>NC_089495.1:90293818-90596848 GCF_036850765.1 Saccopteryx bilineata | reverse complement strand
TTTTTGAAGAGGCTTTCTTTTCTCCATTGTGTGTTGTTGGCCCCTTTATCAAAAATTATTTGACCATATATATGTGGTTTTATTTATGAACTTCCTATTCTGTTCCATTGGTCTGAGTGTCTATTTTTCTGCCAATACCTTGCTGTTTTGATTGTAGTGCCCCTATAACATAGTTTGAAGTCAGGTATTGTAATACCCCCCAGCTTGATTCTTTTTCCTTAGGATTGCTTTGTCTATTTGGGGTTTTTTATAGTTCCATATAAACCTGATGATTTTTTTGTTCCATTTCTTTAAAGAATGTCATAGGAATTTTGATGGGAATTGCATTAAATTTGTATATTGCTTTGGGTAATATGGCCATTTTGATTATATTTATTCTTCCCATCCACAAACCAGGAATATTTTTCCATCTCATTGTATCTTTTTCGATTTCCCTTAACAGTGCATTGTAGTTTTCGTTATATAGGTCCTTTACATTCTTTGTTATGTTTATTTCTAGGTAATATTTTTTTGTTGCAATCATGAAGGGAATTATTTTTTTGAGTTCGATTTCTAATAATTCATTGTTGGCATATAGAAAGGCTATGGACTTTTGTATGTTAATTTTGTATCCTGCGACCTTATTGTATTGGTTTATTGTTTCTAGTAATCTTTTAATGGAGTCTTTCGGGTTTTCGATGTATAGGATCATATCATTTGCAAAAAGATATCATTTAAAAAGACCTTTACTTCTTCTTTTCTGATATGGATGCCTTTTATTTTTTTCTCTTGTCTGATTGCTCTGGCCAGAACTTCTAGCACCACGTTAAATAAGAGTGGAGAGAGTGGACAACCCTGTCTTGTTCCTGATTTAAGGTGGAAAGTCCTCAGTTTTATGGCATTTAATATGATGTTAGTTGATGGTTTATCATATATGGCCTTTATCATGTTGAGATATTTACCTTCTATACCCATTTTGTTGAGTGTCTGAAACATAAAGTTGTGTGGTATTTTATCGAATGCCTTTTATGCATCTATTGATCAGATCATGTGATTTTTGTTCTTTGTTTTGTTGATATGGTGTATTACGTTAACCGTTTTACGTATGTTGAAACATCCTTGAGATTCTGGGATGAATCCCACTTGATCATGATGTATTATTTTTTTAATATGTTGTTGTATTCAATTTGCCAGTATTTTATTTAGTATTTTAGCATCTGTATTCATTAGAGATATTGGTCTGTAGTTTTCTTTTTTTGTGCCGTCCTTGCCAGGTTTCGGTTTGAGGGTTATGTTGGCCTCATAAAAAGTGTTTTGAAGTATTGCTTCTTCTTCAACTTTTTGGAAGACTTTGAGTAGAATAGGAACCAAGTATTCTTTGAATGTTTGATGGAATTCACTAGTGTAACCGTCTGGGCCTAGACTTTTATTTTTGAGGAGGTTTTTAATAGTTTTTTCTATTTCCTCCCTGCTAATTGGTCTGTTTAGGCTTTCTGCTTCTTCTTGACTCAGTCTAAAAAGGTTGTATTGTTCTAGGAATTTATCCATTTCTTCTAGATTGTTGAATTTGGCGGCTTATAGTTTTTTGTAGTATTCTACAATAATTCTTTGTATATCTATGATGTCTGTGGTGATTTCTCTTCTTGCATTTTGGATTTTGTTTTTATGAGTCCTTTCTCTTTTTTCCTTGGTGAGTCTTTGTCAATTTTGTTGATCTTTTCAAAGAACCAGCTCCTTGTTTTATTATTTTTTTCTATAGTTTTTCTGTTCTCTATTTCATTTATTTCTGCTCCGATTTTTATTATTTCCTTTCTTCAGCTGGTTTTGGGTTGTCTTTGTTCCTCTTTTTCTAGTTCCTTAAGGAGTGAAGTTAAGTGGTTCACTTGGGCTCTCTCTTGTTTGTTTATATAGGCCTGAAGTGATATGAACTTCCCTCTAATCACTGCTTTTGCTGCATCCCAGAGATTCTGATATATCGTATTATCATTTTCATTTGACTGCATATATCTTTTGATCTCTGCGCTTATTTCTTCTTTGATTCATTCATTTTTTAAAAGTATTTTGTTTAGTTTCCACATTTTTGTAAGTTTTTTTCCCTCTTTTTTGCAGTTGAATTCTAGTTTCAAGACTTTATGATCAGAAAATATGCTTGGTACAATTTCAATTTTTCTGAATTTGCTGATGTTATTTTTGTGGCCCAAGATATGGTCAATTCTTGTGAATGTTCCATGTATACTAGAGAAAAATATATACTCTTTCACTTTGGGATAAAGTGTCCTGTAGATGGCTATCATATCCAGTGCTCTAGTGTTTTGTTTAAGGCCAATATACCTTTATTGATTTGCTGTTTGGATGACCGATCTAGAGCCTTCAGTGGTGTATTGAGGTCTCCAAGTATGATTGTATTTTTGTCAGTTTTTGTTTTTAGGTCAATTAGTAGCTTTCTTATATATTTTGGTGTTCTTTGGTTTGGTGTGTATATATTAAGGATTGTTATGTCTTCTTGATTCAGTGTCCCCTTAATCATTATAAAATGACCATTTTTGTCTCTGAGTACTTTTGCTGTCTTGTAGTCAGCATTATTAGATATGAGGATTGCTACGCCTGCTTTTTTTTGGATGTTGTTTGCTTGGAGTATTGTTTTCCAGCCTTTCAATTTGAATTTGTTTTTATCCTTGTTGCTTAGATGAGTTTCTTATAGGCAGTATACAGTTGGATTTTCTTTTTTAATCCATTCTGCTACTCTGTGTCTTTTTATTGGTAAGTTTAATCCATTTACATTCAGTGTAATTATTGACACTTGTGGGTGTCAATAAATTGCCATTTTATAAATTACTTTGTTAGTTTTGTGTCTTGTTTGATTCTTCTCTTTTGTTTTTCTGTCATTTGTTTTTGTTTGTTTGTATTCTATACTTCTTTCCTGTGTTGCTACCTTTTTTAAGTCATGTGCTTCTGTGGTGGTGTTTTCAAGGGTGGTTACCATTAAGTAATGAAAAGGGTACTGACCATATTCATTGTAGTACCCTATCTTATGAGTGTTTCTGCACTTCATCGTCCTTTGCTACTGTTAGTCTCCAACCTCTCCCCACCTTTTTTTTGCTTTTGTTGTCACAGTTTAAATTTGGTTTTATTGTGTTCTTGATGGAACTTTTACTTGTGGTTTTGTTTTGTTCTGTTCTATGTATCTGGTTGGAAAACCCCCTTTAGTATTTCCTGGATTGGGATTTTCTGATAATAAATTCCCTCATCTTTTCTGTATTTGTGAATGTTTTTATTTCTCCTTCATATTTGAAGGATAGCTTTGATGTGTATAGTATTCTTGGCTGAAAGTTTCTCTCTTTCAGGGCTTTAAATATTGGTATCCACTCTCTTCTAGCTTGTAGAGTTTCTGCTGAAAAATCTGATGATAATCTAATAGGCCTTCCTTTATATGTTGTATTCTTCTTTTCCCTGGCTGCCTTGAGAATTTTTTCTTTGTCATTGGTTTGTGCCATTTTCATTATGATGTGCTTTGGAGTAGGTTTGTTGTGGTTAAGAAAATTCGGTGTTCTGTTTGCTTCTTGATTTTGAGGCTTTAGTTCTTTCCACAGGCTTGGGAAGTTCTCGTCTATCATTTGTTTGAATGTATTCTCCATTCCATTTTCTCTCTCTTCTCCCTCTGGTATACCTATTATTCTTATATTATTCTTTTTGATGGAGTCAAACAATTCCTGTAGGGCTTTCTCATTTTTTTAAATTTTTGAGTCTCTCTCTTCTTCTTTCTGTTGTGCCTGAAGTTGCTTGTCTTCTATGTCACTAATCCTACCTTCTATCTAGCCTGTTCTATTAGCTAAGCTTGTTACCTCGTTTTTCAGTTCATGAATTGAGTTTTTCATCTCTGTTTGATTTGTTTTTATAGTTTCAATTTCCTTGGACATATATTCTTTGTGTTCATTGAGTTGTTTTCTGAGCTCCCTAAATTGCCTTTCTGTGTTTTCTTATATGTCTCTGAGTATTTTTAGGATTTCTGTTTTAAATTCTCTGTCATTTAGCTCCAAGACTTCCAATATATTAAATTTTTTCTCCATAGACTTTTATACATCTATCTGTGTTACTTTTCTATCTTTTGTATCCATGATATTTGATTTCCTTTTTCTTAATGGCATCTGAGTGTGGTCTTGTTGATAGCACTAATGAGAATTAATAAAGAATAAAAAGTAAAAAAAAATTTTAAAAATGGAAAAAAAAATGGAAAAAAACGCCCAATAATAATTTATTATTTCCCTCCCCTTTTCTTTCTTCTCTTCCCCTCCTCTCCCCTCCTCCTTAGGAAAATATCATGATGAACTGTGAATTATATTGTTCTAAATGGAACAAAAACTGCCTATAACAGAGGGCCTGAGTTGGGGGGAAGTGTTCAAGGGGCAAAAAAGGAAGTAGGGACCCACAAAATGCAAAAAAGGAAAAAATTTGGGTCAAGTATAAAATGATTAGCTTGTAAGTGATGGTAAACTAAGAGATATAATGAGAGGGATAAGAGAAAAACAGGAAAAAGAAAAAAAACTATTGTATTAAGTGGAGCAAAGACTGAATAGAATGGAGATCCTAGGTTGGGAGAAATGTTAATGAGTTAAAAAGAGACGTAAAAAGCACCCAAAATGCCACAAAAAAACCCCAAAAAAACTTGAGTACCAAATTAAATAATTTGTTCATGATTGAGGATTGAATGAGAGGAAAAGAAAAGGAGAAAAGAAGAAACTAATAGAAAGGGAGAAATAAGAAAAAGGAAAAGAAAAGGAAAAAAAACAAAAAGAGAGAGAGTTAAGGGTTTTGGAGTGTAACCCTCATAGAGAGTAAGGAAGAAGAAAAGAAATAAAATATAACACTTGTGGGTAGTGTAGTTGAAGAAAAGGAAAGAGTAAGACAGGCAGAGAATAAAAGGACCAAGGTGGAGGAAACTAAAATAATAATAATAATAAAGGCCAGAAGATGAAAGAAACAAAAAAAAATAGTGGAACAAATTAAAAGTCTGTGGATTTTTCTTGATTTTGAGAGGTTAACTTCTTTCTTTTTCTTTCGTCTCCTTTTTCCTGGTTGGTGACTCTGGACCTCAGGTTCTGCCCCTGTGGCACACTTAGGTAGAGATTTGCAGTTGATGAGATTCTACGGCAATGTCATATATTTCACTACAGTCTCGTTGGTAGTCAAGGCTTTTTAGCATTGCAGGCTCTGACAATGAGAGTCTGTTTTCCCAGAGCCTCTCTCCTAGTCTCTCCTTCCTGAATTAGCAGCCTGATGATTCAGCTATGAGGTTGCCGCTGCCTCGGCCTGGGGAGTAAGAGGCTCAAAGAGCTGGCGAATCCCCACTCAATGCAGTGCTCTGGGTAAGGCTCTGGCAGTCAGCCACCAGTGTAATCAGGCGGGGCTGGGAGCCAATTGCTCTCAAGATGACTTTCTATGAGCCTCCAGGCCTGTTCAGCAGCCTAGCATTCTGTGGGACCACTCTCCCCAGGCTTTTTGCACTTTGTAACCTGTTTTGGCTGGGAAGAAGATGCCCTAGTCACTGCCTGCAGTACAAGAGGTCTTAACATCTGCCATGTCCCTCTTTTTAGCATATATCCCTGAGTATGAAAGCTCTATCAATCAGAAGTTGCCCCCACCCCTTTAGCAAGAGGCACTAAAAAATATTATGCCTCTTGTCTTGGATTGATGAACTGAGAGAGATCTTGTCAATTAGAACTGCATAGGTCAGTTGGGAGGTGAGTAGTCTGTGGGTTAAGCTAATTTCAGCAATTGGATACACCGATTTGCTCAGGAAAGGACTGCAAGCTGCCCGCATGCCCCTCCCCCAATGCTTATTGTTAACTTGAATGGCTGGGTGAGGTGCCCCGCCACCTATAGGAAAAGAAAAGGAGCTGATTGACCACAGGCACACTCTTTCCTCGGCTTGAATGAATGTCCGTGCTGCAGCCTAGCTATCTCCACACCCTTAGCTCCCCCCAACTCTCAGTTGCAAGTGAAAGCAGCCTTTGCTCAGGTTAGTGAGGAAGGCAGAGTGTTTCTTTGTCTGACTTATTTCCTTCAGGGTTGATTATATATTTAGTCAATTTTTCTCTTGATCCTACCTTCGCCTTCAGTGTGTGAAAATTCCATACACTCCAAGGATAGATTTTTCTGTCTCTGGTTAATGAACTTGTTGAAATTTTGGGGAGATTTGTCGGTGGTGCTCCTCACAGAGCCATTTCTCTGACGTCAAACTTCACTTTCTTTACTTAAAATGAAACCACAAAAAGTTAATTGTAAAAAAATAATACACTTCCTTAACTTTAAACTAACCTAAGCTTAACATTACATATTTTTCATTTAATCATCACTTGTTTTTGCCTTTTTGGCTGCACTTTCATCACTTTCACTTGCAGGACTTTTGAATAAAAATTTATCCAAAGAGGTTTGCTTTTGCCTGCCTTTTAAAATGTTATGGAAATGTGAAAAACAAGTGTCATTAAAAAGTGCTGAAGAACGACCAGTTGAAACTTTTTCTGGATTTTTTTTTTAGTGAAACTTGAAAACTCCTCCCCCATTGCCAGCATGTCTTTAGTTTCACTTGTAGAAATCACTTCCTCTGACTCTACCTCCTCCTCACTAATCTCTTGTAGAAGCTCTGTATGTTGCATCATCTGTAGCTCCTTCAACTCCTCAGTTGAGAGTTCCTCCACATGTTCCTCAACGAGCTCGTTTACATCACCCTCATCTACCTCCAGATCCATCGACTTTTTGAGGGATACAATCTCCTCCAATGCTTCTAACTCAGTCTCGGTTTCTGGTTCGAATACTTCAAAGTCCCTGTCTGCAACAATATCAGGCCATAACTTTTTCCATGCCAAGTTCAAGGTTCTTCTTGTAACCTCTTGCCATGAGAAGTCAATAATGCGTAAACATATCATGATGTTGTAGTGTTCTTTCCAAAACTCTCAAAGGGTTAGATTTGTATTCTCAGTCACCTCAAAGCAGCGGTGGAACAAGTGCTTTGTGTAAAGCTTTTTAAAGTTGGAAATGACCTGCCGATCCATAGGTTACAAGATTGAAGTTGTGTTGGGTGGGAGGTAGAGGACTTTCACAAATTTGAACTCATCGAGAATGTCATCTTCAAGACCAGGTGGATGGGCTGGAGCATTTTCAAGGATTAGTAATGCTTTCATCAGGAGTTTATTTTCTTAAAGATATTTCTTCACTGTAGGACCAAAGATGACATTTACCCATTTAATAAAAACCTGCCATGTAACCCATGCCCTAGCATTGGTGCACCACATAACCTGCAGTTTTTCTTTAAGAATCTTGTGAGTCTTAAAGGCTCGTGGACTTTCGGAATGATACATTAGCAGTGGCTTTACTTTACAGTACTGCTAGCATTTGCATGCAATGCAAGGGTCTGATGGTCCTTCATGGGCTATGGCCTGGCAGCTTCTTCTCCTCTGCAGTGATGAAAGTCCTCTGGGGCATTTATTTCCAAAACAGTCCTTTTTTGTCACAGTTGAACACTTTTTGGAGGATGTAGCCTCCCTTTGTGATAAGCACAGCAAAAAGTGCATTGTACTTCTCAGCTGCCTTAATGTCAGCACTCGCAGCTTCACCATGACTCACCACCGAGTGGATGCCAGATCTCTTCTTGAAATTTTCAAATCAGCTGTGACTTGCCTTAAACGTATCTTCTGCTGCCTCTTTTGAGGTTGATGGTTCTTTCTTCTTCAAGTCACCATAAATAATACATGCCTTTTCGCATATTACAGTCTCTGTTACTGTATCTTCTGCCAGCTCTTTCTCTTTCACCCACACCAGCAGAAGCTTCTCCATTTCTTCATGGATATTTGTCCTTATTTGGGACAGAATTGTAGTTCCTTTTGCTGAATTTGAGCTTTTGATGGCATTCTTTTGTTTAAGGATGGTACGAGTTGTAGATGTATTGCGGTTGTACAGCCTTGCCAGTTCAATCACTCATACACCATGCTCATGTTTTTCTATTATTTCTTGCTGTACTTCTTTTTTTTTTTTTTTTTTTTTTCTTCTGAAGCTGGAAACGGGGAGAGACAGTCAGACAGACTCCCGCATGCGCCCGACCGGGATCCACCCGGCACGCCCACCAGGGGCGACGCTCTGCCCACCAGGGGGCGATGCTCTGCCCCTCCGGGGCATCGCTCTGCGGCAACCAGAGCCACTCTAGCGCCTGGGGCAGAGGCCAAGGAGCCACCCCAGCACCCGGGCCATCTTTGCTCCAATGGAGCCTTGGCTGCGGGAGGGGAAGAGAGAGACAGAGAGGAAGGAGGGGGTGGGGGGTGGAGAAGCAAATGGGCGCTTCTCCTGTGTGCCCTGGCCGGGAATCGAACCCGGGTCCCCCGCACACCAGGCCGACGATCTACCGCTGAGCCAACCGGCCAGGGCCTCTTGCTGTACTTCTATTGACATTATTCTCTTCTTCTCACCACTGTCCTTTACACTCACTTATTTCAGCCCCATGATAGCACACAAAATAAGTTAGTAAAAAATGCAAAAATGATGCAAGAACGAGTACAGCACACAAGATTTGATTTGATTCTGCCAGTAACACGTGAGAAAGAATGAGATGCTGGTGTTGTGCTTCCGATACTGGACCCATTCGCCAATGCATCAACTAGTGGCAGCTTCCTGAATCATGACATATATCTCAAAATTTTGCTTGGATCTCAAACAAGAATATGGACCAAGTCATAGCTCCTATCTTAAAAGATTTGTATGTTGGTCTGCTCGTATCACGGTACCACTGTAAATACATAAAAGCAATCAGATGATTGAACAAAAATGATTTTGCTACTTTTTGGAAATAATTATGTTAATGATTTATTCTATTTCAGCTGTTTTAAAATGAAACTTTCTATTTTACATTTCTATAAATTTTATTTTTGCAGTTTTCACAGCAGAATTACTGAACCAATAAGAGGCAAAACTTAGTTTATATGCCTAAAAGGAATGAATCAGGTTAAGTTTTCTCTTCAGGAAGAAAGTATTTCCCACTATTTCACTGTTATGACACACAATGGGAAACCAGTCAAAAACATTTGAGTGCTTGTTTGGGGCAAAGCATTGGGAGAACATATGAATGTTTTCTTATCTCTTTAAATGTCTGTTAAATAAAAGAAGCAGTAGGATAAAGAGTGAATAAGCAAAACATCAAATATTTTAAGTGTATTATACAAATATGGATTTCATTTGTTAAAAACTCACTGAAAGATCTAGAGTAAATAGAATTCAAGGAAACTTCTGAGGTTCTCAGAAAATAACTTTGGTTTATCAAAAGTGAATGCATTGCTGATTTATGCTATTTACTTTTTTTTCTAAATACCTAATATATATAATCACTTCCATTCTCTGAAAGAACATTTTAACTTCAATGTCTCAAATCAAAACTGTATAATTAGCAGTTCAATCAGGAAATAACCATTTTACCAACTTTTACATCAATTTACTTCTATATGACAATCTGGGAAGCCAACCTCTCATCCTCCCACTCTAGGAAGGCATCCTTATCTCGTAATAGTGAGAATTTTACTCTAAAAAGTGAGACTGACTATATTGGTCTAGAGATATGGTCCAGAGAAACTTTCACTTTCATCATCGCCACTTATGTATGTTCGTGTACAAGCCTTCACTGTGACAATGGAGAAGGTAATATCCTTCTAACTTCACACTCCATTGGTTATCAAGTAAAATGATCTTGTTATCACCTTATTGGGAAAAAAAAGTAAACCACTCTTTAGATTTAACATGCCCATGCTCCACTCTGCCTCTTCTCTTTTTCTTCTGAAAAACTCTCTTCCTCTGATTTTTTTCTCAATAAATGGCACCACTATCTACCCCACTGTCTAAGCTGAGTACTTCACAGTCATCTTTGTTTTCTTTCATATATCCAGGTCCAAATAACTTTTATCTTTCATTCTATGTATAACTTCCATTTCCACTGTGCCTAGCCCATGATCTACATTCAGTATATGAGAATTATAAATGTACATCCCTTAGCAAAACTCTTTGCCACCGTCCACTTTCCTTATCTCATCTTTAGCTATATCTTATCATGTTTACTAGACTGACTGTAGAATGTTTCCTAAATTTGCATTTTTAATTAATTATTTTGCACAGACTAGTTTTCATAAAGTCATTTAGAGCACTATATGTGCAGGTAACTGTGCCAAATTTAGCAAATAAAAATATGGGACCTCCAGTTAAATTTGAAGGTCATATAGACAATGAATAATTTTTAGTATATGATCTTTTCATTGTCTGTCTTTCAAATTTAACAGGGTTCTGTATTATCTGGCAACCGTAGAGGTCAAAGAGAATTAGAAAGGTATACAATGAAAGGTAAGCAATAATTAGAGTGACTATAAGCCCTGAGTTGTCCTGAAGAAGACTGGTTTACATTTACTATCTTTATGTTAACTACAGAATGTACCTACAAATACTTTACACTTTGACCTTCAAATATGACCATATGTGTTCCTTAGTTGTGCCTCACTTTTTCTACCTCTTTAGTTTACCTTTGCAGCATTTTCCCTTTTGTGCAATTTGCTTCAGTCAGTTTGTCCCTTTTTTGGTTTCTTGAATACATTTTTCTTCATTCCTCTTTAGAATCTATGCATCCTGTTTTCCTCACCCTGACCTCTGAGGGGAAACAATCCTTTCTCTTCTCCCCTCCTCTGGGCATTCTCCATTCCTGTCCCTCCAACATCCATTTAACCTCCCTTCTCACGGCTTGTTTAATAGTAATTTCTTAGGCATCTTTTTTTTTGAAGGGGGGGGCGGTGAGCCTCTAGAGGACATCAGATTTCTCAGCCTAAGGTTAATGGTGACTTTTTCCTTCTTTCTTAATTTACAGTGTTATAACTTAGTAATTCTGTGTGTTTTCTATTAGACTGTAAGTTGTGTGATTTCAGTGATTACATATCTGGCATTAATTAAATACTTGTAGCAAGAATGCATGACTACAGGAAAACAGTTTAATAGAAATAAAATTTAAAGACTCCAGCTGTCCATATGCAAAATGGCTGCCTTAAATTACTGAGCTTGTGATCACTTGACATTTTTAACCAAAGGATGAATGACCATCTGTCAGTGATAAGGATGTTCCAGAGGGTTTATACAAATAATGAGTGGAAAGTTGCTGGCCTCTAAGGTCTTTTCTGACCTTTATAGTCTGTGACTTAGAAATGAACTTTATAATGCAACTTGCTTGTAAGTTAAAACTGTCAGTATTTTACAAGTAATGGTAATTATTCTGAAATATTATAGAATGAGACCCATTAATTATTGAACAGTAAACATATGATCAATGGTTGAATAAAACAGTGAGATTGAGAGATGGTTTTCTTTATTTGTATTTCCTTTCCAGATAAAGATTTGAAGATATGTATTACTTCAATGAGGTACCAAATACAAGTTTGAGGTAGAATAAAGTTTAGAATTCAAGAAGCCTCCTTTTCATGTTGCACAGTGAGTTTCTGAACTCTTCATTTTCTTAAAATGTAAGAAAAAATAAGCATATTATTTGGAATACTGAGTTATTAGAGCTAAAATAATATAAAGTATTTTAAATTTTATAGTGATATTACAACTACTAAATTAAGAAAATCTTGCTATTTTTATTCACTCTAGTTTCTAATGTCAAAAATTATGTCATATGTGATGCCAATCATTATAATATGTAGTATTTCTTTCTTGTAAAATAAGTTCTTCAAAACCTACATCTAGCCTGACTGGGCAATGTCGCAGTGGATAGAGCATCAGACTGGGATGCCGAGGACCCAGGTTCAAGACCCTGAGGTTGCCAGCTTGAGTGCGGGCTCATCTGGTTTGAGCCAAGATCACCAGCTTGGACCCAAGGTCACTGGCTTGAGCAAGGGGTTACTCGGTCTGCTGTAGCCCCACGGTCAAGGCACATATGAGAAAGGAATCAATGAACAACTAAGGTATTGCAACAAAAAACTGATGATTAATGCTTATCTCTCTCCGATCCTGTCTGTCTGTTCCTATCTATCCCTCTCTCTGACTCTCCCTCTCTCTCTGTCTCTGTAAAACAAAAACAAAAACAAAAACCCTACATCTATTTGTCTCTAAAAACCTGTCATCTTTATAAAGTTAGACATTTGCAATGCATCAGAAGCCATCATAAATATAGTATTTTAAATTTTTCACACCATGTATATATTTACACTAGAAACTGAAAACTGTTATTTTTATTTAAATTATGTGTTGTTATGATATGCTCTAATTGTTATTCTAATCATTATTCATATGCATGGTATTTATTTTCTTTTTAGTTTAACACTTTCATAGTGCTTAATTAATGGCTGGCATGGTTCTAACCACTTTCTAAACGTTAACCCATTAAGTCCTGATAAGAAGTCACCAAGAGAGACAGTATGAATTTTCCAATCTACAAAAGAGAAAACTAAGATGGATATTTAGTCAACTGACTAAGTCTACAGGTTGTAGGTACTGAAACTAACCTGTGAACTAACACAGTCTGGTTGCTGTAATCATTATGTGATAGAAAATCAAATATCAACAGTGCAGTAAGATAAAATATGAAAGTATAAAAGTCTCCTGTCCTATTTCTTTTTATATCATTTATTTTTTTTGAGGTAATTGTATTTGGCCTTAAGTGTTTGTAACTATTTATGGTAGATACCAATAAACATTATTAAATAGAAAACATAAACCTTTAATTAATAATTTAAAAGAAAAACAGGAGGAAATTTGAATACATTACTTCTAATTCTTTCTCAATCTTCATGCCCACACTTTCGTTAGTTGTGTTTTGATTATTTTAGTTTTTAACCCTTCATCCTTTAAAATATACTTAAAAATCAAATTTTGATTCAATCACATTAAATATTATTCATCTAGATAATTTCCTATTACCTTTTCTCATCTTTTGTGAGTCAGGACATTATTTTATATTATCAAATATTATATAATTTGCATATTAAATAGAAGCATGGTTTATTTAAAAGTTAAAAACCAGTAAAAAACATTATTGACAAAATATGCTTTTATGAAAGGATTAACTTACAGCCAAGTACTGTGAAGGATATACAATCCAAAGCCATTAATGTGGAATCATTTTACCTTCTTTTCTTATAATTGCTAAGAATCATGCTACAGTTTTATTTTCTTTAATGAAGAGGATGCTTTTATAATTCAACTTTAGGTTTTCACAGGCTTTCTGTATTTTTATTTACTTTTCTAAAGGGTATATAGTGGTTTTCTGATTCATTGATTACCTGTTTCATATGTCTATCAGACTCGATTTTTTGCATAACTCGTGACAGAGTTTACAATATGAATAATTCTTATAACAATATCTATATGGTTTGCACAAATGTGCATTTCTGGCTAACTGTTTATACATTAAGATAATTATAGATAAGCATAATAACTTTGTATGTATATAGTAGAAACATTATTACAGTGTTATTGCATATGTAAGAAGTTTATGAATTATTCCACTTTGAAATTTGTCAGTATTATGTTAGATATATTTTTAGTTCTTTAATAAAGTCATTTATGTGTTTAAACTAATTTTTTAGCTCCTGAGAAACACAAAATAATTATACCAAGTAGAGTAGTAGACTATTGCAAAAAAACTTAATACTGTTATCCTACCATTAACTGGTCAGCTATATATATTTGGATTTTTTTCTCTTGTCAATGAAATCAGTAACTCTGAGACATTTAAACAAACTCAGGATACTTTGTCTAGCACTTTAAGATACTCCACTTGGAGAGAAGAAGCTGATGACAGAATAAGTAAAGATACACTCACCTCCTCCCAGGTCCAAACTAGAAATACAACTAAATTATAAAATGATCAACCTGAATAATGAATTGAAAACTAGCTAAGCAGAAGTCTTCTGCCCAAAGATTTACCAAAGAAGCTACATTAACACTGGTATGAAGGGCGGAGATGCCAAAAGAGCTGACCCCATGCCCATTTGAGAATCCAGAGGGATATATTGGCTTCAGAGGTTCTCCTTGAGGAATGTGAGCTCTCAAACCCATGCTAGGCTCTGCAGCTCAGAGCAGCAGAGCTGAGAAAAGGCACCCACATAACATCTGACTGTAAAAATCAGTGGGGACTCTTTCCACCAGAGAGAGACAGGAGCTTCTAAGAACCCAGGTACCTCCTGAAAGCCAGCGCACAAATCTACTTTTCAGCCACTCACCCTGGCCTCTGAGAGAGAGAGATGGTGACTAAACAAACCAGAGCTTATGAAGACTGACCAGGATGTGTGATTCTGAGAAGAGACCTGAAATGATAGCCACCAGGGTCCCTATGATGAGTCCTTCTCTCACATGCCCATAAGATGCCATCTTTCCTAAGTCAAGCATTCCCCTCCAATCTACATCTGCCTGGGGTTACTGCACAGCTCTACCCTTTTGGATACCAAGAAAATAAAAGACTTTTACTCAGAAAAATATAAGGAACTGGAGAAAAAATTGAAGAAGGTACAAACAAATGGAAGAATTACCGTGTTAATGAATAAGAAGAATTAACATCATTAAAAAGTCCATACTACCCAAAACAATCTATAGATTCAACACAATGCCTATAAAAACACCAATAGCCTGTTTCAAAGAACTAGAACAAGTAATTCAAAAACTTATATAGAACACCCCCCCAAAAAAGAAAAAAAGACAGAATAGCAAAATCCCAAAACTCAAATAGCCTTAGCAGTCTTATGAAAGAAGAACAAAAAGAAAGTTGAAAGTATTATGCTACCTGATTCAAACTATACTACAAGGCCATAGTAATAAAAAAGCATGGTACTGGCATAAAAATAGACCTATGGATCAATGGAACAGAATATAAAGCTCAGAAATAAACTCATGCCTATATGGTCTATTAATATTTGACAAAGTTTGCAAGAAAATATAAAGTGGTAAAGACAGGCTATTCAATAAATGGTGCTGGAAAATTTGGACAGACACATGGGAAAAAACTAAAACTAGATCACCTTCTTACACCATATGCAAGAATAAACTCAAAATGGATTAAACACTTAAATGTAAAACCTGAAACTATAAAAATTCTAGAAGATAACATAGTAAAATCTCTGACATTTCTCTTAGAAATATTTTTTCAGATATATTTCCTTGGGCAAGAGAAACAAAAAAAAATTAACAAATGGGACTACACTAAACTAAAAAGTTTTTGCGGCCCTGGCCGGTTGGCTCAGTGGTAGAGCGTCGGCCTGGCATGCAGGAGTCCCGGATTCGATTCCCAGCCAGGGCACACAGGAGAAGCACCCATCTGCTTCTCCACCCCTCCCCTTCTCCTTCCTCTCTGTCTCTCTCTTCCCCTCCTGCAGCCAAGGCTCCATTGGAGCAAAGTTGGCCCGGGTGCTGAGGATGGCTCTGTGGCCTCTGCCTCAGGCACAAGAGTGGCTCTGATTGCGGCAGAGCAATGCCCCAAGATGAGCAGAGCATCGCCCCCTGGTGGGCATGACCGGGTGGATCCTGCATGCGGGAGTCTGTCTGACTGCCTCCCCATTTTCAACTTCAGAGAAATACAAAAAAAATAAAAAAATAAAAAGTTTTTGCACAGAAAAGAAACTATCAACAAAACAAAGACATAGCATACTAAATGGGAGAATATATTTGTCAATGATATATCTAATAAGGTGTCAATATCCAAAATTTATATAAAAAAGAACCTACTACTCAATACCAAAAAAGTAAACAATCCAATTAAAAAATAGGCATGGGAACCAATTAGACATTTCTTCAAAGAGGACATACAGGTGTCCAATTGACATATGAAAAGATGCTCAATGTCACTGATCATGAAAGAAATGCAAATTAAAACCACAAAGAGATGTCACCTTACATGTACTTGTCAGAATGGCTATCACTAATAAATCCATAAATGACAAAGGTTGAGGAAGTTGTGGAGAAAAGGGAACCCTTGTGCACTGTTGGTAGAAATGCAGATTGGTGCAGTCAGTATGATAAACATTATAGAGTTTTCTCAAAAAATTATAAATGTTTCTTTGTCATGATCAAGTGATTTCGCCTTGGGGATTTATCCAAAGAAACCCAAAACACTAATTCAAAAGAGGAAATGCACCTCTGTGATCATTGTAGCATTTACAATAGCCAAGATATGGAAACAACTCAAGTGTTCATCAGTAGACGAATGGGTAAGGAAGTGATGATAACATATTTACAATAGAATATTACTTTGTCATAAAAAAGAATGAAATCTTACCCATTGGCAACAGCATGGATTGAGGGCATTATGCTCAGTGAAATATGCCAGTCAGAGAAAGAGAAATACCATGTGATTTTACTTATACGTGGAATCTAAAGAACAAAATAAATGAACAAACAAAAGTTAAACACACCCCTTGACACAGAGAAAGAACTGATGGTTGCCGGGGGGGGGGGGAGGAAGGGATTAAGAAGTACAAATAGGTAAATACAAATTGTATTAAGAATTTAGGTAAAGCATACGAAATAGACTCAATTATATTCCAATAACTATGTATGGCACAAGTTGGGGTAATGGAGATATCAAGGGAAATACTGTGTAAAGTATATGATTGTGTAACTACTAAGCTGCACACCTAAACCAATATAAAATGAAATTGAAAATTAGAAAAAAAAGAGGCTAGAGCATTGTATAAGGTCATCTATTGATACATGGACATGGACATCACTCTGGATAATATACATGAGACTAAAACTTTGAGGGAATTTCATCATTTTATAGACAAAAAGAGTATCCGGGGAATCGAAAGGGGACAGTGTCAAGGAAATGGTGGAGGGTGGCACAAACTTCTAAGCAGCAAGATATTTTCTAAGAGAGATAGTAGAATGGTTTGAACGGTAAAAAAACAAACAAACAAACCCAGAATACACCACATCCCCACCTGAGCATTTAAGAGAAGTCTCTGCTTGAGAGATATACAAAGGAAACAAGTCCTCAAAGGAGATCCAGGCTACAATCAAAGCCTGTATGCAAAAACCATTGAAAAAGAAACAGTCTAAGGCAGGGGTCTCAAACTCGTGGCCCGCGGGCCGCATGCAGCCCCGCCGAACAATTTTATGCGGCCCGCAGACTAATCCACGAAGTTCAAAATATTTTGGATAAAATTAAGTAAGCCTAGGGACCTACTTGTATTTTTCATTTCTCTAGCATCCTAGCTAGATATTAGCTTAGTTAACAGCAGTTGTGATGCGAACTACAGTTTCTGGTCGTTTTGTGACACTGAGTAAACTGCATGTACGATTGTGCTTGTTGTACTGATTTTTTTTTTTGTTTTCAACTGCAGTGAGAAAAGTGTTGCATAACAGTTGCCTTTTGTAGACCTAGTGCGGCCCACTGAACGGCTGTGATCTTGCTCTGCGGCCCACATGCTGAGTTGAGTTTGAGACCCCTGGTCTAAGGAAACGGGAGGTGTGTTAATTCTGTAGCTTGACTTTCAGAGAGCACAAACAAAAATTTTGTGAAGCATAGGAGGAAAGGGGGTTTGGTAAAAAAAAGAAAAATCAGAAGGGCCCTGGCCGGTTGGCTCAGCGGTAGAGCGTCGGCCTAGCGTGTGGAGGACCCGGGTTCGATTCCCGGCCAGGGCACACAGGAGAAGCGCCCATTTGCTTCTCCACCCCTCCGCCGCGCTTTCCTCTCTGTCTCTCTCTTCCCCTCCCGCAGCCAAGGCTCCATTGGAGCAAAGATGGCCCGGGCGCTGGGGATGGCTCTGTGGCCTCTGCCCCAGGCGCTAGAGTGGCTCTGGTCGCAACATGGCGACGCCCAGGATGGGCAGATTATCGCCCCCTGGTGGGCAGAGCGTCGCCCCTGGTGGGCGTGCCAGGTGGATCCCGGTCGGGCGCATGCGGGAGTCTGTCTGACTGTCTCTCCCCATTTCCAGCTTCAGAAAAAATGAAAAAAAAAAAAAAAAAAAAAAAGAAAAATCAGAATATTATGGTGTTAAAAGTATTAAATTGAATTGGTGAACAAAGAGGCTTATGATTCGGGTAGTACTAAAGGAAATCAGAAATCTTCAGGAGAGAGAATTGCTGTTTCAGAAAAAATAAAGGGGGGGGGTGCAGACACTCCTAAATCATCTGCATAGAGTAGTCATTGTCAGATGACACTGAATAGTGAGCAAGGATGTCCAAAACTGGCCAGTTGGTGTCAGGAGTGAGCAGCCATATTATGTGCTCTGGTGCTATCTTTCTGGTTCCACTTTAGGGTCAGGCAACAAAGCTAAGAACCACAGGGAATTACCGAAAACTATACTGTAGACTTCTGCTCTGAAGCACCCCAACAAGATTCTGTCCAGAAATGGGAGGGTTCATGCTGACGCTCAGTGCTCTGTGCCATTGTCTGCTCCTACATGCCTCCTACTCTCCTATTTTTGGCCCAAGTTGTAGTTCCAACTGCTTGCCACCCACTGCCCTGTGTACATCTCCCACCCTTGCTCCAGTGTTGTTTTCCATCATGCTATATAGACCTACTGTCTTTTCTGCGATGTCTTATGGTCATGGAGTGATGTAAACGATGTGAAAGTTTTCAAAAAATGTAATAAGATAAATAGATGGGGCATTGACTTTCTTCTACTGTGCCCATTTCTGCCTCTGATTTATTCTCCTAGGTCCCACCCCGAACTCTAACCTAGGACTTTGAGCAGTCTTTGCCCCTTGAGGCACATGTTTTCCAAGGGAATATGGTCTGATATTATATCCCCATTTGTGCTCTGCATTTCTCAGGATCACTCTGCAACCTAGCAACTGGGACCATTTCTCTGGTTGGTAGGGCCATGACTTGTCTGATGGGGGAGGAGAGATGTTCACATTTCATAACAGGCATCATGTCATGAAATAAGGCATGTGAGAAAACTGCTGGAGTCATTTTCAACTTTTTTACAATTACTCATTTTGACTGGAGAACTAACATTTGGGAAAAACGACAAGAAAGCTACCTCAGATTTCCTCATTTCAACCCCAGCCTCCACCAACTCCTTGTCATGTTCATAAAGAATTTACCTTCTAAGCAACTTCCCTAACCTGGATCCCTGCTCCTGTGTGGCACTCACCTCTGTATTTTCTGCCCTATCACTCTCCCTTCTCTGAATAGTAAGAACTCTTGCCACTACCTGTCCATATTATTTACCTACCCAGTTGTTCCTATTCCTTCCAGTAAACCCACTTCCTGCCCTGTTTATCATGTTTTTTGTTAATCCACTAGGTATGCCCATACTTCTACTCCTTGTCCCCCTGTCTAACCCATTGGACTCTGGTCCTTGCCAACATGCCAGCCACCCCAACCAGACCTGCTAATTTACAAATACCATCCTGAAGAGAAATGTCTCTACTAGTAGGACAGTTCTGTTGCAGTTCAGAATTTCTAGGACTGTGGATTGCCAGTAGCCTGACCTGGTAGACAGTGGGCATTTGAGATGATGGCCTAGCCCCTGGTCGGCAAACTGCGGTTCGTGAGCCACATGTGGCTCTTTGGCCCCTTGAGTGTGGCTCTTCCACAAAATACCACATGCAGGTGCTACCTCGATAAGGAATGTATCTACTTATATAGTTTAAGTTTAAAAAATTTGGCTCTCAAAAGAAATTCAATCATTGTACACTTGATATTTGGCTCTGTTGACTAATGAGTTTGCCAACCACCAACATTCAGCCTGTACCAACATTCAGCTTTGAGGATGCCAAAGACACCTTTATCTAGTCTGTTTCTTTTCCTTCCTGCCTCTTCAGTCAGCCTGCAGATGCCTGTACTTTCATCACTGGCTTCTCCATAGACATTTTCTCTGCCGCAGAGCAAAGAGCAAGAAGAATGAACAGTGGAAAGCTTCTCATCAGATCCCCGAGAGGAGAGCTTCTCAGGAATCTCTGACTCGTGACTGTGAGTTCTAACAAGTTGCATTTCTAACAAGTTGCTGGTGACTGGAGGAAGCCTGTGCCTTGGCATGATAACCACAGGAACCTGCAGATGGGCTGGCTCTTGCTTGGCATCCAGAAGAGTACCACAGTTCTGTTGGGCATAGCCTCACAGACCTGTGTATACCCCTTTGACTACTCCCTTCTTCACAGCTCACACCACTGTCTCCGCTATCGGATTCTGGATCTGATGCACCTGGTGCCCAGGGACCTAGAAAAAATACCCAAAGTCAGAGACTAAAAGCCAAGAAATGGGATGGTTCGCAGAGCCCTTGGTCAACCCAAACCTTGAAGACCACAGGCTGAATTAGTTCATTGTCTATAATGATGTCACTGTTTGTCATGTGGACATTGGGAGAAGATGATCACCACACAGTTTGCCAGTAGTGGTGTCAACCTGTCTTCAGTTCCCAACATGTGCTGCCTGGAAAAACATACTATAAAACCTTAAAAAAAATACTGTGCTTGCTCACTGTGGCTGCCATTTAAATTTTCAGGGAGACGTTTTACTGTATTTCATCTATTTCTTATGTTGATGTTGAATAGGCTTCTAAATATTGTGGGTGACTTAGTTATGGACACAGCTTCAGAGGAGGATCCATGAGAAAAAGAGAAAGGAAGAGCCATTTCATTAGTAGGATGACAATAATCTAAGAAATTGCAATGGAAACTGATGTCTGCTGTACTAACTTAATCCATTAACAACATATATATTTTATTCATATAAAGAATTATTTTTCTATGAACATTTTTCTATAGTAAAGTGAAGTTAGTGTCTAATTTCTTAACATTATTGTTTTTATCTTATTTAAAATATTAAGGTTTGGGCAACCATACCATAAAAACATTAAATACACATGTAATATTAATCTTAATGTTTAAAAATAAATTGTTTTTAAAATCTCGGTGCAAATCATTTTAAAGTAGCTGATAAACATAGTAAAAAATATAAGATTGTGAGATAGAATGGCAGTCTATCAAAGGTTTTAAAATAATAAAATAGTAAGTAAAGTTTACCTCAGAGTTTACATGAAGATATTCTTTTATAATA
This sequence comes from Saccopteryx bilineata, assembly GCF_036850765.1. Taxonomy (NCBI): domain Eukaryota; kingdom Metazoa; phylum Chordata; class Mammalia; order Chiroptera; family Emballonuridae; genus Saccopteryx; species Saccopteryx bilineata. The sequence continues at coordinate 90,575,859 of NC_089495.1, read as the reverse complement.
CTATGCTGTGAAAGTAATCATCCTCAAATATAATTAGTGAATGTCCATAAATGGATAATATTGATAGTCATTGAATAATCAGAAAGCTTTTACATCCATACCATTTTGGGTGAAATAATCTAAATAAACACTAATATTGCATACAGAATAACTCATTCAATCTCTAATGTTTTATTGGTCAATATACCAGTCACTACAGAGCTGCCATTACTTGCAGATGAAAATTCTTTTATAGAGTTTATGCAAAAATAATAACCTCTTTCACCAAAGTTTGGATCAATCTTTCTAGATACAGGTATGTTAAAATAGTAAATATCACCACACATGCAATTCAAATCGCCTATACTTTCCAAACTTGACTTCAAACTGAGGTTGTTTAACGTGGTTGACTTGGAGTTCCACTAAAGTTTTAAATCGGTATATAGGGTGGTAATAAAAAACAACTAGATTTTTTAACTATTGATTAAATCTTAAATGAATTTCTCAAGTTTTGTTGCGTGTGTTTTTTAGCAGGGGTGGGGGCAGACATGGACAGACAGGCTGAAAGGGAGAGAGATGAGAAGCATCAATTCTTTTTATTATTATTATTATTATTATTATTATTATTTTGTGAGAGAGTGGGGAGGCAGAGACAGACTCATGCATGCCCCCCTACTGGGATCCATCAGCAAGCCCACTAGGGGGCGATGCTTTGCTCATCTGGGGCCCTTGCTCCTTTACAACCAGAGCTATTTTTAGCCCCTGAGGCAGAGGCCGTGGAGCCATCCTCAGCTACTGGGGCTAACTTGCTTGAATCAAGCCATGGCTGCAGGAGGGGAAGAGAGAGACAGAGAGAAGCAAGAGGGGAATGTGTGGAGAAGCAGATGAGTGCTTCTCCTGTGTGCCCTGACCAATTCCTGGGACATCCACACACTGGGCCGATGTTCTACCACTGAGCCAACCAGCCAGGGCTGGGAACCATCAATTCTTCATTGCAGCATCTTAGTTGTTCATTGATTGCTTTCTCATATGTACCTTGATGGGGGGAGGGGGGGGGTAGCTACAGCAGAGCAAGTGACCCCCTTGCACAAGCCAGCAACTTTGGGTTCAAGTCAATGACTTTGGGCTTAAGCCAGCAGCCATGGGGTCATATCTATGATCCCAAGCTCAAATCACCAATCCCACACTAAAGCCAGCAACCCCATATATATATATATATGTAGTGCTAAGGCCAGATGAGCCCACACTCAAGCTGGTGACCTCAGGGTTACGAACCTGGGTCCTCAGCATCCCAGGCCAACACTGTACCTACTGCACCACTGCCTGGTCAGGCATCCTTAAGTTTTCATGAAAAGAGCCACTTGACTTTCCTCCATTTTTAAACTAGGTTTTGTATATTTTTACTTTGTTAAGAGATAGAGAAAATATTGGAGATGCTCTCATTTTAGAAAGAAGCAATTATTTTCAATTTTCCAGTGATTCTAACCTATCATCCTTAAAAATTTGTCTTGTTTGACAGTTGTCAAACAAATGTTTTTGCTAGAGTGATAAGAGCATCAGATTAAACCATATCCCATATATATAATATTTTATATATCATACATATGTGGTCAGTCTGGTTAGAAACAATAAAACTCAGCATAGAAAAAAGAAACAGTCTAAAACCTCTTTAACATGTTTTTTTTTCTACTTTGAGTGGTATTTTAAAGTAACTAAGATATTTTTGAACAAGAGAAGGTGCAAAAGTGTTATTCATAAAGGAAATAAATACAATTAAATATAGACAGTTGAAAAGAAATTTAAAGTATCCACTCAAATAGGGGTAAAATGTAAATCAGCTTATTCACTAGAATAAGATGGGAATCTTGATTTCCCTGGTCAGGAGAAAACATTGGTGGGGGTCAGGATTCAGGGACAATTTTGAAGGAGCAGTCTCAGGCCAAGAGGAAAGAAAGTAATGTTGTGCTGCTTATTTGAATGTTAATATGAGTCTTACAGAGGAGTGGATAATCAAACAAATCAATGCTGTATTGCCTTCTTACATCCCTCCTGGTATTTTTATATCAGCATCTTTTATTATAGGAAAGGTGATATTTCCTGACCAGGCGGTGGCGCAGTGGAAAGGTGATATTTATGTGTGATAACACAATTCTATTTAAAAGACTTCAGCGGCTCCTATATGCTCACAGAATAAATCTGAAACTACAGAAGAAAGCAGTTCTAAACGTGGCTCTCCAGTTTTCAATTTTATGCTTTGTATCACCAATGTGTCCCATATTGCCACATCACCCAGGTACTCGAAACTGAGCATGATTTGCCTGGACAACATGCACCTGTGTTCACAGTGAGCCTCTGACTTCAGCTTCAAGGCCAAGAACAAATTCCACTAACATCTGATTCCTTCTTTGGTGAATTATTCACTCTCTACTTTGATACCAATCACATGATAGAAATCAGTAGTATAGCACAATCTATGTTGTTTTAGATATATGTTTGTGTCTGTTAGCACGTGACCTCCTAGAGGACTGTGCTGTTTTATTCATCTTTAGAGCTGTGTTTCCCAGGCACAGTAGAAATTCTAGAAAACTATTTACTGAATTAAGCCTGACATTACAAGCTATTTTTTTTTGTTGTTTTCTATCAAAACAGACTAGTTTTGTGTTAGTGTGTGGGTGTCTTTTTAACAGTATGCTTGTGTAATGCCAGTGGCCACCATCATGGCCAGGCAGGTCCAATTGGATTCAGGCAGACAGTAGAAAAACTGTGGAGCTAGAAAGGGTTGGGACATTCCATTTAATGAAGTCTCACAATGGGGGACAAGCACACAGGTAGTGAAAACTGCCTCTCAGGCAAACAGACAGCAAGAATGGCCCTTCACAGTGGCAGACAGCCAATCCACCATCCATAGTCCCCCATCTCTTTCGAGCACAAGCACCCATAGCCTTACATATGCCATACACACGTGCCTCACACACCAATCAAACAAAGTGTTTGCAGGTGGTACACCAGCAACCAAGCCTAACACAGCCGCCCCACAGCTTAGATTTTTATGACCACACAATCGTGGACATAAAGGACATTAGATCTACAATGTGTAACATTAAAAGCAATATAAAGATTGCACATCCAACTTACGTAGTTTTCTTTTTAAAGGAATGACTCTCAAATTTTGTAATTTAAGGTTAATTAAGATATCAGAGACATAAGAGAATTAATGCCATCATTTTTGTTTGTTTGATTCTTCCAATATATTTATTTGCTAGGATAAATGTTAGAGGTCTTCTTTTTCAAATCCCATCAGTCTTGCTCATAATATATAATACAAATGACTTAGGACAGATTACTACATTGGTTGAAATGATGCTAAATAATGTGGATTTTTTTGTTTTGTTTTGTTTTGTTTTTTAGTGAGAGAGAGACAGACACAGAAAGAAACAGAGACAGAGACAGACAGGAAGGGAGAGAGATGAGAAGAATCAACTCTTAGTTGTGGCACTTGAATTGTTCACTGATGGCTTCTCATACATGCCTTGACCAGGGGATTTCAGCAGAGCCAGTGACCCCTTGCTCAAGCCAGTGACCATGGGGTCATATCTATGATCTGATGCTCAAGCCAGTGGCTCCGCACTCAAGCCAGATGAGCCCATGCTCAAGCCGGTGACCTTGGGGTTTTGAATCTGGGTCCTCAGTGTCCCAGCACAATGATCTACAAACCACGCTACCACCTGGTCAGGCATGTTAGATAACTTTTTTAAAAAGTCATCAATAATACTTTTTTTTTTTTGTATTTTTCTGAAGTGAGAAGCAGAGAGGCAGAGACAGACTCCTGCATGTGCCCAACCGGGATTCACCCAGCATGCCCACTAGGGGGCGATGTTCTACCCATGTGGGCTCTTGCTCTGTTGCAGCTGGAGCCATTCTAATGCCTGAGGCAAGACCATGAAGCCATCCTCAGCACCCTGGCCAACTTTGCTCCATTGGAGCCTTGGCTACTGGAGGGGAAGACAAAGATAGAGAGAATGGAGAGGGGAAAGGTGGAGAAGCAGATGGTTGCGTCTCCTGTGTGCCCTGACCAGGAATTGAACCAGGGACATCCACACACTGGGCTGATGCTATATTACTGAGCCAACTGGCCAGGGCAATACTTTTTTAATTTTTGTACAAATATATATATTTATTAAAATACATGAATTTTTTTTCAGTCATCCCTCACCATATTGTGGTTCACTTTTTGCAGTTTTACTGTATTGCAAATTTTAAAATTGTATATATCTAAATTTGTATCGTGAATTTTTTGCTCTATCGTGGGATTTTGTGGTATATATTTTACATATTTATTACTTTAATTATTTTTATGGTAAAATAAGCAAAATAAGTGTAGGAAAGGTTAATAACAGTGTGGGAAAGGTTTATAAGAGTGTGGAGAAGGTTTATAAAGCCTTAAAATATATATAAACAATAAAGTAAATATAAGGTCGCTACTTTGTGGATTTTTACCTCTCACAAAGTGTTCTGAAACCTAACTCCTGCAATAGATGAAGGCTCACTGTATAGTAAAAATCAATACTGTAATTAAAATAACATTTTTTGAAAGAGAAACATTTATTTTCAATTGAAAATATGTGTCAAAAATTAAAATTATTTTTTAAAATGTGAGACTGAAGCTGTTACAAACACATAATTGAATGTGGATAAATAAAGTTCCTAGGCATTCACATATAAACACATAGTATGCATAAAATTTGTTTCTAAACTGTTAGTGTATAAGCAATACCTACACACTAATAATGAATGTGACATAGCCATTTTGTATAGTTATAGAAATAATTTATACAGTTAATGATCTATATTCTAGAATGTTTTTCATCTATAATTTTTTTATTAAATTTAATGCAGTGACATTGATAAATCAGGGTACATATGGTCCGAGAAAACATCTCTAGATTATTTTGGCATTTGATTGTGCTGAGTACCCCTCCCCAAAAGTTAAATTGTCTTCTGACACCTTCTATCCGATTTTCTTGTGCCTCTCCCCTCCCCCAACCCCTCTCTCCTTCTTCGCCCCATCCCCCCTCCCCCCACCCCCCACCCTTGTTGCCATCACATTCTTGTTCATGTCTCTGAGTCTCATTTTTATGTCCCTTCTATGGATGGATTCATATAGCTCTTAGTTTTTTTTTCTGATTTACTTATTTCACTCCGTATACTGTTATCAAGGTCCATCCATGTTATTGTAAATGATCCGATGTCATCATTTCTTATGGCTGAGTAGTATTCCATAGTATATATGTACCAAAGCTTTTTAATATACTTGTCCTCTGACGGACACTTGGGCTGTTTCCAGATCTTTGCTATTGTGAACAATGCTGCCACAAACATGGGGGTGCATTTCTCCTTTTGGAGCCGTTCTATGGTGTCCTTGGGGTATATTCCTAAAAGTGGGATAGCTGGGTCAAAAGGCAGTTTGATTTTCAGTTTTTTGAGGAATCTCCATACTGTTTTCCACAGTGGCTGCACCAGTCTGCATTCCCACCAGCAGTGCAGGAGGGTTCCCTTTTCTCCACATCCTCGCCAGCACTTATTCTGTGTTGTTTTGTTGATGAGCGCCATTCTGACTGGTGTGAGGTGATTTCTCATTGTGGTTTTAATTTGCATTTCTCTAATGATTAGTGATGTTGAGCATTTTTTCATGTGTTTATTAGCCATCAGCATGTCCTCTTTGGAGAAGTGTCTATTCATCTCTTTTGCCCATTTTTGGATTGGATTGTTTGTCTTTCTGGTGTTGAGATTTACAAGTTCTTTATAAATTTTGGTTATTAACCCCTTATCAGACGTATTGTCAAATATGTTCTCCCATTGTGTAGTTTGTCTTTTTATTCTGTTCTTATTGTCTTTAGCTGTGCAAAAGCTTTTTAGTTCGATATAGTCCCATTTGTTTATCCTGTCTTTTATTTCACTTCCCTGTGGAGATAAATCAGCAAATATATTGCTCCGAGAGATGTTGGAGAGCTTACTGCCTATGTTTTCTTCCAAGATGCTTATGGTTTCACGGCCTACATTTAAGTCTTTTATCCATTTTGAGTTTATTTTTGTGAGTGGTGTAAGCTGGTGATCTAGTTTCATTTTTTTGCAGGTAGCTGTCCAATTTTCCCAACACCATTTGTTAAAGAGGCCGTCTTTACTCCATTGTATTTCCTTACCTCCTTTGTCAAATATCAGTTGTCTGTAGAACTGTGGGTTTATTTCTGGGTTCTCTGTTCTGTTCCATTGATCTATATGCCTGTTCTTATGCCAGTACCAGGCTGTTTTGAGTACAATGGCCCTGTAGTATAACTTGATATCAGGAAGTGTGATACCTCCCACTTTATTCTTCTTTTTTAAGATTGCTGAGGCTATTCGTGTTCTCTTTTGGTTCCATATATTTTTTGGAATATGTGGTCTATATCTTTGAAGTATGTCATTGGTATTTTAATTGGTATTGCATTGAATTTATAGATTGCTTTGGGTAATATAGACATTTTAATGATGTTTATTCTTCCTAACCATGTGCATGGTATATGCTTCCACTTGTTTGTATCTTCCTTGATTTTTTTTTATCAATGCTGTGTAATTTTCCGAGCACAAGTCTTTAGTCTCCTTGGTTAAGTTTACTCCTAGGTACTTTATTTTTTTGGTTGTAATTATGAAGGGGATTGTTTCCTTAATTTCTCTTTTTGACTGTTCATTGTTGGTGTATAAAAGTGCCTCTGATTTCTGAGTATTGATTTTATATCCTGCCACTTTGCCGAATTCATTTATCAGGTCCAGTAGCTTTTTGACTGAGACTTTAGGGTTTTCTATATACAATATCATATCATCTGCAAATAATGATAGTTTTACTTCTTCTTTTCCAACTTGAATGCCTTTTATTTCTTCTTCTTGTCTGATTTCTGTGGCTAGGACTTCCAGGACTATGTTAAATAAGAGTGGTGAAAGGGGGCACCCCTGCCTTGTTCCTGATTTTAAGAGTATTGCTTTTAATTTTTGCCCATTGAGTATGATGTTGGCTGTGGGTTTCTCATAGATGGCTTTTATCATGTTGAGGTATGTTCCCTGTATTCCCACTTTGCTGAGAGTTTTGATCATGAATGGGTGCTAGATTTTATCAAATGCTTTTTCTGCATCTATTGAAATTATCATATGGTTTTTCTCCTTCTTTTTGTTTATGTGATGAATCACATTGATTGATTTACAAATGCTGTACCATCCTTGCCTCCCCAGAATAAATCCCACTTGATCATGGTGTATGATTTTTTCCATATATTGTTGGATCCAGTTTGCTATGTTCATCAGAGATATTGGCCTATAATTTTCTTTCTTTGTGTTGTCTTTTTTTGGTTTTGGAATCAGAATTATGCTCGCCTCATAAAAGGAGCTTGGAAGTCTTCCTTCCTCTTGAATTTCTTGAAATAGTTTGAGAAGGATAGGAGTTAGTTCTTCTTTGAATATTTGATAGAATTCCATTGTGAAGCCATCGGGCCCTGGACTTTTCTTTGTTGGGAGTTTTTAGATTACTGTTTCTATCTCATTTGTTGTAATCGGTATGTTTAGGTTTTCTGATTTTTCCAGATTGATTTTTGGAAGATTGTATGTTTCAAGGAATTTGTCCATTTCATCTAGGTTGTCTAGTTTTTTGGCATACAGTTCTTCATAGTATTTTCTTACAATATTTTGTATTTTTGTTGTGTCATTTGTTATTTCTCCTCTCTCATTTCTAATTTTATTTATTTGAGTCCTCTCTCTCTTTTTCTTAGTGAGTCTAGTGAAAGGTTCATGAATCTTGTTTACCTTTTCAAAGAACCAGCTCCTAGTTTCATTGATCCTCTGTATTGTTTCTTTAGCCTCTATGTCATTTATTTCTGCTCTGATCTTTATTATTTCCTTCCTTCTACTACATTTGGGCTTTACTTGCTGTCCTTTTTCTAATTCTTTTAGATGCAGGGTTAAGTTGTTTATTTGAGCTTTTTCTAGCTTCTGAAAGTGTGCCTGTAGTGCTATGAACTTCCCTCTCAGCACTGCTTTTGCTGTGTCCCATAAACTTTGAGTTGTTGTATGCTCATTGTCATTTGTTTCTAGGAATTTTTTTTATTTCTTCTTTGATCTCATTCTTAATCCATTCATTATTTAACAACCTGCTGTTTAGTTTCCATGTTTTTGAGAATTTTTGTGCTTTTCTGTTGTGGTTCATTTCTAGTTTTATGCCATTGTGATCGAAGAAAGTGCTTGATATGATTTCAGTCTTCTTAAATTTGTTGAGAGCACTTTTGTGCCCTAACATGTGGTCTATCCTAGAGAATGTACCATGAGCACTTGAAAAGAATGTATATTCTGCTGCTTTAGGTGAAAGGTTCTGAAGATATCTGTTAAATCGAGTTGATCTAGTGTTTCCAATAAGTCTGCTGTTTCTTTGTTAATTTTCTTTCTTGAGGATCTATCTAGTGATGTTAGTGGGGTATTGAAATCCCCTACTATTATAGTATTGCTGTTGATCTCGCCCTTTAAATCCATCAAAGTCTGCTTCATATATTTGGGTGCTCCTATATTAGGTGCATAGATATTTATAATAGTTATATCTTCCTGTTGGATTACTCCCTTTATCATTATGTAGTGGCCTTCTTTATCTCTTACTATATCCTTTGTTTTAAAGTCCAATTTGTCTGATATAAGTATTGCTACCCCAGCTTTTTTTTCATTTCCATTTGCATAAAATGTTTTTTTCCATCCTTTTACCTTCAATCTATGTGTATCTTTCGTTCTAAGGTGTGTCTCTTGTAGACAGCATATGTATGGGTCCTGTTTTCTTATCCACGCAGCTACCCTATGTCTTTTGATTGGATCATTTAATCCATTTATGTTTAAGGTTATTATTGATATGTAGTTGTTTATTGCCAGTTTCTTCTTTAAAGGTGTATTCCTTTTTTGCTATATTCTTTTTCCACTTTGATCTGTTTACAACAGGCCTTTTAACATTTCCTGCAGCATTGGTTTGGTTGTAATGAATTCCTTGAGTTGTTTTTTGTCTGGGAAGCTTTTTATTTCTCCTTCAATTTTAAATGATAGCCTTGCTAGATAAAGTAGTCTTGGTTATAGGTTCTTGTTCTGCATTACTTTGAATATTTCTTGCCATTCCCTTCTGGCCTCAAGTGTTTCTGTTGAGAAGTCGGATGTCATCCTTATGGGGGCTCTTTTGTAGGTGATAGCTTTTTTTTCTTTTGCAGCTTTTAATATTTTCTCTTTATCGCTTAGCTTTGGTATTTTAATTATGATGTGTCTTGGTGTAGGTTTCTTTGGGTTTCTCTTTAATGGAGTCCTCTGTGCTTCTTGGACTTGTGAGAGTTTCTCTTGCATTAATTTAGGGAAGTTTTCAGCTATGATATGATTGAACAAAGTCTCTATCCCTTGTTCTTTTTCTTCTTCTTCAGGAACCCCTATGATGTGGATGTTATTTCTCTTCATGTTGTCACAGAGCTCTCTAAGGGTGTCCTCTGACTTTTTGAGTCTCTTTTCTCTTTTCTTCTCTGCTTTCATACCTTCATTCAAGTTGTCCTCCAACTTGCTGATTCGATCCTCACCTGTATCTATCCTGTTTTTAATTCCTTCCATTGTGGTCTTTATTTCTGATATTGTATTTGTCATCTCCGACTGATTCTTTTTTATACTTGCTATTTCTTTATTTAGGTGTTCATAATGACCATCCATTGTTGTTCTAAGATCCCTAAGCATCCTTACAATCATTATTTTGAACTCCACATCTGGAAGTTTGATTATTTCCATATCACTCAGTTCATCTCCTGAAGGTGTCTCTTGTGGTTTCATTTGGATTGCACTTCTTTGTCTTCTCATTGTCTGTTTTGGGGTTTTTTATTTGTAGAGTTGGTTGAGTCTAGTTTTCAGTTATTTCTAGGTTTTTTGGGGTTGGTATCAGCTGTTATCTGTAATCCACTTTTGGATTTGGGCAGCTTTGAAGTCTTGATTTGTTTGTTTTCTTAACAGGTGATAGTCTTTTTACTGATCTTAGCAGGGGGCTTCCTTGAAACTGTATCCAGGAATGCGGTGGGTGTAACCTGAGACTCTGAAGGCCTCTTTAGCCAATTAATCTCTCTGGGGGCAGGGTGTTTTCTCAGCTTCAGTAGGGGGAGGTGTATCTCAGATCTCCATGGAGACCTGAGTTACTGCCCCTCCTCCCCACTTTTTGTTTTCAGCTGTGTCTTGTTTGCACTGATTGGAGCTGGATAGATGTCCAGAGATCTCTGATCCAGAAGCAATTCAGCTTTGTTTTGTGAAAGGTTCAGTCCCTCCCCCAGCTATGGCTGCCTCCAGAATGGATGAGTCAGCTTTTTTAGGTCGTCTCCTTCATTCCTTAGCCCCTCACAGTCTGTCCCTTTCTCTTTCCTTTCCGCTTGGGAGATAAGCTGGTATTTTCAACACACCTCTTTCTCTGGTCGCCAGGCAAGTGGCTGTGAGCAGTAGTTTCTGCCTTTTTCTCTTGTGTGAGATCCCCTCTAGGCTTTCAGCATCACCCCCCCCCTCCGTTCCTGTAAGCAGGGGAGATTCAGGCACTCCCTACCAGGTTTGTTGTGGCTTCTTCTTTGCTCCTTGGTTTTTGAGAGTTGTTCTTGTAGTTCAGCGTTGGTTTTTCATGCTGATTTTTCTGAAATTGATTTGTATTCCAGTTTGGTGGTGAGAGCTGGGCGTCTATGCGTCTGCCTACTCTGCTGCCATCTTTTCAGTCTCTTCTATAATTTTTTAAACTAATTTATTACAAGTAATTGTATCTCTATATGTTGTGTGTATATATATATTCTTAATCAAATATTCATAATAAATATGTTACACTTTTGATGAAAGAAAATTATATTTGGCCCTGATCACTAGACTCAGTGGATAGAGCATCCACCCTGTGTATGGATGTCCCAGGTTCAATCCTGGGTCAGGGCACACAGGGGAAGTGATCATCTGCTTCTCTCCCCCCTCCCTCCCCTGCTTCTCTCCCTCTTTCCCTCCTGCAGCCAGTGGCTCAATTGGTTTGAGTGTGGCCCCAGACACTGAGGATAGCTTGGTTGATTGAAACATCAGCCCCAGATGGATCCTGGTTGGGGCACATGCAGGAATCTGTCTCACTATCTTCCCCCCTCTCACTTAAAAAATATATAAATTTTCAGTTTTAGAAAATAGTTTCTGAAGAGAGCTTTTATACTCAGGGATTTACTTATAACCATAGATAGTATATATTGCTTATGCCCTATGTATATTTTACTCAATCTTAAAACAGTATAGTTTTTAAAGAGTTACTGGCAAGAACAGAGCTCAGTGTGAATACATATTTAGTCAAAAGAAGAGACTTTCCTCTTCCTTTTACTTTTCTAAATATTGTTATCCTTGGGAGTCTCTACTATTAGTATCTTTTTTTTTTCCATATGAACCTACCAAATTTTTGCTTGCTGTCACATTATATTGTAACTTAGTCTTCTTAAAACATAAACCAAACCATGCCGCTTCACTGCTTGGACTCTTTCAGTGGTTCTTCCAGGTCTGTGGGTTACTGGTTTATTTCTTTACATGGGATAAAAAATCTGGTCCTATCTGTCTTTTTACCCTTCACTCCCAGCACTTGTTCATTATGTGCTTTGCACTTCAGTCATAGTGGGCTACTTGTGGGTCTTCATTAAACCAGGCAATTTCACATATTTATTTCATGCTCCTTGTAATCTTAGAAAACTCTTGTATTCTTCAAGATTCAACTCAAAATGCTATTTCTTCTCTTATTTCAAATATCTGTATATGTAGCCCAACTGGTATCTGTCTGCCTTTGTATTATTAATAGTGTACCTATATGATCGATACTTAACTGGGAGGGCCTCTAAAGTTTTTGCAACTTCAAGTCCTTAGAGCAACACTGCACTCAGACAATGTAAAAAAATAAAATGACATTGGGGTTAATGAACTAAATATTTATCAGTTAACATGATTGCTACTGGCAAGTTTGGACAGGATTGGGGTAGAATGTGTGATGTTTGCTTATACCTCTTTTGAATTTCCTGCTGTAAAAAAATTACTTTGGATTGGCCCTCGAGTTTCATATTTATGTCTGCAAGTTTATACACTTTCAACTATGTAACTATCCCTCATAATTTGCTAACAATAGTGCATTTCAGCTCATGTTCACTAAGTCAGGAACAACAGAATGAGATGATCATATATATGCATATACATAAAATATACGAATAATATGTATAATATATAAAACATACACATATAATACACACATATGTAATCTATACATTATTCATATGTATACATACATGTCACATCATGTGTGTATTGGATATATATATATACATCTTATTTATGTATATTTATATAAACTTGTATATCCAGTAAATGTATGGGATGTAGCTTTATTCAAATTAAGAAGCTATAGAAAAATAATATTCTGGATATAATAACATAGAAAATGTGGAAGTTGGTGAGCTAATGGAACCATAACAAAGGCAAGGCTTAATAGATTGTATAGAAGCAGATATAGATGAATAGATATGGCATATTATTTTTCATAAATATACCTAATGCTTTTTCAAAATTTTCACGTATTAAAGTTCAGCACATTTTTAAAATTTACTAAATTAACTTTTAAAGATACTTATACTGTGATTTGTAACTATGTTCATGTAAGATCCTGTCCTTTTAATTATTTTAATCTAAACATTTCTCTTCAATATCTACATCTTTCTCTGAGGCTAAAAATGTAGAAGTCTATGTAAATAACTTCTCTCTTAACCAATTACATAAACTTGCTTATATCTAGTTATGCAAAAACATTTTTAGTTTTATTTAAACCAGTGGTTTCCAAACGGAGGTTATATATTTGACAATGTCTGTTTTTGTTGACACAGCTTGGGGAGGAGATGCTACTGACATCTAGTGGGTAGAGGCCAAGGTGCTTCTCAACATCCTGTAATGCACAAGACAACAATTCAATCCAAAATGTTAATATTCTCAAGGTTCAGAAACCCTGCTCTTAATAAGTTATATTTAGTCTTTACATTTAGAGAATCATTTAAAATCATTAAATGAAGTAGACCAAATTTACACATGACCTAAGTAGCATTAAGCAGAATTAAGTTTTGTCATTATTTTTATTTTAAAAACTCATTGAAAAAACTTTCAAAGACTCCACCTAGGTGATATTTTCCTTAATTTATAGATTCTTAGTATTTAATTCTTTACATTGGGATTGAGTCCTTTCCATCAGAGCCATGATACATGCATAATACAGTAAATCAGGCATGCCCTGTGTTCAGCAGGATCGAGTTCCACAGAGGACCTGGACCCTGTAATATAATCTACTCTTCTCTGGAAACATCTTTTGAAAAAGGTAAAATAGAACTTGAGGATAACCTAGCTCTCCTAACCTTTCTAGGCAACATTCTAACTAAATTATTTAATGTAGACCAGAACAATTTAAAGATATTCTTAGAAAAAAAGCATTCCTATCTGTCTTCAGTATCTAGTTCAATGTGATTGAAATGATTGAGTTTATAAATGCAAAGTAAACCAGCATCACTGATATTTTTAATTTGTTCTCAAAATAAGATGTGGGATGAGATGTATTAAACTAAATGGTTTGTTACCATGACACCAAAATATTTTTTAATAAACTCAAAATATTCCATTACAAGCTGTGTTCAAACTATTTGGAATTAAAAATATGTTCTGAGTTTCACTCTCAGTAAATTTATGATTAACTTCTTAATTTATTAAATGTAGAACTTGCCACATTTTTAATCCCTTTGAGGTTTATTTCTATGGAAAATTTTACAAATAGTCTCTGATTCATATGTGTGTGTTTATCACAGGCTATGAATATAAATGGTACCTATATATTTGCTATGTGTGTGTGTACACATATGCATATAATAAGAATGCTATGAGTTATGTCCATAATGTAAATATATATTTTATACTGTAATGTTTTAGTAAATTAATTTATTTTTCTTTTCCCCCTTTATGCACTAGAAAAAAATCTGTACAATTGTTTTGCTTATATATGTATATGTCAGTACAAAGTAAAATTGGAGTAGTAGTAAATAGAAGTTAGATCACATAGGATTGTATAATTAAGGTGAAAAATCTAAAGTTAATGCTGAGAGAGAATGGGTCATATTTAAAGCACCAAGATCAAATAGGATTAGGCTGCCAGGTAAGAGATGGAGAAGAAAAGACAAAGAGATGACTGAACAGAATATACATGTGAAGAATATACAAGTTCTGATCTTAGGTGCATAAAAAAATAACACTGCCTGACCAGGCAGTGGTGCAGTGGATAGAGCGTTGGACTGGAATGCAGAGGACCCAGGTTTGAGACCTCAAGGTCGTCAGCTTGAGCGCAAGCTCATCTGGTTTGAGCAAAGCTCACCAGCTTGGACCCAAGGTCGCTGGCTTGAGCAAGGGGTTACTTGGTCTGCTGAAGCCCCATGGTCAAGGTACATATGAGAAAGCAATCAATGAACAACTAAGGTGTCGCAACTAAAAACTAATGATTCATGCTTCTCATCTCTCTCCATTCCTGTTTGTCTGTCCCTGTCTATCCCTCTCTCTGACTCTCTCTCTGTCTCTGTAAAAAAAAAAAAAGAAAGAAAGAAAACAAAAAGAAAAAAAATAACACCAAAATTATGAATGATTCCTGGTTTTGAGTTCTAGAAACTTCATAGAAGGTGGTGTCCTTCAGGTGGTAGTGAAAGAGGCAGGAAAGAGGGAAATACTGGGTCCTGTTTACGACAATTTGAAGGTGGGATATCTCTGGTAAGTCAGTAAACACAGAAATGTTCAAGTTAAGGGGGAAAGAATCTGGACTTGACATATGGAAGTACACATCATAAGCATACAGGTGACATTTGAATTGTCAGGAATAGATGTGCCTGTCTGCAAAGGGAAGATGGCTCATAAAAGAGGCCTGATTGGGATTCCTCAAAATTGCAAGCAGTTAGGAGCTTTCTTTTCCAATCTCTCTCTATTACTTGTTATTTCTTCCCCAGCACACCTTCTCCCCCATGACACCCAGTCAACATAATATTGCTTTATTGGCACTGTCACTCACCTACCTTTCATTTAGAAGTACATACTTCTCAGGCCCCCCATAAGAACACCAGCTCACATTGGGCTGCTTCTACTAATCCTTACTAAATTGTGTGTTAGTTTATGAAATTCTTACCAGATAACAAAAATGCTTTAATTCAATTAATTATGTACCAAGGAATGTTTACTGTTTGGGATATTATTTCCTGAAGGATGAGCAAAGAGAATAATTCTGCTCATAGCTCCCATTTACAACTCACAAATTATACCATACGGGAAACTAGCTCCTCTGCCAGGCAACATAACCTATTCTGCTAACTGTTAGCCTAACGCAAAATTTAAATAAAGTCAGAGAGTAGTATTATAATGGACGTGTGATTGCTACTTTATTCTCATTCATTATTCTTTTTACTCTACTTAGAGCAGTGGTCCTCAACCTTTTTTGGGCCATGGACCAGTTTAATGTCAGAAAATATTTTCACGGACCGCCCTTTAGGGTGGGACGGATAAATGTATCATGTGACCGAGACAAGCGTCAAGAGTGAGTCTTAGACAGATGTAACAGAGGGAATCTGGTCATTTTTTTAAAATAAAACATCGTTCAGACTTAAATAGAAATAAAACGGAAATAATGTAAGTTATTTATTCTTTCTCTGTGGACCGGTACCAAATAGCCCAAGGACTGGTACTGGTCTGTGGCCTGGGGGTTGGGGACCACTGACTTAGAGCACTCATCCCATCTTCCAGATTCCCTCCCACCTCACTGCATACACCATCTCAGTAACCTTGGCTGGTTTCTCTTCCCCTTCCCTAATGCTTAGTCTTCTCCTGTAGCTATGGATGCTCCCCACCTATGTGATATTCTGTATCCCCATGGCTTTAAATTGTCTCTACATGGTGACAATATCCAAATATATAGCCCAAGCTTCCAACACCTCCCTTTATCACACACTACTCCTCCGAGTTCCAGGTCTTATAACCAACTTTTTCCTTAAAGTCACTACTTGAATATCTAGTAGGTATCTCAGATTGAACACATTCAATATATAACTTGATTCTACTGCCCTCTCCATGATATACCTGATATCAGTAATAGTCCTACCATTTACCCTGTAGCCTAAGCCAACACGCTGACAACATCTTTATTTGTCTTTCTACCTCTCAGCCCCCATGCAACTGATCTACTTTTACTTTTAGATATAACCTACAGTCTTATTGTATCTAATTATTATCACTTCCACCCTGGCCAGAGGTTAGTAATAGCCTTCTAACAGGTATCACCTCATCTCTCTTCTACCTACTTCCTGTCAAGACCAGTTCAGTTCCTCTTCAGGGTTTTTGAACTGGCTGTACTATCTGCTAAAGTTCTTTCCTTCATATTTCACTGTATGTTTCATGCATTCATTTCAGATTCAGGCTTCTGTTCAAAATAATACCAGAGGGGGTTTAAATGCTTACCCTTTGAAAATCACCCCTCACCCTAATCACCTGTATTTTCTGCTTTATTTTTTATCACAGTACTGACATTTTATTATTTTTTATTTGTTTATCATCTGCTTCTTTCACTGGTATTTAATTGCCACATAGTCAGGGAATTTTTCTTCACTTTGTATCCCCAGGATTTAATATACCGCATGGCTTTAAATATACAGAAATATTTGTTTAGTGAATGAATGGAGTATTCAAGGGTTTTGAAAATATAATTCTTTTATGTATGACCAGATTCTGCTTTAAATATTTACAATTCTATTGGAAGGAATGTAGCAAAATATTTAAAGATAAAGTAATGCAAAACATAACAGCATTATCTAATTAGTTCTACTAATGATTTTACACATTTGCCTACAAAAGCCTGTTTCTCCTGAGTATTCATGTTTTATCAGTTGCCCATACATTTGTCTTAAGAGTCTTTAAAGAATGCAACTAGACTGCCATCTTCCAAAGGTTTTTATTTCCTCTTGCTGAATGTAGGACTTTTATATTTAGAAGCACAAATTCTGTCTTAATTATATGCAACCTACTGTTCTAAATTTTACATTCCACTTTGCAGTATAGTGCTATGTGATTTACTTGCTACCAATTTTGGTGTCAGAAATTTGACATTTAGATTGCTTTTGAAAAGCAATGGTGAAGCGAATTTAGTTCTGAATGAAACTTAGCATCTTCAGTTTCATTCTTCACTTCTTTTTAACTTTCTTTTTCCTTTCCTTATATAGAATAATGATCTACTCGCAATGTTGTGATAATAGGTCAAGTACTCATTATGATTTCTAAATTCAGAGAAAGTATTTTTAATCCTCAGTAAGCTAATTTTGCTCAGATTTTTCTCTCCAAACAACAAAGAACTAGAATACAACATTTTAAAGTCATTAAATAAACACCTACATATTAATTCACATAGAAATTTATAGAAAACCTAGCAGAAATGTTAGTTTACTATGGAATTTTGACATTAGGTAGTCATAGCATATTTTTGAATTTTAATTAACAAATAAATTATCCCTAATTATTGAACAGCATAACTTAATTTTTGTGGTCATGTGTGAAGCCTTTCTCTATTGCTATCCATCTATACATAATACATATACAGACACATAAGTCTGTTTTATATTAATAGTTATGTGTGAATTTAAATATGTATAAATATTCAACAAAACACTAATTAAAATTCATACCTGTAACGATGAACAAATTTAAAGCCTTCTTTTTATAGTTAATACTGTTCTATTCACCAATTTATAAAATTGAGTTTGTAGGCTTTATGTTAAAAGTGGTACAAAACTTGTATGGTAAAGTTTGGTATACATGTTAATAAGAGAAAAAAATAGTAGTGTTCAAAATTTCCCTTGAGATGTTATCTGACTTTATTTATACTGCAAGGCAGCTTGGAAAAGGGCAAACTCATTAAAAGATTTCATTGTGAATATTTTTTTCCCACTTGTAAAATTAGATTGAAATTTCTTTATTTACAGTTTGCCTTTGAGCTATTTTTTTTTCATTGTAAAAGAGAACAGCTGGTGTTATTCCCAAATGTTAACCTAACTTTAAAGATTCTTACACTCTTTTTTCACTTGTTTGACATTATCTTTGACTAGATATCACAGCTACATAATGAGAATCATTTCTGACATTTGAAAATTAAAAATGAGAAGGACTCAAACACATACACATTTTAGACTATAGGTACGTGAAATTTCTCTTACAAGAAGTCTTCGAATCTTATTTGATATATTTTCTTATTTTCTATTAATACTGAGGAAAGAGTAAAATAGAGACTATATAAAATAAAATTATTTTAACCCAGCTGTTAAAATTGTTAACATTATAAATGTCGA
The DNA here is from genome assembly GCF_036850765.1 of Saccopteryx bilineata. Classification (NCBI taxonomy): domain Eukaryota; kingdom Metazoa; phylum Chordata; class Mammalia; order Chiroptera; family Emballonuridae; genus Saccopteryx; species Saccopteryx bilineata. The sequence continues at coordinate 90,557,431 of NC_089495.1, read as the reverse complement.
AGCATGAGAAAAAACTCCATTTTTGTTCTAAGTAGCCTGAAATTTAAACTTTTTTGAAATTTCAAGTCCTGCATCAATGCCTGGATATACATCTGGACCCTGTGATTATTCTCTAAAGGACTCATGTATCCAGGTCACCTGATTACCCCTGAAGCACTAACATTTACATCAACCTGATAGCCATTATCCAGACCACCAGACATTCTGATGCCAACCCTGTAGTCTACCTGGTATCCATCATTCAGACTTCCTGATACCTTACTGATAACTCTTCTGGACCAATCTTTGGGCTAAGCATGCAAGACTGATAATTCTCACTAACATACTTTATACTATAAGAACTTTCAGCTTTTCTTTCTTTGGAACACTTCTGGGTTATACCTAGTTGTGTTCCCAGTTTGCAAACTTGAAGACCCTTGAATTAATATTGTTTATTTCTAGCCAAAACCTCTGGACTCCTTTTAAATTCAACAATCCTATAATTTCCAAGCTGAAACTTTTGTTTTCTGTCCACAAACTGAAAGTCAGCCTTGCAGATCACCCGTATCAGTTTCACATTTGATTTAATGTGCTACACAGTATTTTTCAATTCTAATAACAGGTTTCAGAGGTAGTTTTTTTTTTTAAAGAAAAGAACATGATGATCTAATTATTCAATTTTTTTACTTGATATATATTCTCATAATCTTTATTTTCAAATTGTATGTCCTTTTTGTGAGAAGTATCTCTGGATAAATTAACTACTTTTTATCATATAAGTTTGATAATATCATTTTTAATAATTATTGATAATGAGGCCCTGGCTAGTTCGTTGAGCAGTAGAGTGTTGGCCTGGTGTGTGGAAATCCCAGGTTCGATTCCTAGTCAGGATACACAGGAGAAGCAACTATGTGCTTCTACACCTCACCCCCTGGCTCAAATGGTTTGAGCAAGTTGGCCCCAGGTGCTGAGGATGGGTCCATGTCTTCACCTCAGGTGCTACAATAACTTGGTTGCCAAGCAACAGAGCAGCAGCCCCAGATGGGCAGAGCATTACCGGGTAGGGGGCTTGCTGGATAGATCCCAGTTGGGGTGCATGTGGTAGTCTGTCTCGCTGCCTCCCTGCCTCTCAATTAAAAAATAAAAATAATTATTATTGATAATGATCTTCTAAGTGATTTTTTTAGAAGCACAAACCTTAGCCACTGAATTTCTATTCATTCTTACATTATATAAAATTTTAAAAATATGGGAAACTTCTATAGAAGATAATATGTATTCCCCTATAAAACACCACTTCTTTTAAAAATAGTGTTTACTATTCCTAATGTTCAATATTTGGCATGTCAAATTATCAGAAAACAATGTTCCTCATATGCAGCCCAGATCTTATAGTATTTTTCCAAAACAAAACAAGAGAACATTCAGTAAGTACAAATGCAAATAAGTCCCTCTATGGAAGAAAAAATGTTTGGTTGATTGATTTAGTTTATTTTTTTCTCTAATGATAAATTATACTATGTCATAATATTTGTCCCTAGCTTTTGAAAATTTCTACTGCTCTTCTTCTTTTATAGAACTTACTGCTGTGTCTCATTTCTTTTTGGCCTATATTATTTTATATAAACTGCTAATCATTATTTTGTCCAAGCTAGAAAGTAGAAAAAGGAAGAAAATAAAATGTCTTATATAAATGAATCCATTTTGCTTGTGTTATATCAAAGCTGCCCTATTTAATAATTATTAATAAATTTCTATTCAATTTTCTTCTTCCATTAGTTAAGACTCTTATGGTTCTGTTTTACAAATGCTAGAAATCCCTTTGAAGTTGCAAACAATTAAGGACTTATTCTAATAACTATAATATCTCATGGTTTATAATGACTTTATTCAAGGCTTGGTCTAATGAACAAAATAATTTCATCTGGGCTCTATTTTTCCTTCAGCTCTGAAATTTGCCTTTATCAGCAATGGATTCATTTGGTAGCACACTGTATATACAAATGGCTTATGTGATCCTCATAGAAAGCCTATGTATGTAGCATATTTCTGTACAAGGTGTTTACCACTTAAAGCTTAGAAAAAGAAGAAAAAGTTTTTTACAATGCTAGCACACATAAATGATTGGAAGTAATATGTAAAAAGTTTATTAAGAATTTGAGAAAACTGTAGTGACAAAGAAGCCATGAATTTGGATGAAAAAACCTTTATGATTGAATCCTAAATTCCAAGGACGGGTCCCCAAACTTGCATGAGAAACTGAAAACTGCATAGTCCCAAAGACATCACCCTCAACAAAACTCACCTCAGATATTACCGCTGAGAATAATAGGCAAAGAAAACTCTCTCAGATAGTGGAACTAGGCCACATACATGACCAAAACTTACTTAAGAATATTCTACCAGAATAATTAAGAAACTTCTCTTATGTCCATGGAAGTGGGTCCTTGTAGCACTTGCCCAGCAGGATTCTAAAATTGCTAAGTGTGTGTGTCTCTCAACCTCTCTCTGCCAAATGGAAGTGTTTACTGCAGTTATTTGTTCCTAGTAAACAGTTGGTTCACAGATCATGAAAACATAGGGAGTCACTATGAATCTGATGGAAAAGACTACTCATCTTCCAGAAAGTATAAATGTTAAACTAGAGTCAGTGATGAGATGAAACTTTGGACTTTTTACCCCATGGAGAAAGGATAAGTATTTTCTACATGTTAGAGAGCACAGCGATATCTGGTGACCAACAAAACAGGTTGGCAAAGAATGCTAGTCTTCACCAATGCCAGTGTTTTCTCCACTTCTTAGGCAGATAGCTAGATCGCATTTCCCCACCTATTTTATTTACATGGGGACACATAGCTAGCTCCTTCCATTGGAATGTGATATGCCTAGCACAAGGTATTTAAGAGTGAGCATGTTTTGTTCAGATTTTCTTTCCTTCTTTATCTGCTGGCTATATGTAATGAGCCTTAAAGATTGTTCTAAAGACCTAGAACAGGGGTCCCCAAACTAGGACCCACGGGCCGCATGCGGCCCCTAAGGCCATTTATCCGCTCCCCCCTGCACTTCTGGAAGGGGCACCTCTTTCATTGGTGGTCAGCGGATGCATCCTGTGCTCCTGCAGTACTGCAAAGCGCTGCGTCACTCACATACAGTACTACTTCCGGTGATGCAGGACGTACACGTCATGGCTCTGGAAGTGCGTCATATCACTTGTTACGGCTAGCAGTGACAAAAATGGACCTGGACATTGACCATCTCATTAGCCAAAAGCAGGCCCATAGTTCCCATTGAAATACTGGTCAGTTTGTTGATTTAAATTTACTTGTTCTTTATTTTAAATATTGTATTTATTCCCATTTTGTTTTTCTACTTTAAAATAAGGTATGTGCAGTGTGCATAAGGATTTGTTCATAGTTTTTTTTTATAGTCCAGCCCTCCAACGGTCTGAGGGACAGTGATCTGGCCCCCTGTGTAAAAAGATTGGGGAACCCTGACCTAGAATATGACAGTGTCATTAGTAAAAGAGAACCATGTGCCTGAATTGCTGCATGTAGAAGAATTCTACTGACACATAGAAAAATGTGATGTATGCAAGACACACACTTCTATTTAAGCTGCACCACTGAGGTTTGGTATAGTTTGTTCTATTGATTGATTATATAGAAACTCAAGGGAAATGGAAAGAAGGAGAGAAATCCAGAAATTAACCTAGATTTGGTAAACCTAGGAGAATAAGTGTATGGAATAGAAACAAACAAAAACGAGCAGCAAAAAAATGAGATGTATTGACTAAATCACATTTGTTCGTTTGAAAAGACCTATAAAATAAAGTCCATCTAGCATTATTGATTATTAAATAAAGGCAAAGAATAAAGCATAACTTTATTAAATGGGAAATAAATGGGCAATGGAAGATACATTAGAAAATCAGTGACAATACAATACCAATTGTCATAACAATAACCAGTGGCTTATTTTATTTTCAAATTGAAAATGCCATAAACAGTTTTGCTTTTTTCAGTTGAAAGTGTTTTTATGGCTTGGGAAGATGTTCTCCCTCAAAATAAAGGTATTTTTCTAAGACACACATTTGAAAGAATAAAAGAAATAATTTTTTTTTTACAAATCTGAGGCAGATAGATATTGTAGTGAATGAATAGACATATTTCTCCATCACTGCCTTTGTTATTTATTTATTTATTTATTTATTTATTTTTATTCAATGAGGTAAGGAGACAGACAGACTCCCTCATGTGCCCCAACTAGGATCCACCCAACAAGCCCCCTACCAAGCTATGCTCTGCCAACCTGGGGCACTGCTCTGTTGCTCAGCAACTGAACTATCTTAGCACCTGAGGTGAGGTCAGGGAGCCATCCTCAGCACCCAGTGCTAACTTAAGTTGCTAGGATGATTCAAGCAATGGCTGAGGGAGGGGAAGAGAAAAAGAGAGAAGATAGAGGGATGGAGAAGCAGGTGGGCATTTCTCCTGTTTCCTCTAACCAGGAATTAAACCCAGGACTTCCACATGTTGGACAACACTCTACCGTTGAGCCAACCAGCCAGGGCCTTGTCTTTTAATAATTGTATCAATCACCAACATTTTGAGCCTACCAAATAATTTTTTTTTTTTTTTTTACAGAGACAGTGAGTCAGAGAGAAGGATATACAGGGACAGACATACAGGAACAGAGAGAGATGAGAAGCATCAATCATTAGCTTTTCATTGAGTGTTGCGACACCTTAGTTGTTCATTGATTGCTTTCTCATATGTGCCTTGACCATGGGCCTCCAGCAGACCGAGCAACCCCTTGCTGGAGCCAGCGACCTTGGGTTCAAGCTGGTGAGCTCTTGCTCAAACCAGATGAGCCCGCGCTCAAGCTGGCGACCTCAGGGTCTCGAACCTGGGTCCTCCGCATCCCAGTCCGATGCTCTATCCACTGTGCCACCGCCTGGTCAGGCCTACCAAATAAATTTGATGTGTTGTGAAAAAGAAATAGAAGGTTTTATTATTTCTTATATAAAAATTATAAGTAAATTATATATTTTCTGCTGTTTTGCCTTCATTGTTTTTAGAACTATTTATTGGGACCTACTATATTCCAGACATTCTGGAGATACCTGTGTATATGACTTCTACTTTTTCTTTCTCCTCAACCCCAAATATACCGTATTTTTCACTCCATTAGATGCACCTGACCATAAGACACACCTACGGTTTTAAGGAGGAAAATAAGAAAAAAAATATTCTGAACCAAATGGTGTGTTGAAAAATTTAATAAAATACCACATTTTTCATTCCATAAAATGCACTTTTCCCCCCCAAAAGTGGAGAGGGAAATGCTCATGTGTCTTATGGAGCAAAAAATACGGTAATCTTTTGCAAATAGATCCCAATACAGGTCTACGTATTCCCTAAACTAAATAAAAGCAATTATGCAAGTATGTGAATTAGAATTTTGTGACTTTATAACTACATCCTATCTCTTTGATTTAGAGTGGGAACAGTAAGAGTCGAGAATGTGTTCTTTCATCTCTGTCTTGGATTACTTCCCATAAATGTTCTATTGATTATGCTTAATCTCTTCTATAATTTTGACCTCCCTGTATTAGATTCCTCTTATGTACTTTGTCAGATCTTCTAGATCTCACTTCTCTCCAGGGATTTTGCCCTTTTGTTCCATGCCAAGTGCACACTGCACTAATCATCTGTTTAACTCTGTCCGGCTTCCACTCATGAGCAGATGTACTTTGCACATCTGGCCCCATAACTTCCTGCTGATGCTGAGGCTTGAGACACTAGGGGTGCCATTTATGTTTAACCTGGGAGTTCAACCTATGGGGTAAACCTTTGACTAATGGGACCACTGGATCAATTCTTCTCCCTTTCTTGAATTAAAAGGACCACCTGCAATGCATTAGGCTGAACCCTTGAGAATGAGCAACTAATCAGGCTTGATAGCAAGTAGTGATCAGTCCCCTATGGATACTTTATTGGTTTCTCTGATTCACTTCCCTTCTCTCAACTTTTTTACTTCCTTCAGATTTCATTCCCTAGTAAAGTAATAGCAATATAAGCCTTTGCTTTTGCAGAATCTACTCTCTAGGCAATCCAGGTGAAGATATTCTTCCTTTTCTGCTGATCTGGCACACATTTATCTCTGGATTCTAATAAATTCCTCACCTGTCCTATAACCTCATCTAACATTACACATACAGAATTACCATAAAGCTATTAAATTCAGGGCCTTTCATATGCCCAGGTATTTGTAAATTGTATTCTTTAAAATATATATTCACCTGACCAACAGATTGTAAAAGCTTAAGGTCCCACAAAAACTAGACCTACTCCAGGCTATTATAATGTCAGTGACTTTCTACACATTCCTACCTCTTGAAAACTACCTGTCTTCACCACCACCTCCCTTCCTTAGATCCACCTGTGATATATTCCAGTACCACCACACCATTAAAATTGCCCTTACCAGTTTTCCCAGGGAGCTCTTTTTCATCAAACCAACGAACACTGTTCTGCCCTTCATTTTGCTTTCCCCTCACTTTAGCACTAAGAATTCCCTCTTTCAATAGATGCCTTCTCTAAAGCCATGTCGTTTTGCTTTCCCTACCACTCTTTCTGATTTTCCTCTGACTCTCCCCTGATAAGGGATTTTCATTTTTATTTTAGTGTTTTTTCTTCTCAATCTCTGTATGAGTCCTGTGTGATGTTATATATGCCCATGATATCAATTAGCATATATTTAAAGTTGACTTTCAAATAAATACATAGAATTTAGATTTCTTTTCTGGCTTCTAAATATATATTTCCAACCATTTACTTGGTATTTTCACTCAAATGTTTTCAAATGGAAACACATTCAAATATGTCTGAAAGTGAACTTGCCCATTTGTCCTCAGGTTCTTTCTTTAGTTTCCTTTCACACTTGATGGCACTATCACCCATCCAATCCAGAAACCTGGAAATTGTTCTTGTTAATCTTTTATGTGATACTTTCTTAGAGTCAGTCACAAAGTAAGCTAATTTGTTTTATAATATCTGTCAAATATATTTATTTCTATTCTCTAAGCTTAGGTTTCTTATGATGGCCAATAAAACCCCACTTTTTTAGTTTCTTATATTGCTACGTCTCCTTGCATATTTGACCATTCAGTCACTCTAATAGTCTTTAAATTTCTCAAATGTGTTAAGTTCTGTAGGCTTTTCAAATGCTGTTCCTTCTACCTGGAATATTTATTCCCTCATCCTTCCACCTTGTCATGTGGAATAGAACACCAGAACTTGGACAAAAGTATTCCTCTCTAACATTGTCCTTTAGTGTTTGTTTTCTTGATTTTGTTAGGCTTAAAAATTAAATCTATAGTTAATTAAGACATGGCTTCCCACATATTAGGGCAATTCTTTTTTGTTGTTGTTATTGTATTTTTCCAAAGTTGGAAACAGGGAGGCAGTCAGACAGACTCCCGCATGCGCCTGACCGGGATCCACCCGGCATGCCCACGCGGGGCAATGCTCTGCCCATCTGGGGCATTGCTCTGCTGCAATCAGAGCCATTCTAGCACCTGAGACAGAGACCACAGAGCCATCCTCAGCTCCCGGGCAAACTTTGCTCCAATGGAGCCTTGGCTGTGGGAGGGGAAGAGAGAGACAGAGAGGAAGGAGAGGGGGAGGGGTGGAGAAGCAGATGGGTGTTTCTCTTGTGTACCCTGGGAATTGAACCCTAGACTCCCGCATGCCAGGCCGATGCTCTACCACTGAGCCAACCAGCCAGGGCCTAGGGCAATTCTTTTTGAGGAAGTTTCTCCAGTATTAATCCCTGCACTTCTTTCCATCTCATAAAAAGTTGAGAGTATTTTTTTAATGTTTATTTTATTGATTTGAGAGAGAGGAAGGGAGAGAGCAAAAGTGAGAGACAGGAACATTGATCTGTTCCTTCATGTACTATGACCAGGTATCGAACCTGTAACATTGGTATATCAGGACGATGTTTTAACTAACTGAGCTACTCAGCCAGGGCTTCATCTTTAATTCTTGTTGTCATTGATTTAAATATAATTTTGAGGGTTATTTATTTTTTTTTTTAGATTTTATTTATTGATTTTTTGGAGAGAAGAGGGAGAGAGAGAGAGAGAGGGAAATAGAGAGAAATAGAGGGATAGTAAAAAATGGGGAGGGGCAGGAAGCATTACTTGTAGTAGTTGTTTACTGTATGTGCCTTGACTGGGCAAGCCCAGGGATTTGAACTGGCAACCTCAGCATTCCAGGTTGACTCTTTATCCACTGCGCCACCACAGGTCAAGTGAGGGCTATTTTTTTTTGAGGAATTCTAATGATTTGTAAAGATTGATCTTTTGCAACTTTCATCTTTATTAGAAGTGTTCCAAAAACAGAAGAATTTTGAAATTTTTGAAATGTCATTATTCTAAAAATGATTTCATTGATCAATTATTCACCCATGCTAAACATGAATAAAATAATAAGGAATTAGAAAAAGAATGGAATCATTCAGAAGGATCATACAATATTAAAATAAATTATCACTACTGAATCGTCTGTAAGCATCATCAGTGTTTCTAAAATATTATATTATCTTTCAAAAAGATATATTAAATTATATCTGAATACACTATCTGTTAGGTACATAAATGTTTTTAGGTTTGCTCACTTGTATTGGGGCAGCGTCATATGTATTTAGCCTATGGAAAGCTGCGGGAGCTTGTCCTTAGGGTGACAGATTGCAAATTGCGATTGCCACTATTTGCTACTGTTTGCGTTTGTGGGGGAAGGGTTTTTTCCCCCAGCTGTTTTGCTGGAGAGTGCAGAGAGAGAGAGAGAGAGAGAGAGAGAGAGAGAGAAAGAGAGTGAGAGAGAGAGAGAGAGAGAGAGAGAGAGATGTGGGTGGAGCGCAGAGCCTATTCCTAGCAGCTGTGGCTGATGCAATGCTGTGAGAATACTCCAGCTCCCAGAAGCCTCCTGGGCACACCCAGGAAGGGAGCTTGCCCGCTATAAGGAAGTGACTCAGCGCCAACTACACAGCTCCCTGATCTTTTCAGCCACTGGCTTTGAGGAACACGCTGTAACACCCTATAGGCTGAACCTGTGTATATAAGCTAGCTTACTTCCTGAATAAAGCAGATCTGCGTCACTGAACCTGGTCCCCGGAGTCGGGTCTTTGCGTCTCTGTCATCCTCACCCCCTGTGGGCCTTGTCCAGAGAGAGAGAGAGAGAGAGAGAGAGAGAGTGCGAGCGCTGAGGGGATTGAGAAGCCAGAGATTTTGGCCAGACCTGTTTGAGCCCTGCTGAGGCTGGTGGGGCTGGTGAGGCTGGTGAGTTCTGGAGAGTCCAGAGAATGAGTTGGGGCTTTGAGAACCCTGAGTGAGAAGGAAACAGTCTTCCCTGCATATTTGCTCATCTGCCCTTATGAGACTTTAATAAAGGAATGGCCCACCATTTTCTGGCTCCACTGTTCCTTTAACGTCTGCCCGACTCCAATTAGAACATGCATGGCCACAGCGTGGCAGCTGGCCCCCCCACTATCTTTGTAATTTTTAATATGTTTTTTTAGTTTATTGAGAATTCAAATTTTTTAAAAGTTTTGCTAATAATGTCAATAAGAAAAAAATTAGAGAAAAAAGTTTATAATCATTAGATAAATGCAAAAGAGACCCAGGACAGCACTCAGATGCTAACAATGAGGATAATATTGCTTGTATTTTATTAGTTTGTTGGAGGAGGTAATCAAAAGGTTTTGACCGCTGGTTGACATGCGAGCTTGATGGGGGCAATCTCCTCCCCCCTCTTCTGTCCTTGGTTGATAGACTCTGTCCACTGTTCTGATAGAGTCTTTTTCAAGGATGTGGCCCTCAGACAGGCAGGTGTTGAGACCACCTGGACTGACTATGTGACTGAACCCAGGTAAGACTTCTACATAAATATTTAAGACCCTGGTGGGCAGGTGTGGGGATCTCATCTTGCAGCCTCCAAAGGTAAGCCTCTTGAAAGTTCCCTTGCTTATTAAACCTGCCACCTGCCAATTTGAAATGACTGCCTTTTCCTTCAGTCTCTTCTTGTGTTAGTGGCAAAATGGCACCACAATGTTACTGGTGATTGGACCTCATTTCAACAAACTTCATACTTAGGTTTGGCTAAGAAAGAATTCAGAATCAAAACTCAAATACAAGCAAAAGCTTATTTAGAAAGTCACAGAGGTAGAAGTGAGCCATGGAAGAAGTGAACCAGATGGGTTGCTGTGGGCTCAGGAAACAAGTTATAGAGGCAAAAGAAGGGCCCTTGGGACTCAAGAGACAGAAAACAAGGTTATAGCTCCTGGGGGAACCATAAAGGAAGGGCAGGATATGCTTTAAAGAGAGTGCTGTCTGGAGAAAGAAGAGAGTGGGGAAAGGCTTAGGCACAATGAAGAGGAACCTTGGGTTCACTGTCCTGAGGGTTCGGTGTTTTGTATCCGCTCTCTAAAGGCAGCAGATTTAGGGGAGGTCCCCAGGAAGGTTCTCAGTGGACTATTCGTCAGCGTTCCAGGTGTGTCCTTCCAGGGTTATGGTTTCTACTGACTGGCAACAGGACAGTGGGTCATTAATCATTATATCTGGTCCTGAAGTCAGTCATGGCATAACCCTGCCTGACCCTTCTGCTTTTCTGGGCCTGGAGCTGAAACACAACTGAAGCCTCGATGTTATCTCTAGTTTAACCAAAACTCTGTTTTTGTTGTCAGTAGACTTGAGGCTTTCTTTCTAAGATTGAGGCGGGTCAGGACCTCATTGTCCTGAGGGCTTAATGGTTAAGGGAGTTGTGGTTCAGGGGCTTGTGTCGGAGGCTTATGGGGCTATTCTCTTGCCCCTAGTTCCTCCTCTAAGGGGCCTGCCACATGACTAATGGCATGCCAGGGGAGGAAAGGTCAGAGGAGGGTCCTAAATTAATGACAGCGATATGAAAGGTGAGGGGGTCCAAACTGCATGGCCAGCAATATGCTGGGGAATGGAGAGTTCTCCTGGGGGTGAGGTCCCACCCTACAGCTGTCTTGCTGTTTGGCACCTAGGGTTTTTCACCCTTGTGACATTCCATACCTGGCCCTTTGTTCTTGCTCAGGTCATGTCTGTCCGCCTACTACACTTCTCTTTTGTGTTTCAGGGGGCAGTGTATGAACCAACATAGCCTTTCTAAATTCATTTTCTCAAATGAGCAAAAGGCTGAGGAGTTTTTCTTTCTTCTGTGTAATGCTGGTGGTTGAGGCAGGGATGGCCTAACTGAATTCAGGCAGACAGTAGAGGAACTACGGAGCCAGAAAGAGTTGGCCATACCAGTTTATTGGAGGCTTGCAGACAGGTGAGCTAATAAACAACAAAAGTGAAAGAGCTAATAAACAAAGGAAAATCTGCTATTTGCAGTAAGGGCAAGGGAGCAGGGAGAACCCCACCTCGTGGTGGTAGGGCCATCTGGATCTGGGAGAATCGCCGCCCAGGGGAAGCACCCACAGCCTTACACAGACCACACACATGTGGCACTGCCTTGCGCCCACGCACCAATCAAGCAAAGTGCTTGTAGCCGGTAAACCCGCAAACAAGCCTAACACAGCTGTTTCCCACATTCTGTATTATTTTATCTGAGAAATAAACATCAGGAGAGGGGGTGGGTTTGGCAGAAAGTGTGGAATATTTTAAATAGCCAATATTATAAACGGTTTAGTAAGATGAAACAGAACAACACAGGATGGTTCAGTTGTGGTCAGCAATTGTCAATTCATAGGTGTATCGTCCACTCTGTTATGTGCTTTTCTCCACAAAAATACTGTTATGATAAATGGCCTTATGCTCAGCTTATTAATGCTGAAGCTCTCAGGTGCAAAAAAACCTAGTCAGGTCACACTCCTCTTTCCACTTTCATACCTTATCCTTAGACCTTAGTGAGGGCAGGAACATTTGCCTTACTGTTTGTAGGAAGAAAAGTACGTTTAGTTTTTAAGATGAAAGTTAGCTTCTAGATTTAAAAGATCCCTGTGGGGCAGCTGTATTAGGCTTGCTCACTGGTGTACCAGTGGCAGGAACTTTGCTTGATTAGTGCATGAGCACGTGGAAGCACCATATAAGGCTATGGGGCTTGCGCTGGAGAGAGATGGTGGATTGCAGACGGTGGGTTGTCTGCCCGCCATTGTGAGGGGCCATTTTGCTGTTCGTTTGCCTGAGAGGCAGTTTTCCCTGCCTGTGTGCCTGTCTACCATTGTGAGACTTTATTAAACAAAATGGCCCAACGCTTTTCCAGCTCTGCAGTTTCTCTGCCATCTACCCGAATCCAATGTGGACCTGCCTGGCCTCGGCCACAGGCATTATAATCCCTCAACCATGGAGAATAGAGAATTGTAAACTAACTTTTGACAACTGCTTTCATATTCTCAAGTACTAGAAAGTTCTATGACCAAAAACAAAGCAAACAAACAAACAAACAAAAAACCCTTCAGGTTTGGCAGACTGAAGATACTGCTTTTCCCAACCTTGTGCTAATAAGAACATGAGGGGTTAAGATATTTCTATTTCTTGTTTTTTATTTTTTTTTCCATAAGTCTTATAATTTCTGATAACTAGATATTTGAAATGTGGGAATTTATCTCTAAAACATGTTTAATATCTTCATGTCATTATTAAGAGTCCACACTCATAAAAAGAGATCTAGTTGAATGAATAAATTATATGTTCATCCTATTATGGTCATAGAAAGCTAGGATTCACATAAGTGTCAGTTTACTGTGGGACAGAAAAACCCTCATGATCACTTTAGGTAGAAGGAAATGTAAATTGGGCAAACTATATTGCTTATATAATCAGGACTAACTGATACCTTCTTGGGACAAGTAGTGTAATTATCTTCTTCGGTTCAGCTTTTTCTACACATGGTTGTAATGAAGAGCTAATGATGTTTATTGTAGAAGTTGAGAACAGCTGAATGGATTACATTAGGTAATTACCAGCTGTTACTCACTTAAAAAACTGGCTGAAACTCAGAGTCACATACAAGGCCCAAGAGAGTTGTGTGACATGGTTAGATACTCAGGTGTCACATAGAGATACAATGGTCTTTCTCCATATTTAAGAGAGAGAGAGAGAGAGAGAGAGAGAGAAGTTTATCAAGTGAAGAAATTTGGCTATTAAGATAATATCTAACTTTTATGAGGATTTGCAAACCTCTTCCCTAATTCCAGTACTCAACATCATGGGATTTGGGTAACAATTACTATTTTTTGAAAGGGTTAACAGCTATTTGTAAATTGCCTAGCTATCCTTCCAAGTCTCTTTAGGGACTTCATACACACACACACACACACACACACACACACAGTACCAACACTCCATTAAAGAGTTACAAGATTGTTCTGAATTTCTCATGCTGGTGACAATGTTTTTATATTTCTGTCACTGCTGATTATATTTCTAGGAGTACTGGTTATTTCTTAGCACTGCTGATTACAGAGATGTGGGCAAACTGAAGTTTCCCCCATTATAATTATTTCTTTGTTGATGGTATTTCTTCACTGTCATTGCTTGTATAATGTGGTTTTTGTTGACTTTTTGAAATGTAAAAAAGTCATTTTTACAATGACTTTTATCATTGCTTATCAATAGCAATGATACATTGCTATTGATAAGGAGGTGATCCAGTGCTTCCATTTATGATGTCAACAATTAAGTTGTTTTCAATATAGGTTCCTAACCAGGCCATCCCTGGGTTACAAACGAGAGGTTCTTTAGGGTTGAAAATGTTTAAATATTTTTTAAACACATGTGGGGCAGCTGTGTTAGGCTTGCTCGCTGGTTTACGGGCTGCAAGCACTTTGCCTGACTAGTGCATGAGTGTGTGTGTGTGTGTGTGTGTGTGTGGCTGTGCCACGTGTGTATGGCCTATGTAAGGCTATGGGAGCTCGAGCTCGAGAGAGTTGGGGGATTGTAGGTGACAGGTTGCCTACACACTACTGCGAGGGGCCATTCTTGCTGTTTGTGTGCAGGAGAAGAGATTTGCCCCCGCCTGTGAGCTTGTCTGCCATTTGTGAGGCTTTATTAAATGGAATGGTCTTAATGCTTTCTGGTTTCACTGTTTTTTTACCACCTGCCCAAATCCAAAGTGAACCTGCCTGGCCTCAGCCACTGGCATTACATCTGGTGTAGTGGGCAGGATTTGGAGCAGATGGGTATGGAGTCACTGACACTGTTGAGGTGAGGTAGAGCAGTGGTCGCTGTTCTCCAGCGTGTGGTTCCTCATGACTGTCTTTTTGGGGACTGTAGGCTGGCTATTTTTTACAACCCAGCGAGAAGCCACTCAAGGTTGAGTACTCCAGAATGAGTACTCCAGAATGAGAGAGCACTGGAGAAGGAAGCTGAACAAGTTTGTGAGTTGCAGTTTGCCCTGAAAGTTGAACATTGGCAGCAGCAGTTGTTGGAGGAACAACTGTGGGTTCAGCTTCAGGCTGAGAGCCAGCAGCTGCAGGAACCAAAGCAGGTGCCGAAGATGGAGCTGTGCTGGCAGAGTGGCTCTGAGTCAGCGGGAGCAGATGTTTCCAGCTCCTCTTCTGAGGATGAGGAGGCTTGGGCTGAAGCTGCCATCCGCACACTCAGAGTTTGGCCAGTGGTCATCCAGAAGGTAAAAACCCAGCAGCAAAGAGTACCTACTGAGGCCCTGGTAGGCTTGTTGTGATTGTGGGACATAGGAGTGGATGGCATTATGCTCTCCAGAGCAGAGGTGGAGAAATTGGCCAATGTTGCCATGTGTTCTTCCTTGGGGCAGCGTCTTCAGAGCTGCCATGACAGCAGGGATGAGAGGGGAGGCCTGAGACCCTATGTGAACCTAGTTACCTATAATGGATCTTTACCTTGGTGATTTGCACAGACAGCTGGGCTGTCTATTGTGGGCTGATTCTTGGACTGCAACTGGGGTGGGTGGGGCACCAGCTTCCTTGTTGGATGGACATGGTGCCTTTGGACAGTATGAGAGACCCTGATGGGGGAGAGCCATGGCACCTGTGGAGGCCCTCCTAAACTGGAAAGCTGCTTTCACCCAGTTACAGAGGTACACCAAGGACATTTTTGTTTTCAATGGACATGGTCATGGACTGTACACTAAGATGGGTGGCATTGGTTGGCACTGCAGGGTGGGAAGTTCGAGGTGGGCCTCCAGTTAACTCTTTGGGCAGAGTGCTCAGGGAGACCTTGTGAAGGGCACCTTTATAATTGTCATTTTTTGGAATGTATGTAATGTACCTGTTGTGAGGTGAGCAATCCTAAATGGGTGGAATGTGGGACAGCTGTGTTAGGCTTGCTCACTGGTTTACTGGCTGCAAGTACTTTGCTTGATTGGTACATGAGTGTGTGATTGTGTCACTTATAAAGCACAGTGGGTGCTTATGCTTGAGAGAGATGGGATTGCGGGTGGCGGGTTGCCTGCCTGCCACTGTGAGGGGCCATTCTTGCTCTTTGTGTGCCGGAGAAGAGGATTTCCCCTGCCCGTGTGCTTGTCTGCCATTGGGAGACTTTATTAAATGGAATGACACACTTTCTGGCTCTGCAGTTTCTTTACCGTCTGCCTGAATCCAATAAGAACCTGCCTGGTTTCGGCCAACAGTATTACAGCACAGAAAGGGAAAAATAAATACTATGTTAAGACAAACATCTGTCTAAGTTGCATTTAATAGGTAAATGTACGTGTTCTGACTTACATACAAATTCAACACAAGAACAAACCTGCAAACCTATCTCATTCATAACCTATCTCATTCATAAATTATATGAGCCTTTAATGTCTTAAAACCATACACCCCACATATTTGTACTGATCCACACATTATTATATATATCAAGAACAAGTTTTAAACTTTTATTCCAGTGAACTTTAAATAGTGACTTTGGTTTCATAATATAAAATAAACAAGTCTTTCAAGTGTGGGAGGAAGTCGTATGTCACTCATTTCTTTATAATGAGTTCTCTTGTTTAGACTTGGCTTTAATAAAGGCTTTAAATGTGGGAATTTCAAAGTGTTCCTTTCAACTTTACAAAATGTACTCAGTTTTCTAGAACGATAATTATTTGATTAAAGTGACTAAATTTGAATATGTATCAGAGCCAAAAAATAAAATCTGAAAATTTGGCATTTATAAATGAATACTCAACACAATGCAATTTTTATTCTTTGGGACTGAATAGAAGCTATATATATTTGTATTCTATAAGATGAATAATGGAGTCAATTCTTCTCTTTAAAGGGCATATAAGTTCAAATCTACGAAATAATAGACTTCACTATTTTTTTCATATCTAGTATTTTAATTTTTATTAAGAAAATTACATTATTTCTCATATGACATCTCTTCATATAATGACATTACAGCCTCTACAGAAATAGTAATTAATATAGGGAAGAATTTAGGTTAAATTGGGTAAAGCATTGACTACATGCAGGAGAATTGAGTTAGTAAAACTATTCTAAGGCTTCTTTATAATAAAAGCACTTTTACTTATATTGAACATCACAAGTTGTTTCTTCAGGATAGTATAGCACCTGGGCTTTGGTATCTCTTCCTACTAAACCACATATATTAAAGCAGAAAGAAGCTCAATAACTTATTCTGAATGAGTACAGTGAAAAACATGTAAATTATGAAATATGCCATTCTGCTCACATTTAACAGAGCAGTTGTCCCTCCTAATTAAATAAAACTGAAGTAATGACCCAGGCAGGACCCATTAAGATCTGTCTAGAAATCTGCAATTATTACTTCATTTTTAGCTCTTCAAGGGAGGATAAAACGATCTTCAATTGAAACAGTATAAATAAACAATTAATGGATTATAAATTATGAATCTAATATAATTAAAAGTTTTCACAATTCAATAAAAACTTCTTTATTCTACCTTATTATCTCATGATATGCTCTCTTCCACCCAGACTTGTCCTTTGTGCATGTTGATCATGTCGACTCAGGTGTTTATTCATGGGGTACACTTACTTATATTTTATTCTTATTTACAGTCAGCTGTCATCCTACTTCTGCCACAGGGCATCCCTTACATGTAAGTCTTTTTACCACAGGTGTATCTTCTGTTGCTTTCCAATATACACATGGATCCCAGATAGATATTAGTTGTTTTATTTCTCAATTTTAGTGTCCTCAAGTACCTAAGAATATTTTCACATAACTTAAAAACAAAATGAACTCTTGCTATAAAAATTGGACATGTACTTTTAAGAAGTCACAAAGAGATTCCTTTTTTATATGATAATCCCCTTCCATTACCCTTAATCTTTGTTTTCCTCCACAAAACTCACTGTCAACTACATGGCATGTGCATTTGTTTACTCTTTTCCCTTTCATAGAATATTAAGTCTTCAAACAAGGAAATTGTCTGCTTCATTCATTGCTGATTCCCTTGAACTAATCTGGTGCCTGGCACTACTCCATAAATATTTACTCGCTTATTGAGTGAAAATCAACAAATGTGCTAGGATAGTAGATTCAGAAAGCTTGGTTTAAAGAACAACAACAAAAAATGGGTGTCAAAGCCCTTTGTTTTCTGGCTTCTGTCATTAATCATATTTATTGCAAGGTTGATAAATATTTGAATAATTTTAATTACATAGAGAAATTAAGAGCCTGTGATCCCCCTTTATGTACAAGTTCTACAATATAGAACTAACATATTCAAAAAATTATTTTGCTATTCTCATCTTATTTCTCATTGACGATTCAATGAGTTTAAGTGGTAAGAAAGAATAAATTAATTATTTAAATAATACTTTGGCTGCTCACATTTTATCATTTAGTAAAATAATTTCTTCTTGAAAAATATAAGATGCTTCTTAGGAAATAAGTCTATTATTCTTATTTTGTTTTGATACTTGAGCTTCCAATGCCATGTAAATTTGCACAGTGCTCCCGAAGGACATCTAGCACATCATTGATGATATTCTAGTTTTCCTTAACTCTGCTTTATTTAGAAGCCAATGTGAAATACCCTCAAGTAATGTCCTTTAATTTGCAGAATACTAATCCTCCATTCAGTGTTCTATTTGTATTGCTTTTAAGAACATTACAAAACATAAAGTTCAAAAACCTTAACCAACATTATATCAGTAGAACTTTAGAATTTATATACACTGTGCCCAACTTCAAAATAGAATCTAGTAATTTAAGTTATGTAACTCCCTAGTAACCTTATACATTAACTAAAATTCTAGTTCTTCCTGGGATCATCTGGATTAATGTAATTTATTAAACAAGAAGAACAGTTCAGTGTTAGTCAGACAACCATTCCAGAGTTCTTTAAAGTACTACGTTATTGTGATTGTTTCTGTCAGATTTTAATCTGGAGGTCATAAAGTTAGAGAGTAAGAATTGCAGACTTTTCAAACTTATTTAAGGGGAATGAGCATCCAAGCATACATACACATACTCTCAAGAGTAGGAGACACTTAGAAACAAAACTGTAATGTGGTAATCTTAGTAAGATCTTCATATTAAGAATCATTTAAATGAAAACCAACAGGCTGAAAAACTTGGTTTTGATTGTCACACTCCTCAACAAAATGGGAAATATCATCTAGATCCTGGACAGAAAGTTGGTGAGTTAAGTGTGTATCCATTATAAAACACGAGACAAGTACTTAATTTTCATTTTTGACTTAATAGGAAAAACTTAGGTAAGCACATTTAGCTACTTCATCAGCCACTCCTAAGCAGTATCTGTGATGGAGGAGTCACCAGTATCAGACTCACAGGGAACAGCCTCGGGTCAAATTTCAGCAGAAAGCAGCACATGATTAGAGAAAGTAGCCTACTGTGGTGAAATTTTATATGCTTACTATCAGTGCTTATTCCCCACTTCTTAGTATTAAAACACAAAACTCTTAAATGCATGAAAAGTATAATGGAATAGTTGAAATCTATGTAAAATTTGAGATAAATTT
This sequence comes from Saccopteryx bilineata, assembly GCF_036850765.1. Classification (NCBI taxonomy): domain Eukaryota; kingdom Metazoa; phylum Chordata; class Mammalia; order Chiroptera; family Emballonuridae; genus Saccopteryx; species Saccopteryx bilineata. Next base: position 90,538,480 of record NC_089495.1, on the reverse strand, counting down.
GCAGTTTAATTACATATAATTGTATTCATACATATTTTGAGAAATAGAAAATAAGAAAAGACAAGAAAGGAAAAGAGAATGAGAGCGACAAGAAAATAGTGGTAGAGAAAAATAACATTTAAATTCAAGGGATAATTCCGGCATTTTGGGGACTGAAAGGTGTGAGAAAAATTGCCTGATATTATGGAGATTATAATATTCTTGGGAAGACAGGTAAACATTGGAACTAACAAACAGTACTAAATGGTTTTCTGTCATCACAATGCTTGAAATGATAAGCTGCTTCAAGATTTTGTCATTTTTATTTATTAATGTGTCTTGACTTCCTAAAACACCATCTGGCATATATAGTTATTTAAAATATTTCTTAAAGCCTAACCAGGCAGTGGTGCACTGGATAGAATGTCGGACTGGGATGCAGAGGACCCAGGTTTGAGACCTCGAGGTTGCCAGCTTGAGCGTGGGCTGATCTGGCTTGAGCTAAAAGCTCACCAGCTTGGACCCAATATTGCTGGCTCAAGCAAGGGGTTACTCGGTTTGCTGAAGGCCGGCGGTCAAGGTACATATGAGAAAGCAATCAATGAACAACTAAGGTGTCGCAACAAAAAATTGATGATTGATGCTTCTCATCTCTCTCTGTTCCTGTCTGTCTATCCCTATCTATCCCTCTCTCTGACTCTCTCTCTGTTCCTGTAAAATATATATATATATATTATATATTTTTTTTAATTTTATAAATTATATAAATTATATATATATCTTAAATTAATTTAATTGTTGAATGCATGTAATAAGTTTTCTATGGATACATTTAAATTAATTACTTACGTATTTAGATAAGTTAAATTGCTTCCAAGAGAGAGATTGTCTTGCATTAGTGTGGTGGTATTTGAAATGTGTTAGATTTTAGGCTACTAAATAAACCATCCAAAGGAAAAGAGAGAAATTCTTTCTCATCACCAGCAATGGCACCTGCAAATGCTAGGGCATTCTGGAGAGTGTACTGCTTCCAGGAAAGTATGGAAGATTCCATGGAGGAATGCCAGGGCACTGTGCACTGAGCTAAAGAGTTTTGATGCTATTACGCCATTGGCAATGGAAGTCATGAAAAGATTCCATACTGGTGACTATGAATACATTTTATTGAGAAAGGTCAGTAACAGAAGCAAGAATTAGATAAAGCCTCTCAGAACATGACAATGAATTATATACAATTGAGACAGTACATGGAAAGAGTATAGTTCTAGAATTCAAATAATAAATGATGAGGATTAACACATGGGCAACTGGAATAAAGTAAAAGGGATAAACATCAAGAAGTAGATAAATAATTATAGCTGATATTTACTAGTATTTTCATGTGCTATACACTTATGTTTTATATTTATTAATCCTTTAATTTATACAACAACTTGATACAATGTGTATTACCGTCCCATTTTACAGTTGAGGAAAGTGGAGCTCAGATTAAGTGATTCACTGAAAATTGCAGCTATTATAGAGCCAGTAAGTGGTCAAAATATAAGTTAAGCTCAGGAAATTTGACGCTACAACCCATGTTTTTAACTATAATATGATAATGTCTTTGGAGAGACAAAATGTACTAATGATATAGAATCAACATTATTTTCTGATTGAAAAGATAAATACTTGAAAGGGAAAGAGAAAATTAAGATGATTTATTAGTTTTTGACTTGGGTTGGAGGTTAGAAAGTAGAAGATTTTGGCCCTGGCCGGTTGGCTCAGCGGTAGAGCGTCGGCCTGGCGTATGGGGAACCCGGGTTCGATTCCTGGCCAGGGCACATAGGAGAAGCGCCCATTTGCTTCTCAACCCCCCTTCCTTCCTCTCTGTCTCTCTCTTCCCCTCCCGCAGCCAAGGCTCCATTGGAGCAAAGATGGCCCAGGCACTGGGGATGGCTCCTTGGCCTCTGCCCCAGGAGCTAGAGTGGCTCTGGTCGCAGCAGAGCGACGCCCCGGAGGGGCATAGCATTGCCCCCTGGTGGGCAGAACTTCGCCCCTGGTGGGCGTGCTGGGTGGATCCCGGTCAGGCGCATGCGGGAGTCTGTCTAACTGTCTCTCCCCGTTTCCAGCTTCAAAAAAATACAAAAAAAAAAAAAAAAAAAGAAAGTAGATTTCTAATTTTGCTTAGAACTCATTGACAATCAAATAAATATGCATGAAGCACTACCATGAAGTTTCCAGTAGGCATTGTGATGTATCATTGTGTATTTAGAAGAGACGTCTGAGCTACATACAGTGCTAGAAGTTACAGTTCCAAAAGCCATAGCAATGTGTGTGGCCACCTACAGTTGATGGTCTGACAACAATAGGTGATGAGTGAAGCATTCTAGAGCATGCTATTCTCTTAGGTAGCATGCTCTGGGCTGTATCTGGGAACCTCAAATAGTCTAAAACAACAAAATAAATTGCCTCAATTAATAGGAACTTGCTGGTAGTTTTCTAGATTGTTTGTTATAATGGCTCAATACTGTCATCAGGACAGAGATTTGCTTCTGTCTCTGTGATCCATCGTCCTCATTTTTGGCTCTGCTTTCTGAGTGTTTCTACTGTGGTTACAAAGTACTGCAGCAGTTACAGGCCTCATAATAAGGCAAAATTATAGGTAGAAAACATTTGTATTTATAACTTCTGATATGTATTAAACCCTCATTGACTAGGATCACAATACATGACCACCATTAAACCACTCTGACTGGATCAGTCCAATCAGCATCGGCTTCTATGCTGAGGTTGGAGTAATTATCTCTTGAGCAATGAAAGGAAGGGGATAATATTGGAACAAAGCTTAAATCCAGTTAGCAGATATAAAGAGTGGGAATAAATGTTGGATAGGCAATAAATGTTTTGCTACTGTCAAAAAGTAGACAAATATTAAAAAGGAGTCAGCAAGAAGACAGGAAAGGAAAAAAATGGTAGAATATAGTAGTTCCATGGGGAAGAGTGGTTACTCTCAGATTAACCTGGGGTGGGGGGATTTTTTAATTTATATTGAAAAGATGAGATTTTGTTCTCCCCACCCCTTTTTCTTCTCTAACTTTTCTATTTTTTTCCTCTGAGACTTTATGGTGAGATAAGGTAAGAAGAAAAAGCCTAGTTTGTGGAAGAAATGGAGATGAAGAACAAAAGAGGAGCAAAAACTATTCTTCAAGTTTCTTTGTGAAGGAAGAGAGAAATGAAGTGGTAGCTGGAAAATTTTTGAGGTCTTTAGCAAAATCACTGAATATCTACAGTTTTCTGATTTTCCAAAATTATAAACATATCTTTAAAAATTCACACTTTACTAAAATATGTTGTACAAAGCAATATTCCCCCAAATTGCAACATCAAAAATTCAATTATTAAGAGTTAATATAAATTTCTCTTGTCAAGTTGATGTATATGCTTATTCATACAAATGTAATCATAATATTTGGCCAGTTTGTTTTCTTAATATATGTTAGATATCATTTTTTAAATATCTTTTTCCAAATGAGGTATAATTGACATGACATATTAGTTTAAGGCATACAACATAATGACTCAATATTTGTATATATTGCAAAACAAGTCTAGTTAATATTTGTCATAATTACCATAACAGAAGTTTTTTTTCTTGTGATGAGAACTTTTAAGATTTACTCTCTCTTAGGAATTTTCAAATATGCAATATAGTATTATTAACTACAGCTACCATGCTGTACATTACATCCCTATGACATTTATAACTGGATCAATAACATTTTATATCAGCACAGATAGATTTCCCTAGTTCCTTTTAATGAATAAATAATATTCCATATTTGGCTAGCTTTCATTCTTTTTAAACTTTCCCCCCCTTATTTTCCAAGTGAGAGGAGAGAAGATAGAGAGACAGACTCCTGCATGTGCACTAACTGGGATCCACCTGACAACCCCTGTCTGGGGCTGATGCTCTACCCATCTGGCACCATGCTCACAAACCAGCTATTTTTAGTACCTGAGATGGAGGCTCCATGGAGCCATCCTCAACACCTGGGGCAGGGCAATGAGCCCTAACCAATCAAGCCATGGCTGTGGGAACAGAAGAGTGAGAGAGAAAGAGAAAAAGAAAGAGAGAAAGAGAAGGATGGAAAGGGTTGGAAAAGCAGATGAGTGCTTCTCCTGTGTGCCCTGACCGGCAATCAAACCTGGGATATCCACATGCCAAGCTGATGCTCTACTACTGAGCCAACTGGCTAAGGCTAAACTTTTTATTTAATTGATTGATTTTAGAGAGAGAAGAAGGGAGAAAGAGAGAGAGAGAGAGAGAGAGAGAGAAACATTGGCCTGTTCCTGTATGTGCCCTGATTGGGAATTAGCTATAGCTTTCTTTATATAACCAAATATTTACTGATGGATACAATTTTTATTTTTTAAGAATATAGTCAATAAACCCATCTTATACTTATGAATAAAACCAATTTTCTCGGTAGTAACTTCTAGATGTAAAATTCAGTAACAAACAAAAAAAATTTTTTTTTTACCATTTTCAAAAGTATCACCAAGATTTTCTTCCACTGAATATATTTAAAGCTGAAGAAAACTTGAACATCTTTTGATGTCAAAACAAATGACCCTCTATGAAGTCTTTCCTAATATCACCAGAAAGGATTACTCTGTTTTTTGTTTTGCTTTGTTTTTTGTTTTTGCTTTGCTTTACTTTACTTCTGCTAATGTGAAAGATGCTGCTTTAGCACACATTAATTCTTCACTTAGCATTATAAAAATATTAGGTTGAACATGTCTGGTAGAGAGAGAAAAAAGGAAAGATTTAGAGAGAGAAACATTGACTTGTTGTTTTACTCACATGCATTCATTGGTTGTTTCTTCTATGTGCCCTGACCAGGGATTGAACTTGCAGCCTTAGCATATCGGGGCCATGTGCTCATCAACTGAGCTATCAAGTCAGGGCTGTCTGGTTTATCCTTTTTGTCTCTTATAGCAGCTTGCATATTAAGGACTGTGTAAACATTTGTTGAATTGACTTAAAAAACTAATGAATAAAAATTAATAAAAAATGTTGGTATAAAACAAAAGACATACATTTGAGAAAAGTAAATAGCATAGTTGTGTCCAAATTTGATAATATAAAGATGTTAAAAATCAGTCAGATGGGTATTTTTATAATATTTTAAATTTTATATTTTAAATATTATTGATCTCTGAGCAAGCTGGATTCATAATAAAATTTATGTTGTAAAAATAACCAAATGTCCTGTGTTCAAACAGTAGCATTGATCTTTTGATCATAATGTGTTAAAAAGAGAAAGAAATTATACCATAATTAGACATAAAGATGCCCTTTTACAGAAATGTATATGGATAGTAAGCATTTGCACTATGAAATACTTGGTAAAAATCGCTTGTGGTAAACATGTCCCACTTAAAGCTGACATTCTCCCTTGATCTCTGTGACTGTGGGTTTGATTACAGAATGTCTTGATGAAGCTAATGAAAGGTTTAATAAAATCAACTCAGTGGAAAATTAAAATCCAGAGAAATGATGTTTGTTTTCTATTCTTAGAGCAGGCTGACCCATGTCTCCTTTTTAGGTTGGAATGAAATCAGTATAGACCACTCAAAGAAGGCTTCACAGTGAAGCTTTTCCCTTTATGCTAATAAGTATACATCTTAGATTTAAAAAGAGGGATTTATATCATTCCACAAATATTTAATTGTCACAGTAAAATCAAAGCCCGCTTTGTTCAATTCCCTAAAACAATCTCAAGTCATTGAGTCAGAGCCTCAGTTGAGACAGCAAATTGTTGTTGCCATTTGGTTCAATTACACTAAGCCATTGTAACAGATGTGAACCAACTGACTATGCAGATATCCAGAAAACTTATAGACTAAATGAATGTCTCTTTCTAGTTTACATATTTTTGTATATTGGTTCTAATTAAAGTAATATGCATAGAAGGCTAAAGAAAAAAGTTGTATTTTTATATGGTCCAGATAGACATGGACCATAGATAGATTCTATAGTCTGTCTGTTCAATCCATAATGTTATGTAGCCCAACAGTTCCTTCCCTTACATATTCAATACCATTTACTTTTGTCCAGGCCTTCTTATATATCACAGCAGGAATTGATTACTTGAGTTTCCCTGATACTGTTTTTGTTGTTGTTGTTGTTGTTCTCTAGCCAGTTCCCAATGGATATGGTCATATGTTTATCTAGGATTCATTTCTTTGTCTATACTGTGTGACAAACTGGCTTTGAGTTACACACTTGCCTCTATGAATTGAGTCAAGAAAATTCTCCATAGCCAAAGATTGTTCTATAGAAAATTCCTCAAATACTATTACTGAAAAAGGAAAAATAAATATTATTGTTTTGTTAATGAGCACCATTCTGACTGGTGTGAGGAGATATCTCATTGTGGTTTTAATTTGCATTTCTCTGACACTTAGTGACATTGAACATTTTTTTACATGCCTATTGGCCATCTGTATGTCCTCTATGGAGAAGTGTCTATTCAGTTCTCTTGCCCATCTTTTAATTGGATTGTTTACCTTCCTGGTGTTGAGCTTTAGAAGTTTTTTTATGAATCACTGCTTCAAAAGAAGATATGCACCCCCATATTTACTGCAGCATTGTTCACAATAGCCAAGATTTGGAAACAGCCCAAGTGTCCGTCAGTGGATGTGGATGAGTGGATTAAAAAGCTGTGTAACATATACACAATGAGATACTTTGCAACTGTGAAAAAGAGGGAAATCTTACCTTTTGCAGATGGACTGGAGATTATTATGCTAAGTGAAATAAGCTAGGAAGAGAAAGACAAATGTCATATGATCTCACTTATTGTGGAATCAAAATGAACAAAGTGAACTAAAGAACGAAATAGAGGCAGAGGCAGGATCACAGGGACCAGATGAGCAGCTATCAGAGGGAAGGGGGATGAAGGGAAGAGATCAGAGAAGGTGAAAGAATTAGTGAAATTATATATACATAACACAGAGATACAGATAACAGAACAGCAAATCCCAGAGGGAAGGGGTGAGAGAGTGAGGAGGAAGGGGACAAAGGGGTATAAAAAGGGACATGAGCATGGGGGTTGGGGGAGTTATATTCAGTGGAACACTTGAATACATGGAAACACAATAAATTAAAATTAATAAAAATATAAACTCCTCAACTCAAAAATAAAATAAAAATACCATTCTTGCATTATAGATCTTACTTTTTACTCAGTGAAATAAACTTTGAAGAACACTCTTTCTCTAATGATAGAAACCAATGTAATTATAAGATCTTTAGTTCTTTCTTCTGAAGAACTGCTACAATATAAGAAAATTATAGAACTAAATTTCTGAGATTCATGATAGGATTCAGTAAAAATAGATAGTATATATATTATATAAAGAATAATTGAAATAATGATTCTATTAATCATGTATTTATTCATAATTTTTCTGCTTTTGTTGTCATAACTATGAGGAAAAACATATTGGTCCTATTGCTATTACTGGATAAATCTGAAAATTTACTAGTTTATTTATACTTATTAGAAAACAATATTTATCATCTACAAATTTAATAATATTGGGAAAAGTTAAAAAAATTCATACAAGTGGTTCTTTCTAAACAAAGTAATATGTATTTTAAAAAGTTTGCTACATACTATGAAAAAAGCAATTTTATTCTGACATTGCTATTTCTGTCCATTTTTCTTCCCTGTGCAAACCTGAAAGCTTAAAGAACTGCTTTTCATCCTTAATTATACATTGTTTCTACATGAATTATTATAGATATATCAAATATAGTGCTATAATGTTGATTTTATCTTCTTGACTTTCAGAGTTCCCTTTTGTATTTGATATTCAATGTTTGCTAACTCAGATTTGGTGACAGTCAACTTACCTCATCTTGAAATTTCTGTCAAAGTTACTCTTTTGTTTAAAGAACTAATGAATAGTGAAAATGAGTTTTCAATAAATATAATTGTTACTTAAAATGAAGCTAAATTAAAATAAAACTCTCAAGTTTTAGAGATGCTCACAGACATATAGTTAGAAAGGTAAGAAAGACACTAATACTTCATTAAATTAATTCAGAACCTCAACATAGCCTTCCTTAAAAAATAGTGGTGCTGCCTGACCAGGCGGTGGCACAGTGGATAGAGATTCGAACTGGGACGTGGAGGAACCAGGTTCGAGACCCTGAGGTTGCCAGCTTGAGCACAGGCTCATCTGATTTGTCAGCTTGGACCCAAGGTCGCTGGCTTGAGCAAGGGGTCACTCAGTTTGCTGTAGCTCCCTGGTCAAGGCATATATGAGAAAGCAATCAATGAACAACTAAGGTGCTACAGTGAAGAATTGATGTTTCTCATCTTTCTTCCTTTTTGTCTGTCCCTCTCTCTGACTCACTCTGTCTCTGTCACCGAAAAAAAAAATAGTAGTTGTTTATTTCCATATAAGGTAATTAATTTAGGTTCATCTAGTCAGTGGTAGTCAACCTGGTCCCTATGGCCCACTAGTAGGCATTCCAACTTTCATTGTGGGTGGTAGCAGAGCAACCAAAGTATAAATAAAAAGATAAACTATAGTAAGTTGTTTTATAAAGATTTATTCTGCCAAACTTAGCGAAAATCTGACATAAAGTACTCAGTAAGTAATTATTATTATAATTATTATTATATGCTTTAACTTGCTGTAACTGTGCTTTATAAATTTTATAAAGTAAAATTATAAATTTTATAAATCACCATTACTATGGAACCGGTGGGTGGTTAGAAAATTTTACTACTAACAGAGATACAAAAGTGGGCAGTAGGTATAAAAAGGTTGACGACCCCTGATATAGATATAAGAGAATCCCATGTGGCCCTGGAAGGTGGGCTCAGTGGATAGAGCATTGGCCTGGTGTATGGACATCTGGGGTTTCATTCCCAGTCAGGATACACAGGAGAAGTGACCATCTGTTTCTCTTCTCCTTTTCTCCTACTTCTCCTCCCACAGCCAGTGGCTCAGTTGGTCTAAGCATCGGCCTAAGGCACTGAGAATAGCTGGGTTGGTCTCAGTGTTAGGCTCAGGCACTAAAAATAGTTTGATTGATTTAAGCATCGGCCCCAGAAGGGCTTGCCAGGTGGATTATGGTTGGGGTATATGTGGGAGTCTGTCTCACTATCTTCCCCTTCTCTCATTTAAAAAAACAAAAGAGATAGAGAATTGTTTATTATTTAAGCCAATTGTAATTGGCTTAAACAAAAAAAAAAGTTTTATTTAGTCCTATCATTAAGTATGCCTAGATATTGGGCAGTCTACAACTTATAAAACCATCAGATTACTTTGAACTCTGCTCTTTCAATTGAGGATGGCCTTTTCCATTGTAGCACAAGGAGACTGCTACTCCTCCAACATCACAGCCAATTCTGAGCAGTAGAGTGAGGGAAATAAGAGCATGTTTTCTCCCTTTCAGAGAGAACTTTCAGAATTCTCACATTGCTTATGTACAGGGTGGGGCAAAAGTAGATTTACAGTTGTATGTGAAACACAGAATTTATTATTATGTCATTGTTTATTAATTATTGTATTATTTTCCATACAAACAACTGTAAACCAACTCTTGCCCAACCCTGTATTCATATGTGATATCATGCAGCATTTAGAGATAATAAACATGATAAAGAATGTTGGGAAAGCCAATGTTTACTTTTTGTGGTAGTTAAATAATAGGGCAACGTTTTAACATCTTATTAGGTCATGTAAACTGCTATTTTGTATCCAAAATAGAAGTTTATTACAATTGTAGAATACTCTAATGTTGAGGGTTCATTTTTCTTTTAAATAAAGCAAACTGCTTTAACTGCATCTTGGTGATCTAAACATCTTTTTCTCAAATTTCTTTGCTAAGGATTCAGGGAAATAAAAATAACTATTGCTATTTTTAATTCCATCTGTTATTCTGGTTTTTGTTGCACATCTCTGTGGGAGGTAAGGTGGTAGGAGGAGGCTGTCCTGTGCTGGCCTTTGGCGTGTGGCCTGGGGCAGTTCTCTTGCTCTCCTGCACCTCTTTAGTGTCTGTCATCTTCTTCCAATTACTCAAGTGCAAGAGGTCGTGTCTACTAGAAGCTAATCCCACACTTCTTCATATGAGGAAGAACTAAGCCCCTTGACTCTAACTCTGGAACCTCAAGCCTTAACCAGATGCTAGTACAGAGGCTATTTTGCCTAGAATTCATTGAAAACAAAACAGAAGTGCAGAAACTGGTCCAATGGAAAAAGGGGAGGCAGTGAAAGCTATACTATTTACCTTATCAGCTACCAAAAAACAAATGATACTGATAAATGCCTTGTTTTTTCTCTGAAGTTTACCTAATGTCATCACACCAGAAGAAGTATGTATTTTTTCTATAGAAAATACTTTAACCAAGCCCCAAAATGACTAATACAGCTTTTCTATGTTTATCAGTTTGACTACTTCTTGAGTCTGATGTGTATCTTAAGAAAATTCAAAGTTACAAAGAGAGGCTAACATCAACCAAATTCTTTTTGAACTTTTAAATTCTTCGATTCACAGAAAAAAAAGTTGTATGATTTGTTTGTGCCTAAAAATAATACTTATTCCTTATGAAATGTTTTACTTTTTAAATTTGTAAATCTGGTTGAGGAAAATATGAAATAGGAAAGTAATTTCTTTTAAAGATACTGTCATTTCTCAGCTAGAGGACTGATATTTTTAATGAATAGTTCAAAGTTGAGACAAAATAAATAAGTTCTCAAAGTCTACTTTAGGTTGTTAATTTCTAGAAGTAAATTTTGTGGTATAATCTTCCAGTTCTTTCTTATTATACTACTCTATAATTGAAATTTGGTTTTAAAACCTCAATACTTCAAAATTCTTTGTGAGATGTTAGCTGTCCAGCTACCCAGCTATCTGGTGGCAGGAGCGCTCCGGTGGTCCTGCCAGGGGGCCCTGCCAGATGAGTGCAGACTTTTCTATCACTGCTGGGTTTCTGTCCTGGCATCTGGTCCCCTTGCCTGGTATGTTGGTAAGCTGAGTGGCATTTGGAGTCTGATGAGTGAGGCTAAGAGAAGACCTGATCCACAATTTCCATACATGCTGAGGACCTTTTTTCTCGTGGAGACATCAGGAAACAATCATAGACTCTGCCAGTCATCCAGCAGCAGGCTAATAACATGAGCAGTTCAGAATATCAAATTCACAGTTCCAAGATGGTGACATAGTAGGCAGATGTTCCAACTGCCACCTCCCAGGACCAAATTGGATTACAACATAATTTAAGAGAAAACTCCTTGAAAAACCAATTTTGGATTACATGGAGAGGAATCTATAACCAAGGATTACAGAAGAAGCCACACCAAGACTCGTAGAAAGGGCAGAGACATGGAAAGGGCTGCCCTGCTCCCAAGGAAGAATAAACATCATTAAAATGTCTATATTACCTAAAGCAATAAATTCAATGCAATTCCTATTAAAATACTAATGGCATACTTCAAAAACATAGATCAAATATTCCAAAAATGTATATGGAACCAAAAAAGAACACAAATAGCCTCAGCAATCTTGAAAATAAAAAGTAAAGTTGAAGGTATTACCCTGCCTGATATTAGATTATACTACAAGGCCACAGTAATCAAAACAGCCTGGCACAAGAACAGGCATACAGATCAATGGAACAAAACAGAGAACCCAGAAATAAACCACACCTTTATGGTCAATTGATATTTGACAAAGGAGGTAAGAGCATATATAGTGGAGTAAAGACAGTCTCTTTAATAAAAAGTGTTGGGAAAATTGGACAGGTACACGCAAAAAATGAAACTAGACCACCAACTTACACCACTCACAAAAATAAACTCAAAATGGATAAAAGACTTAAATGTTAGTCATGAAACCATAAACATCTTGGAAGAAAACATAGGCAGTAAACTCTCAGATATCTCTCATAGCAACTTTTTTGCTGATTTACCTCTATGGACAAATAAAATGAAGAACAAAATAAATAAATAGAACTATATCAAACTAAAAAGCATTTTGCACAAAAAAAGATACCATGAACAAAATAAAAAGACAACCCATACAATGGGAGAACATATTTGCCAATACGTCTGATAAGGGGTTAATAACCAAAATTTATAAAGAACTCCTGGGTGACATCAGAGAAATGGTGCCATGAGGAGTGTGACTGACAAATCTCCCCAAAATTTCAACAAGTTCATCAACCAGAGACAGAAAAATCTGTTCTTAGAGAGTCTGGGAGTCCCACACACTGAAAACAAAGGTATGATCGAGTGAAAAATTAACTAAATAAAATATATAATAAACCCTGAAGGAAATAAGATGGAAAAAGTAACACTCCGCCATCCTCACTGACCTGAGCAAGGGCTGCTTTCACTTGGAACTGAGATAGAGTTGGGGGGGGGCTAATGGTGTGGAGGAAGCCAGGCTGTGGCACAGATGTTCAAGCCGAGGAAAGAGTGTGCCTGCGGCGACTCAAACCACGTGATCTAACGCCCACACCACGAGCAGCAGCTGCCAGCAGCAGGTGGGGAGTGTGCCAAAGTGAACTTCCCTATGTCTGAGCTTCTCTGGGCAGACGGAGCACCTCACCCAGCCATTCAAGTTAACTATCAAGCGTCAGGGAAGGGGCATATGGGCAGCTTGCAGTCCTTCCTGGAGCATATCAGTGGATCCAATTGCTGAAATTAGCTTAACCCACAGTCTGCTCACCTCCCAACTGACCTACGCAGCTCTAACTGACAAGATCTCTCTCAGTTCAGTGATCTAAGACAAGAGGCATGATATTTTTTAGTGCCTCTTGCTAAAGGAGTGGGGGAAACTTCTGATTGACAAAGCTTTCATACTTAGAGATATATGCTAAAAAACAGGGACTTGGCAGCTGTTAAGACATCCTGTACTGCAGGCAGCAACTAGGGCATCTTCTTCCCAGCCAAAACAGGTTACAAAGTGCAAAAAGCCTGGGGAGAGTGGCCCCACAGAGTGCTAGGTGTGCTGAACAGGCCTGGAGACTCATAGAAAGTCACCTTGAGAGCAATTGGCTCCCAGCCCTGCCTGATTACGCTGGTGGCTCTGACTGACAGAGCCTTACCCAGAGCCCTGTGTTGAGTGGGGATAGAGTTGGGATTTGCCAGCTCTTTGAGCCTCTCACTCCACAGGCAGAGGCAGCGGCAGCCTCATAGCTGGATCATCAGGCTGCTAATTCAGGAAGAAGAGACTAGGAGAGAGGCTCCAGAAAAATGGACTCTCTCATTGTTGGAGCCTGCAAATGCTAACAAGCCTTGACTACCAATGAGACTGAATCCTAATATATGACATTGCTGTAGAGTCTCATCAACTGCAAATCTCTACCTAAGCGTGCCACAGGGGCAGAGTCTGGGGTACAGAGTCACTGACCAGGAAGAGGGAGAGGAAAGTAAAAGGAAGATGTTATCCTCGCAAAACCAAGAAAAGTCCACAGACTATATAACTTGTTCCACTATTTTTTTTGCTTCTTTCATCTTCTTGCCTTTATTATTATTATTATTTCTTTTTCCTCCACCTTGGTCCTTTTATTCTCTGCACATCTTATTCTTTCCTCTTCTTGAACTACACTACCCATAAGTGTTACATTTCCCATTTTATTTTTTGGCTACTTCATTTCTCTCCATGAGGGTTACATTCCAAAACCCTTAACTCTCTCTCTTTTTTTGTTTTTTTTCTTCTTTTACTTTTCCCCTTTTTCTTTTTTCTCCCTCTCTATTAGTTTTTTCTTTTTTCCTTTTACTTTTCCTCTCATTCAATCCTCAATTGTGAACAAACTATTTTATTTGGGACTCGATTTTTTTTGTGTGTGTGGCATTTTGAGTGCTTTTTACTTTGTTTTTTAACTCATTAGCATTCCTCCCAACCCTGGCTCTCCATTCTATCTAGTTTTTGCTCCACTTAATATAATAGTATTTTTCCTTTTTCCTGTTTCCCTCTTACACCTCTCATTATATCTCTTAGTAGACCATCACTTATAAGCAAATCATTGTATTCTTGACCCAAAATTTTTCCTTTTTTGCATTTTGTGGGTCCCTACCTCCTTTTTTGCCCCTTGAACACTTTTCCCCAACTCAGGCCCTCTGTTATAGGCAGTTTTTGTTCCATTTAGTATAATATAATTCATAGTTCATCATGATATTTTCCTAAGGAGGAGGGGAGAGGAGTGGTGGAAGAGAAGTTTAGAAAATGGGAAATAATAAATTATTATTATTATATATTTTTATTTTTTCCAATTTTTTTTCTTTTTTAACCTTTTATTCTTTATTAATTCTCATTAGTGCTATCAACAAGACCACCCTCAGATGCCATTAAGAAAAAGAAAATCAAATATTATAGATACAAAAGTTAGAGAATTAACACAGATAAATGTGGAAAAATCTATGGAGAAAAAATTTAATATATTGAAAATTTTGGAGCTAAATGACAGAGAATTTAAAATAGAAATCCTAAAACTACTCAGAGGTATACAAGAAAACACAGAAAGGCAATTTAGGGAGCTCAGAAAACAACGAACACAAAGAATATATTACCAAGGAAATTGAAACTATAAAAACAAATGAAACAGAGATGAAAAACTCAATTCATGAATGGAAAAATGAGGTAACAAGCTTAGCTAATAGAACAAGCCAGATAGAACGTACGATTAGTGACATAGAAGACAAGCAACTTCAGGCACAACAGAGAGAAGAAGAGAGAAACTCAAAAATTAAAAAAAACGAGAAAGCCCTACAGGAATTGTCCGACTCCATAAAAAAGAATAACGTAAGAATAATAGGTATACCAGAGGGAGAAGAGAGAGAAAATGGAATGGAGAATAGATGAGAACTTCCCAAGCCTGTGGAAAGAACTAAAGCCTCAAATTCAAGAAGCAAACAAAACACTGAGTTTTCTTAACCACAACAAACCTACTCCACGGCACATCATAATGAAATTGGCACAAACCAACGACAAAGAAAATATTCTCAAGGCAGCCAGGGAAAAGAAGAATACAACATATAAAGGAAGGCCTATTAGATTATCATCAGATTTCTCAGCAGAAACTCTACAAGCTAGAAGAGAGTGGACATCAATATTTAAAGTCCTGAAAGAGAGGAACTTTCAGCCAAGAACACTATACACATCAAAGCTATCCTTTAAATATAAAGAAGAAATAAAAACATTCAACAATACAGAAAAGATGAGGAAATTTATCATCAGAAAACCCCAATCCAGGAAATATTATAGGGGGTTTTCCAATCAGATACAAAGAACAAAACAACAAAACCACAAATAAAAGCTCCACCAAGAACACAATAAAACCAAATTTAAACTGTGACAACAAAAACAATAAAAAGAGGAGAGGATGGAGATTAACAGTAGCAAAGGATGATGGAGTGCAGAAACACCCATAAGGTAGGGTATTACAATGAATATGGTAGGTACCCTTTTCATTTCTTAATGATAACCATCCTTGAAAAAACCACCACAGAAGCACATGACTTAAAAAAGGTAGCAACAGAGGAAAGAAGTATGGAATACAAACAAACAAAAACAAATGATAGAAAAATGAAAGAGAAGAATTAAGACAAAAAATTAACAGAAAGCAATTTATAAAATGGCAATAGGAAACCCACAAGTGTCAATAATTACACTAAATGTAAATGGATTAAACTCACCAATAAAAAGACACAGAGTAGCAGAATGGATTAAAAAAGAAATCCAATTCTATGCTGCCTACAAGAAACACATCTCAGCAACAAGGATAAAAACAAATTTAAGGTGAAAGACTGGCAAACAATACTCGAAGCAAATAACATCTAAAAAAAGCAGGTGTAGCAATACTTATATCTAGTAATGCCAACTACAAGACAGCAAAAGTACTCAGAGACAAACATGATCATTTTGTAATGATTAAGGAGACACTGAATCAAGAAGCCATAACAATTCTTAATATATATATATATATATATATATATATATATATATATATATGCACCAAAACAAGGAGCACCAAAATATATAAGACAACTACTTATTGACCTTAAAACAAAAACTGACAAAAATACAATCATACTTGGAGACCTCAATACACCACTGAAGGCTCTAGATCGTTCATCCAAACAGAAAATCAATAAAGATATATTGGCCTTAAATGAAACACTGGAGCACCTGGATATGATAGACATCTACAGGACACCCAGGACTTCCACACACCAGGCCGATGCTCTGGAACAGGGATCAGGAATCTATGGCTTGCAAGCCAGATGTGGCTCTTTTGATGGCAGCATCTGGCTTGCAGACAAATCTTTAATAAAAAAACTAATAACATTAAAAATATAAAACATTCTCATGTATAACAATCCATTCATTTCCTACTACTTATGTTTATGTTTGCGGGTGGCTGGAGCCAATCCAGGACAACACCAAATTTTTATTGGATAATGCGTAATGTACACGGGTCGTTGTGAGGTCAGGAAGTAAACTTCCCCCCTTTTAATCAAACAGTCAGCTAGCTATTTGAAGAAACCCTTCTGACGAAGAAGATGGCTAAAGAAAAAAAGATGAGGAGTATTGTACTTTTCAGCAGGAATGGACAGAGGAATTCACCTTTGTGGAGAGAGCAGGTTCTGAAGTATGTCTAATATGCAATGATAAAATTGCATCAATGAAATGGTCAAATATAAAGCAGCACTTTGACACACACCATACTACATTTGTATTGAAATATACAGCAGGAGACATCAGGAAGAAAGCATGTCAAGAGCTACTGTGCAGAGTGCAAGCTAGTCAGCAACAAATCCGTGTTTGCATCCAACAAGGTGACTAGAATTCGGCTAGCTTTACTGGAGCTTTAGCAATTGTGAGAAACGGAAAGCCATTCACAGATGGAGAGTATGCCAAAACATTCATGATTGATGTTGCCAATAAACTTTTGACAACTTTTCAGATAAAGATAAGATAATCAAACGAATAAAAGACATGCCTCTATTGGCAAGAACTGTTCACAATTGTACCATCATGATGGCAAATCAAATCGAGGCAACACAAGTGAAGGACATACATGCAGCACCATTCTTTTCTCTAGCTTTGGATAAGTCAACAGATGTAAGCCATTTATTCCAGTTTAGTGTGATTGCAAGGTATGCTGTCAATGACACAGTACTTGAGGAAAGTCTTGCTGTTTTTCCTGTGAAAGAGACAAGAGGGGAGGATTTATTCAAGTTTTTTTTTTCTTTTTGGGAGGGGAAGAGAGAGGCAGAGAGATAGGAGAGGGGAAGGGTGGAGAGCAGATGGGCACTTCTCCTGTGTGCCCTGGCCAGAAATCGAACCCAGAACTTCTACACCATGGGCTGATGCTCTAACACTGAGCCAACTGGCTAGAGCTTGGGGTCTTTTATTATAATTACACACTTGTGTACTTCTCCTAGTTACATCAATTTTAACTTTACATTTTGAGGCCAAATGTTATTAGGTACATAAAATTTTTAAAAAAGTTTTATCATTCTGGTGGATTGATACTTATTACTGAATGTCTGTCTTTGATACTTTTATTCTTAAAATGTATTTGTCTGATATTAATATATTTCCACCAGCATTTTTTTTTTTGCTTAGTGTTTTTGAATGCTATATTCTTTTTACTGTATCCCAATTTCCTTATCTAAGATGATATATTTGTAAACAGCAAGAGCTGGGTTTTGGTTTTATATCCAATCTGACCACCTTTGTCTTTTTCCTTGGATATATATTTTATTCACATTTAATGTAAATCCATACATTTTGGTTTAAGTAAACCTAAATCATCTTAACTGTTTTGTTTTTGTTTTTTGAATTTTTCTGAAGCTGGAAACGGGGAGGCAGTCATATAGACTCCTGCATGCACCCGACCGGTATCCACCTGGCATGCCCACCAGGGGCGATGCTCTGCCCATCTGGGGTATCACTCTGCTGCAATCAGAGCCATTCTAGCACCTGAGGCAGAGGCCACAGAGCCATCCTCAGCGCCCAGGCAAACTTTGCTCCAGTGGAGCCTTGGCTGCAGGAGGGGAAGAGAGAGACAGAGAGGAAGGAGAGGGGGAAGGGTGGAGAAGCAGATGGGCGCTTCTCCTGTATGCCCTGGCCGGGAATCAAACCTGGGACTCCTGCACGCCAGGCCGATGCTCTACCTCTAAGCCAACCGGCCAGGGCCCATCTTAACTATTTTTATATTTTCTCATTTCTTCTATATATATTCTATCTCCTTTATAATATTTTCATTGTCACTATTTCTTTTCTAATAGCTCATTAATTATACTTTGTTGGCTATTATTTTAGTAGCTTACATTTACCTTTGTTTATTAAAGTAAACTATAAATTTGTAATTCTATCTTATCCCAGAAATTTTAATGACCTTAAAATTCTTTGTCTCTATTTCCCTCATATTTTATTGTTAATACTGTTAGTGATATATCTTTTAGTCTGTATAAATGAAACTTCATTAAGCATGTTATTATTGTTTTATACATTCACTATTCACTTAGATTTACCTTTTCTGTCTTTTTTTATTACTTCCTGAATGTTTTCTTCTTGGATATTTTTTCCCTCTTCTCCTATTAATTTGTTTGAATGTTAAAGATTTCTTATATATTCAATATATTTTTCTTCAATTTTTGAGTCATTCTAGATATTTTTAATGAATGTTTTTCTCTATATCACTAGCCCCCTTGCTGTGAAATCTATTTATTTGTTCTTAATTCAGTTATTCTGTTTTTCAATTCTAGATTTTTCATTCAACTATTTTTAAGGTAAATTTCTGCTCACTGGTGAAATTCTTCATTGTGTTTTCCATTTTCTGAAAAACAATCACAGTTACTTCAATGCACAGGTCTGGCAACCCTGATATGTGGAACTCCTGTACCTTAGTATTCTAAACAACTTTTTGCAGAGTGCCAGCAGTGTGATTTAAGAAAGTGGGAAGGGGGATCTGTATAAGTGATAGAATCTTCCAGGTAAGGATTTTGTGTGTGTGTGTGTGTGTGTGTGTGTGGTATTTACATAGGTTACAAAAATATCACCTTCTTCTAATCTGGAAATCAGCTGATGAGAAGTGTGTATATTTTTTCTTTATACTTTATCCACTGGTATAGCATTTTGGAAATCATAACTGACAGCTAGGTTATTGTACTTTCTTGTCAATCGTGTACATAATAGTTTCTTCCCAGGTCTATAAAATGACTAAAACTTTTGCTCATCTTCTTCACCTCTTGACCACAGTTTAAGAAATACAACTAAGTTCTCAAGGGTACAAGTGGAAGCAAATGTCAAATCGTTTCTGCACTTCATTTTTGTCTGGTATCTTGGTACCTCAAGGTTTTTTTTTTTTTAATTAATTATGTTTACATAGATTCTAGGGTCACCCTGAATGCATCCCCCTCCCCCATATTCCCCTCAACATCTCCCTTACCCCCCTTCCTACAGCGCTCTCCCTCCCTTCCCTTCAGGTTTATCCCAACCTGTCATCCCCTTTCCCTCTGTCCTCTTCCTCTGGTCCCTTTGATCCCAGGGATTCCAATCCTCAGTTCTCATTATTCCTTGGATTCCTCAAATGAGAGAGGTCATATGATATTTTCCTTTCTCTGCTTGGCTTATTTCACTCAAATAATAGTTTCCAGGTCCCTCCATAGTGTTGCAAAAGGTAATATTTCCTTCTTTTTTATGGCCCCATAGTATTCCACTTTATGTATGTACCACAGTTTTTTAATACACTCGTCCACTGAGGAAACTTGGGCTGTTTCCAGATCTTCACTATTGTGAACAATGCTGCCATAAACATGGAGGTGCTTTTCTTTTTTCCAGTTGGTGATATGGTGTCCATGGGATATATTCCTATAAGTGGGATGGCTGGGTCAAAGGGCAGTTCCATTTCTAATTTTTTGAGGAATCTCCATAGTGTTTTCCACAGTGGCTGCACCACTCTGCATTCCCATCAGCAGTGCAGGAGGGTTCCCCTTTCTCCACATCCTCACTAGCACCTATCCTGTGTTGTTTTGTCAATGAGCGCCATTTTGACTGGTGTGAGGTGATATCTCATTGTGGTTTTAATTTGCATTTCTATAATGATAGTGATGTTGAACATTTTTTTTCATCTGCCAATTGGCCATCTGTATGTCCTCTTCAGAGAAGTGTCTATTCATTTCTTGTGCCTATTTTTTGATTGGATTGTTTGTCTTCCTGGTGTTGAGTTTTACAAGATTTTTATAAAGTTTGGTTATTAACCCTTTATCAGATGTATTGTTGAATATGTTCTCTCATTGTGTGGTTTGTCTTTTTATTCTGTTTATATTGTCTTTAGCTGTACAAAAGCTTTTTAGTTTGATATAGTCCCATTTGTTTATCTGGTCTTTTATTTCATTTGCCTGTAGAGTAAATCAGCAAATAGATTGCTGCGATAGATGTCAGTGAGCGTACTGCCTATGTTTTCTTCTAGGATGCTTATTGTTTCACGACTTACATATAAGTCCTTTATCAATATTGAGTTTATTTTTGTGAATGGTGTAAGTTGGTGGTCTAGTTTCATTTTTTTGCAGGTAGCTGTCCAGTTTTCCCAACACCATTTGTTAAAGAGACTGTCTTCACTCGACTGTATGCTCTTACCTCTTTTGTCAAATATCAATTGTTCATTAACCTCTGGGTTTATTTCTGAGTTCTCTGTTCAGTTCCATTGATCTATATGCCTATTCTTATGCCAGTACCAAGCAATTTTAGTACAATGGCCTTGTAGTATAACTTGATATCCAGAAGTGTGATACCTCCCACTTTATTCTTCTTTTTCAAGATTGCTGAGGCTATGCATGTTCTTTTTTGATTCCATATAAATTTTTGGAATATGTGTTCTATATCCTTGAAGTATGTCATTGGTTTTTAATTGGTATTGCATTGAATTTATAAATTGCTTTGGGTAATAAGAACATTTTAATGATGTTTATTTTTCCTAACCATGAGCACGGTATATGCTTCCACTTGTTTGTATCTTTCTTGATTTCTTTTATCAATGTTTTATCATTTTCTGAGTACAAGTCTTTAAACTCCTTGATTATTGGCCCTGGCCAGTTGGCTCAGTGGTAGAGCGTCGGCCTGGCGTGCGGAAGTCCTGGGTTCGATTCCTGGCCAGTGCACATAGGAGAAGCGCCCATCTGCTTCTCCACCCCCCCCTCCTTCCTCTCTGTCTCTCTCTTCCCTTCCCGCAGCTGAGGCTCCATTGGAGCAAAAAGATGGCCCGGGCATTGGGGATGGCTCCTTGGCCTCTGCCCCAGGTGCTAGAGTGGCTCTGGTCACAACAGAATGACGCCCCGAATGGGCAGAGCATCGCCTCCTGGTGGGTGTGCCGGGTGGATCCCAGTCGGGCGCATGCGGGAGTCTGTCTGACTGCCTCCCCATTTCCAGCTTCAGAAAAATACAAAAAATAAATAAATAAAAAAATAAATAAACTTCTTGATTAAATTTACTCTTAGGTACTTTATTTTCTTTGTTGCAATAGTGAAGGGGATTGCTTTCTTAATTTCTCTTTCTGACAGTTCATTGTTCATATATAAAAATGCCTCTGGTTTCTGTGTATTAATATTATATCCTGAACCTTGCTGAATTCGTTTATTAGGTCCAGTAGTTTTTTGACTGAGACTTTAAGGTTTTTTATATAGAGTATCATATCATCTTCAAATAATGATAGTTTTAATTCTTCATTTCCAATTTGGATGCCTTTTATTTCTTCTTCTTGCTGTGACTAGGACTTCCAGTACCATGTTGAATAAGAGTGGTGAAAGGGGGAACCCCTGTTTTGTTCCTAATTTTAGGGGAATTGGTTTTAAGTTTTATCCATTAATTATGATGTTGGCTGTGGGTTTGTCATAGATGGCCTTTATCATGTTGAGGTATGTTCCCTGTATTCCCACTTTGCTAAGAATTTTGATCATAAATGGGTACTAGATTTATCAAATGCTTTCTCTTCATCTATTGAAATTATCATGTGGTTTTTCTCTTTACTTTTGTTTATGTGGCAAATCACATTAATTGATTTACAAATATTGTATCATTCTTGCCTTTCCAAAATAAATCCCACTTGATTATGATGAATGATTTTTTCATGGATTGCTGGATCTGGTTTGCTAATATTTTGTTGAGGATTTTAGCATCTAAATTGATCAGGGATATTGCCTATAATTTTCTTTCTTTGTGTTTTCCTTGCCTGGTTTTGGAATCAGAATTATGCTTGCCTCATAAAAGGAATTCAAAAGTGTTCCTTCCTCTTGAATTTTCTGAAATAGCTTGATAAGGATAGAAGTTAGTTCTTTGAATATTTGGTGAGTGAAGCCATTGAGCCCAGGGGTTTTTTTGGGGGGAGCTTTTTGAAAACTGTTTTGATCTCTTTTGTTGTAATCAGTCTGTTCAGGTGTTCTGATTCTTCCATATTGATTTTTGGAAGATTATATGTTTCAAGTAATTTGTCCATTTTATCTAGGTTGTTTAATTTTTTGTCAGACAGTTCTTCATATCATTGTCTTACAATATTTTGTATTTCTGTTGTGTCGGTCGTTATTTCTCCACTCTCATTTTAAATTTTATTTATTTGAATTCTCTCTCTTCTTTTCTTGGTGAGTCTCATTAATGGTTCATCGATCTTGTTTACCCTTTCAAAGAACCAGCTCTTGGTTTCATTGATCCTCTGTATTGTTTCTTTAGACTCTATGTCATTTATTTCTGCTCTGATCTTTATCATTTTCTTCCTTCTACAAGTTTTGGGCCTTACTTGCTGTTCTTTTTCTAGTTCTTTTAGATGAATGGTTAGGTTGTTTATTTGAGCTTTTTCAAGCTTCTTAAGGAATGCTTGTAGTGCTATGAACTTCCCTGTCAAGACTGCTTTTGCTGTGTTCCATAAATTTTGAGTTGTTGTGTGTTCATTATCATTTGTTTCTAGGAAGTTTTTTATTCTTTGATTTCATTGTTAACCCATTCATTATTTAATAACATGCTATTTAGTTAACATGTGTTTGAGTATTTTTTAGTTTTCTGTTGTGGTTGATTTCTAGTTTCATGCCATTGTGATCAGAGAAAATGCCTGATATGATTTCAGTCTTCCAGTCTCAACAAGACTGCTTTTGTGTCCTAACATGTTGTCTATTCTAGAGAATGTACCATGAGCACTTGAAAAGAATGTATATTCTGCTGCCTTAGGGTGAAAGGTTCTAAAGATATCTATTAAATCAAGTTGATCTATGTGTCCTTTAAGTCTGCTGTTTCTTTGTTAATTTTCTTTCTTGAGGATCTATCTAGTGATGTTAGTGGGGTATTGAAATATCCTACTCTTATAGTATTGCTGTTGATCTTGCCCTTTATATTTATCAAAGTCTGCTTTATATATTTAGGTGTTCCTATATTAGGTGTGTAGATATTTATGATGGTTATATCTTGCTGTTGGATTGCTCCCTTTATCATTATGTAGTGACCTTCTTTATCTCTTACTATTTATTTGTTTTAAAGTCCATATTGTCTGATATAAGTATTGCTACCCCATTTTTTTCATTTCCATTTGCATAAAATATTTTTTCCATCCTTTTACCTTCAGTCTATGTGCATCTTTTGTTTTAAGGTGTGTCTCCTGTAGACAGCATATGTATGGGTCCTGTTTTTTTATCCAAGCAGCTACCCTATGTCTTTTGATTGGATCATTTAATCTATTTACATTTAAGATTATTATTGATATAGTTGTTTATTGCCATTTTATTTTTTAAAACTGTACTCCTCTTTTGCTATATTGTTTTCCCACTTTGATCTGTTAATAACAGGCCCCTTAACATTTCCTGAAGCATTGGTTTGGTTGTAATGAATTTCTTGAGTTTTCATTTGTTTTGGAAGCTTTTTATTTCTCCTTTAATTTTATATGATAGCCTTGCTTGATAAAGTAGCCTTGGTTGTAGGCTCTTGTTCTGCATTACTTTGAATATTTCCTGCCATTCCCTTCTGGCCTCAAGTGTTTCTGTTGAGAAGTCAGATGTCATCCTTATGGGGGCTTCTTTGTAAGTGATAGCCTTTCTTTTTCTAGCAGCTTTTAATATTTTCTCTTTATCGCTTAGCTTTGGTATTTTAATTATGATGTGTCTTGGTGTAGGTTTCTTTAGGTTTCTCTTTGATGGAGTTCTCTGTGCCTCTTGAACTTGTGAGACCCTTCTTTGCATCAATTTAGGAAGTATTCAGCTATAATTTGATTGAATAAATTTTCTATCCCTTGTTCTTTCTCTTCTTCTTCAGGACCCCCTATTATGCAAATGTTATTTCTCTTTATGTTGTCACAGAGCTCTCTCAGAATTTCCTCAGACTTTTTGAGTCTCTTTTCTTATTTCTGCTTGCTTTCATGCCATCGTTCATCTTGTTCTCCAACTTGCTGATTCGATCCTCTGCTTCATCTATTCTGCTTTTAATTCCTTCCATTGTGGTCTTCATTTCTCATACTGTATTTGTCATCTTCGACTGATTCTTTTTTAATATTTATTGTCCTTTTTCATACTTGCTATCTCTTTATTTAGGTGTTCATAATGACCATCCATTATTGTTCTAAGATCCCTAAGCATCCTAACAATCATTATTTTAAACTCTGCATCCAATAGTTTGGTTTTTTCCATATCACTCAGTTCATTTCCTGGAGGTTTCTCTTGTAGTTTCATTTGGATTGCACTTCTCTGCTTTCTCACTCTGTGTGTTTGGGTGTGTTTTTTGTACAGCTGGTTGAGTCTAGGCTGGGTGTTGTCTGCCTCTTTTCAAGTCTTTCACTGAGTTTGCTAAAGAAAAAAAATCTACTAATGGATAAGCTTATTTCAGTGTGTACTGATGGTGCTTGGTGCATGGTGGGGAAAAACAGAGGATTCATAGCGGTTCTTTGTAAATATGAAAAGAGACCCATCCTAAGTTTTCACTGCATCCTATATCAGGAGGCACTTTGTGCTCAGATGTGTGGTGAGCAGCTTGGTGAGGTGATGTTGCTGGTCATTTGGGTGTCAACTTTATTGTTGCCTGAGCTTTAAATGATCACTGTTTAAAACACTGCTGGATGATTTTGGGAATAATTATCCTGGTCTGCTTCTGCTCAGCAATATGCATTGGTTGTCAAGAGGGAAGGTGCTCAGCTGTTCCGTGGCTTGTCTGAGCAAAATCCGGACTTCTCTTCAAATGAAAAACGTCGAGCATCCTGAGTTAGCTAACACTGAGTGGCTCCTGAAGTTCTAATATCTTGTAGATATGACTAAATCTCTAACCAGCTCAATGTGAAAATGGAAGGCATTGGAAATACAGTATTACCCCTTCAACAAGCAGTGTTTGCATTTGAAAACAAGCTGGGACTTTTTATCACTGACATTGAAACAACTTGTTTACTACACTTTGAAAAATTGAGAGAGTTTAAAGATGTATGCACAGCAAGTGACTCTGCTCAACATCTTGATCTCCAGCAGCTAGCAGGCTTCACATCTAACCTCCTGCAGTCATTCAAAGCACATTTTGGAGAATTTCATGAGCACACTCATCTTTTTAAGTTCATCACTCATCCACACGAGTGTGCAGTGGACAGCGCCAATCTGAGTTATATCCCCGGTGTCTCTGTCAGAGATTTTGAGCTACAAGCTGCTGACTGAAGGCCTCAGACATGTTGGCACAGCAAACACAAGTGGGGAGAAATGAAAAAACTTCAACCTGCAGACCAGCTGATCGTCAAAACTTGGAATGCCCTTCCCGTCACATACCACACACTGCAGCATGTGAGTATTGCTGTACTAAAAATGTTTGGCTCTACATATGCATGTGAGAAGTCTTTCTCACATCTAAAGAACATTAAGACCAAAGTACAATTATGTTTAACGGATGGAAGTCTCAACGCCTGCATGAAGCTTAACCTCTCACCACATATCAACCAGACTACAAAGCCATCAGTAAAACCATGCAGGACCAGAAGTCACATTAATGGTAAGAAGTACTTTATTCATCATTGGTTAGCAACAGTATAACAATGTTATTAAAAAGAATTCAGAGACTTATTGTACTTTAAAAGTGTTGATCTTACATAAAATGCACACATTCACTTGTATTTAGTGTTAAACATATTGTATGGCTCTCACGTAATTACATTTTAAAATATATGGCGTTCATGGCTCTCTCATCCCAAAAGGTTCCCGACCTCTGCTCTAGAAAATATATATTTTTTAAATCTTCTTTGGTATATACATCTATGGGTTATACTTTGAGAGATGCTACTCAAAGGTAAATAGAAAAATAGAAAATTTGAGTCTATTAATGACATAAATAGAAAAAAACTTTAAAACTTAGATTTAGATTGCATTGCCTGACCAGGTGGTAGTGCAGTGAATGTAACATCGTCCTGGGATATTGAGGACCCAGGTTTGAAACTGTATGGTTGCTGGCTTGAATGCAGGCTCCCCAGCTTGAGCACAGGATCAATGGCTTGAGCATGGGATCATAGGCATGACCTCATAGCTGCTGGCTTGAGCCCAAAGTCATTGGCTTGAATGCAGATTCACTGGCTTGAACGTGAAGGCATTGGCTTGAACCCAAAGTTGCTGGCTTGCTCAAGGGGTCACTGGCTCAGCTGGAGGCACCCAGCCAAGGCACATATAAGAAAGCAATCAGTGAAAAATTAAGGTGCTGCAACTGTGAGTTGGTGTGTCTCATCTCTCTCCCTTCCTATCTCTGCCTGTCTATCTGTCTCTCACTAAAAAACAAAGAAGCAAAAAACAAATAGATTAAAATTACATTGTAGATCCATGCTTTAAATTTCAATTAGTTGCATCAACATGTAGTAATTATCTGGAGGAGAAACCTATAGCAGTAGGCAGAGACTGGAGGTAGGAGCCCTATGTGACGGAGAGAGGTAGGACTTTGACTTGTGTAGAATAATGGAGATCATAAGATTTACAGTCATGGGGAGGCACTGAGGTAGACTCGCTTCATAAAACTAGGCACTGGGACGAGAATTGTATTTCCTGTGAAATGAGACTGAACAAGGCATTTACTGACAACCCTGAGAAGATATTGCTATAAAGCTGCCTATCTACAGTGGTAGAAGGATAAGAAAGCGGATCTTTCAGGATCTTGACAAAGGCCCAGTGACTGTATCTGCTGTGTATCAAAATTTATTTGGGGGCAAGAGTACTGAGCCACCATTTTAAAAATGGTTTTTGCATAAATTTTAGGAATCTAGGTAGAGTTTCAACAAGAGTAAGAAAGAAAGAGGATGAACAGAGAGAGGGAAACATACAAACATTTCTTACCAGGGTGAGCCTAAGAACTAATATATCAAAGAGCATGAGAATAATTGTTACTAAGAAAGATGTTTTGCAAATTATCAGGAGATACATACACTCCCAATAAAACTAGAACAACCATGAAACTATACTTCTTTAAACACTGAATATATTAAAAAAAATACTATCAGTAAAAAACAAAAACTTGTGAAAATGCTGATATAGACATGAAAATATCTCATTAGAAATGTATGTGTGTGTATTTTTATAGTAATTAATTTTTAAATTTATTGACTTAAAACATTGTATATGTTTTATTGAACAGAAAAAATAACAGAATTAATAACTTAGAAGTTAGTATGGAATGTTTGATGAAGAAAGAGTACATGAGCAAATTGAAATTTAAGTTTTGAGACAAGGTTAAATTAGAGGCCCCCAGTAGTTCTAAAATACATTTATAAAAAAAGATAATAGGCCCTGGCCGGTTGGCTCAGCGGTAAAGTGTCGGCCTGGTGTGCAGAGGTCCCAGGTTCAATTCCCGGCCAGGGCACACAGGAGAAGCACCCATCTGCTTCTCCACCCCTCCCCCTCTCCTTCCTCTCTGTCTCTCTCTTCCTCTCCTGCAGCCGAGGCTCCATTGGAGCAAAGATGGCCCGGGCGCTGGGGATAGCTCTTTGGCCTCTGCCCTGGTCGTGGCAGAGCGACAACCCGGAGGGGCAGAGCATCGCCCCCTGGTGGGCAGAGCGTCGTCCCCTGGTGGGCGTGTTGGGTGTATCCCGGTCGGGCGCATGCGGGAGTCTGTCTGACTGTCTCTCCCAGTTTCCAGCTTCAGAAAAATACAAAAAAAAAAAAAGATAATAAAATAAGAAAGTGATAATCAAAAATCAAAAATATAATCATTGAGAGCTCTCTAGAAAATGCTATATTCATGGTGAACACACCAATTGTCAAGCATCATAAAAAAATCTTCACTTTTAGAAACACCTAAATTAAACCACAGAACAATTCTGGGAGGAAACAACACAAAATAAAATTGATGTTTGATTTACTACTTACTGACCTGAACAGAAGAGGGAGAGAGGCAGTCCCTTGGCTTAAGCCTAAAGCGAAGAGTGGATCCGTTGTAATGAATATTCCAGCACTATATTATTCTGCCCAGAAAAATAGTATATTAAAATAGAACCAAGTAAGAAATTTCATAAGCCATTGTTTGAGGACTTTGTGGAAAAAGAAACAGAACAAAGATGGGGAGACATGGTGGTGACTTTAGGGGCATCGGAAGATGGCACCTTTGCCTGGTGTAGATGAGGGGAGACTGGCACTAAGCTGGCTTTGGAGGACTCTCAGAAGAGTTGGTGTAGCCACTGTCCCTGGAAGGTCCACAGTAAAAAACAAAAGAAAATGGCCCTTGTTACTTTGTATCTTGAGAATTAATTTATTAGTATCATATGATTCTATCAACAAACCAGGGGAACTAACTGGGAAGATTTGATATCTGTTAAGACTAGGTGGAGGGAGGAATAAAAGCTAACACTGTTTACCTTAACTGTATCCTCAACTACTTATTTTGATCTCCTTTTCCTACCAAAGTGTGTGGGACAACTAAAAGGGCATTAAACATTTTGGGTAAGATTTGGGAAAATCATAGGATATATATATTTTTTTATTTTCTTAATTGTTAGAGTAATAGAGAATATTCATACTGTAGCTTCACTTAAAATGCTTCTTTTGTGTTATGATATATTATAGATTTTTTCTAAAAGTAAATCTCAGCAAATGTACTATAATATAATATTATGCCATACTTTATTTTACTAGTTACTTGTTTTTGGACATTAGATTTAAAAAAAAATTATTAGGAATGCTGAGTAAACAGCCTCAAAATTAAATATCAATCACATAAATGTGATGACTTAAAACAACAAATTCTTAGAGGAATCATGAATAATAATTTGCAATAAGTAGAAGCTAGGAATAAAATGGGAAGTCAAATTAGAACGTATTATAAAAAAAGAAAAATTCTGATCATGTTGATATGTTATTTCAAGCTGAATAAGGAAATAAGGCCAAACAATTGAAAATTATGTAGCTGGACACTGCCTAGAATAGATGCCAGTGCACCACATGAACAACTAATAAAATTCAGAAACAAATATGAGCATGTCATTTAGAAAAATGAAACTATATACAGGGATAAAAATTGAAAATGAATCTGACTCTGAGAAGTAAGAGTCAGGAAGGAAAAGAGTTGAAACTGAGAAGCACTTATAGGTCTATCATTTGACTTTCTATCTTTATCTGTTATTTAATTATATTAAAATTAAAAAGTGGAGCAGTGTATCAGGGAACTACATATTCTAGTGTTTTGTTTTCTCCTAGAGCACATACAAAATGTTTTAGAAATTGAAATGAGGTATGGTTTTGACATATCTGAGAGGCATAGGACTAAAGTCTGTTAGATTCTTCAGTAAGATTGTGAAGCTATATTCAACTTTGATGCTTTGTTTTTGTTGTAGCTGAAAATAAGTTAAAATATCACTTTGCAGATATGAGTAAGAGACATGTAATTCTCATATTCTAAACAATAAAGATTTACATAGGCATATCAAGTTCTCCTTTTTAATAGCATTTGTAGTTATTTGTATCTCTCTCTGTCTCTCTCTCACACACAAATAAATACACATATTATGCTCATGAACACACTAACCACCATGGTAGGTTGGTTATTTATATAAATTGGTATAACATAACATTCAAAGTATTCTATTAAAGAGAATATTTCTGTTCTTAGAGAATAAAAAAAAATGACAAAATAAATCACCATTGATATTATTTTCACTGATTTAAGATCATGTCCCAGTAGAGACCGAGCTCTATGTCAATCAGGTGTCCCTAATTTGACTTTCCTGTTCAGTGGGACACTCCTGCTTAACAGCAGGGCTCACAGCCTCTTCGAGACTACTTTTGAGGCAGCTATGAGGATTCTACTTATTGATACTGAGACCCATTGCCACCAACACACTGGTTAGTTGCAAGAATCACACAGGCAGTTTAATACTCACAAATCCTTTTGGCATGCCTGGGTACAGTTTAATGGGGCCCCACTGGCATGCTCCTCTTGCTTGTCCTTGATCAGAGCGGTGTGGAGACAGTCCACATTCAACGTTGGAGTTGGGATGACTGATTGCAGCTGGGGGTTGCCTTGGCTTTAGTACTGTGTTCTGGCATACACTTTTTAACAGGGGTTGATACAGGATTATCATATCAAGCCACTTTTTTGGGAGTTCCTAGCAGAGAGCTCTTTGTTATCTTAATCTACAGAATTGTCACATCAAACCACTTTTAGGGAGTTTCTCACAGGGAGATCTCTCTCTCTCTCTCTCTCTTTTTTGACAATGACAGAGAGTGAATCAGAGAGGGACAGATAGGGACAGACAAACGGAAAGGGAGAGAGATGAATTCTTCATTGCAGCTCCTTAGCTGTTCAGTGATTGCTTTCTCATATGTGCCTTGACTAGGGGGTCTACAGCAGAGCGAGTAACCCCTTGCTCAAGCCAGCAACCTTGGGGTCATGTCCATGATTCCACGTTCAAGTCAGTGACCCCTCACTCAAGCCAAATGAGCCCGTGCTCAAGCCAGCGACCTCAGGGTTTTGAATCTGGGTCCTCTGCTTCCCAGTCCAATGTTCTATCCACTGTACCACTGCCTGGTCAGGTGACCTCTTTTTTATCTGTATAATTTCAAACACACACTAACTGAGCCCTGCGCAAAAGGCATATTCTTGCCTATCATATCTACACACACTCAGTTAGTTCCTACTCAGAAGGCATAGCCTTATTCACTTGCCTTAATGGCTTTTAATAGTATATCCTAACTTATTTCTATATATCTTCTATGTTTTCTATATGTCTATATATTTAATTACTATAACATTATATTACTGTAACAGATCATTTAAAAAATTCTGGCCCTTGACAGTTGGCTCAGCAATAGAGTGTAGGCTGGTGTGTGGAAGTCCCAGGTTTGATTCCTGGTCAGGGCACACAGGAGAAGCAACCATCTGCTTCTCTACCCTTCCCCTTCCTCCTTCTCTTTCTCCTTCTCTATCTTCCCCTCCTGCAGTCATGGCTCAAATTGTTCAAGTGAGTTGGCCCTGGGCACTGAAGATGGCTCGAAGGCCTCGCCTCAAGAGCTTAACTGGCTCACTTGCCAGAGCAATTGAGCAGCAGCTCCAGATGGGCAAAGCATCGCCCCCTAGTGGGCTTGCTGGATGGATCCTGGTCAGAGCTCATGGAGGAGTCTGTCTCTCTGTCTCCCTGCCTCTCACTTAAAAAAAAAGTTCTAATATTGTTTGTTTTTAAAATGCACCAAAATATTTGTCAATGTAGTAGAAGCCATGAATAAAAAAGTCTTGAAGTATTATAAATCTCACTGTCCCCTTGTAGCCACCTGCTCTAAAATGCTCAAAGATGCAAGGTTCTGTGTTTCCTCCTGCTTTTTGTTCCCAAGTGCTACTTTCAGATTGCAAAGAAACCAACGAGACTACTTTATTCTGCATAGTATTCACTATAGCTACCTCGCTACCTAAGAAAATGTTTTCAAATGTGCATTTTTCTGAATTTCCATTTTGAACTTTCTTTGCTTATATTAGTAATCTAATCTCTAGCTCAAGTAAGAAAGCAACAAAACAACAACCTAAAATGCAAAATACTTCTGGAAAATTCTTCATTATCTTTCTGCTACTCAGTTGAATTCCCATTTAAGAATACAGCATTAGAAGTTTATGATTTATTCAAACATTATACACACTTAGTTGGGTTGCATTCTATATGTATAGCAATATGTTACCTGAGTAATTATCCAAACAAAGGGAAAAAGCCTATCAGTACTGGATATTAGAAAAAAATCCTTTTCTGGAGAGTTCTAATATTCACACTGTGAAGTATTTATCAATGTCATCAAGATATCTTTAGGTAAGCTTTTCAAATATATTTTTGATAACATATTTTTGAATAAAAAATGTGGATCTAAAATCTCTACTACCCTTATTTTCCTAGTAGGTATTTTATTGAGAAAAAGATCTTGATAATTATTTATAATTTATTGTTGGATATAAAATCAGAGCTCTTGGTTCCTAATCCAGTGACCTCATTTCATTTTCATCCAATTTTACTTCTCCACAGTATTTGATCCTTCTGAGCACACTTTTTGCTGGAAATTATCTTCCCTGCTTATTTTCAGAGACTACTTTCTTTTATATACAGTGTGTCCATAAAGTCATGGTGCACTTTTGACAGGTCACAGGAAAGCAACAAAAGACGATAGAAATGTGAAATCTGCACCAAATAAAAGGAAAACCCTCCCAGTTTCTGTAGGATGATGTGGCAGCATGTGCGCATGCGCAGATGATGATTTAACACTGTGTATATAGATGAGCAGCCCACGGCCATGCCAGTCGTGATGTGGACGGTACAGAGGAAAGTTCAGTGTGTTCTGTGGCTCGCTAAATTCGAATCTGTGACCAAAGGGCAACGTGAATATTGGCACGTTTATACTGAAGCGCTACCAGATAGGAATAACATTACTTGGTGGGATAAGCAGTTGAAGGAAACCGGCAATTTGGTGGAGAAACCCCATTCTGGTAGGCCATCAGTCAGTGACGAGTCTGTAGAGGCTATACGGGATAGTTATCTAAGGAGCCCTAAAAAATCTATGCATGGGCCCACATCGAACTTCACTGAATAGGTATGAAACTGGGAGAGTTTTCCTTTTATTTGGTGCAGATTTCACATTTCTATCGTCTTTTGTTGCTTTCCTGTGACCGGTCAAAAGTGCACCATGACTTTATGAACACACTGTATTTTGTTTTAAGTGGTGAGATTATTAAAGGGTCCATGTCAAAAGCCCCCCACCCCCTTATTTCAGAACCTGTCAGATTGGCTTTGGTTAGAAGGTACTGGCTGTCTTTCCTTCCAGTTTTTTTCTTTGTCCATAGCGTCCTGGGACTTGGCATCCTCACTGGAATCTGGGGAAAAGAGGGCTGGCTGCTGGCAAAGGGCCAGGGGTGGCAGCACCGCAACCCACGTGCCGTTTGATGACCACTGCAGAGCCTGCACAGGCTTAGGGCGCATGTTGGCTTTGCAGCTGTCCCTGAACATGCCATGCTTGTTCCAGCCCCAGGGGCAATGTGCCCCACCCATCACAGCCACCCTGTGTTCTGAGCCACAAGACACCTCAGTTGCTCCTGTTAAGCAGTACAGAAAGGAAGACATGCTCTCCTGTGGTCTCCAGCAGGGGAGGGGTGAATCCTGCTTTTCTAGTTTCCAGTCTTCATGAGACTCGCATTTCCTCCTAGTTGGCTGCAGTTCACTCAGCCCTAGGTAAAAACACCTTGCCAGTTTCTGCCTGAGCAACCAGGTGTGTCCACCCTCGCCAGACAGCAGTGAGATTTCATTCTGAAAACAATGGGTTTATATTTTCTGGGTCATAGAAGGAAAGCAGCCCGGGAAGCCAGTTGCCCCTGCTTGTTGCTTCCTGAAACATACAGCTCTCCTGCATCAGTCAATGAAGCTGCATGACTTGAGCCAGCAACATACCCTGCTTTACAATCCTCCAGGCCTGTCACTTTGCTTGGTTCCTTTGCTCTCAAAAACAGTGGGAGAATCTGCCCAGGGCACAATCACCGACCCAATGATGTTAAACCAGTCCCACTGAAACGCGATGTTGCTTTCTGTGGCAGCCCATGCGTGCCTTGGTCTGGCAGCGACACTAACAGCCCTCTCTCTCAGCAGCTCAATGGCCTGGGAACCACACACCTTTGAGGTCTGTGAGGACCTCCTAATTGGCCAAAGGAGTTGGATCCACACGATAGAACTTTACCATTTTCTATGAGAGTAATGGTAACATTACTGTGGGATGAGACAGCCAAGGACGGATTTGCAGGGTGTAAAATATAGAGTATCCTCATGTGACCGAGCCCCAACTGCCTATTTTTGTTCAGTCTACAAACAGAAAGGCTTCCTAAACCTGTGACAGCAGAAGAGTGGCCTTCTCCTCCGTGATCCTCCGGACACACACAGGTTTACAGAAGTCACTCAGTTGTTGGGGCAAATGTCTTCCTTATGGCCACGGCCAGGTTGCCCATAGCTGTTTGCACCACAGAGGAAGAACGGAAGAACGGGGCAGGGGTAGCCTCCAAGGGCTCGCACTCAGTGTGGGGATGTTTCACCCTACTTCCCTATTTCTATTTTCTTCTATCTCTTTTACTATTATTATTATTACTGAGAGAGGGAGAGAGAGAGAGAGAAAGGAACATTGAGCTGCTCTTGTACTTCCCCATGGGGAAATCCAACTAGCAGTCTCCACACTTCCGGACTATATCTCCAATCAACTGAGTCATCTGGCTAGGGCTTAATTTGTATTGATTTTTAGACAGAGAGAGGAAGAGAAAGAGGGGGAAGGGAAGCACTTGTTGTTTCATTCAGTCATGTTTTTTGGTTGCCTCCCATGTGTGCCCTGAGCTGAGATCAGACTTGCAGCCTTGTTTTGGGTCTACACTCCTAACTCATTGAGCTAACTGGCCAGGGCCTCTGAAGATTATTTTTTTATTTTTATTTTTTTTTGTATTTTTCTGAAGCTGGAAACGGGGAGAGACAGTCAGACAGACTCCCGCATGCGCCCAACCGGGATCCACCTGGCACGCCCACCAGGGGCAACGCTCTGCCCACCAGGGGGCGATGCTCTGCCCCTCCAGGGCATTGCTCTGCCGCGACCAGAGCCACTCTAGCACCTGGGGCAGAGGCCAAGGAGCCATCCTCAGCACCTGGGCCATCTTTGCTCGAATGGAGCCTTGGCTGTGGGAGGGGAAGAGAGAGACAGAGAGGAAGGAGGGGGGAGTGGAGAAGCAAATGGGTGCTTCTCCTATGTGCCCTGGCCGGGAATCGAACCCAGGTCCCCCGCATGCCAGGCCAACGCTCTACCGCTGAGTCAACCAGCCAGGGCCTGAAGATTATTTTTATGGGTATTTTTTATGTTTCTAATTTTTTACACACAATTTCTACATATTTAAAAATTATAACATAAGGTATTAATATTCATTTCATCACATATTATATATATTAATATTAAAAGTTAAGAGTCCAACAGCAAAGGAAACTTAAAGGAAACATGTTCTGTCAACTTACACGCAGGGCTTCTCGGACACCGACACTTTGAATCATCAAAAGAGGCACTTCTAAGTAAAAAGACAAACAGCATTTCAGTACATCTCTAATAAAAGTTAATATAGTTATTGCACATAAATATCTTATAAAAGTAAAAATTTATGGCCCTGGCCAGTTGGCTCAGTGGTAGAGTGTCGGCCTGGCGTGCAGGAGTCCCAGGTTTGATTCCCGGCCAGGGCACACAGGAGAAGTGCCCATCTGCTTCTCCAACCCTCCCCTTCTCCTTCCTCTCTGTCTCTCTCTTCCCCTCCCGCAGCCAGGGCTCCATTGGAGCAAAGTTGGCCCGGGTGTTGGGGGTGGCTTTATGGCCTCTGCCTCAGGTGCTAGAATGGCCCTGGTTGCAACAGAGCAATGCCCCAGATGGGCAGAGCATTGCCTCCTTGTGGGCATGCCTGGTGGATCCCTGTCGGGCGCATGCGGAAGTCTGTCTGACTGCCTCCCCATTTCCAACTTCAGAAAAATACAAAAATAAATAAATAAAAATTTATAAACTATAGTAGAGAATGCTCAAAGAGTGTGTAAGTTCCAAATCAAATATAATACTTTAAGATAGTCCATTGTTCTGGTAATTGACATAATTATTAAACTGATGCTATTAGATGTCACATTCTGCCTATCAGAGAGGGAAAAAGTAAAATCCATGTTATCTATATTTGTGGAAGACAGGAATATGTACATATATTTATACTATTATGCAGTGCTGAATGTCTAAATTGGGACTTCCCTTCTGGTGAGTAATCTTCAAGATATATTATGCCTTAAAAGGTGCATTCTAATTGAATAAATTACTACCCTATTAATTTATTATTATGAAATTATCACACTTATGTGATTAATTTTAGTTTTGAGGCTGTACATTCATAATTTTTAATAATAATTAAGTCTAATATCCAAAAGCAAGTATTTGGTTAAATAAAATATGGCATCATATTACAGTAGAATATATTATATTATAACTTATTTTGTAGAAGAAATGTTTATGATATATTGCAACCTAAGAATTTTTAAAACAAATAATGTATTATTGTCTTAATTTTATAGTATTTGTGTGTGTGGAGAACAAAATGCCTGCAAAGAATCATTGACGGGCATCTTCTCTAAGGGAGGATTTACACTTTCTTTTTTGTACTTATCTGTATACTTCACATCTCTGTAATGAAAATGAATTAATTGGTAATCTGATCAAATGTATTCATGGATATTAAACATTGTCACTCTCATGATTTCCTTTTATATTCTATCTAAAGTGAAGTTTCAGAGTTCCTTTGAGAACCTTATAGGTACCAGGTACTATAGTAATTACTAATGGTAAAACAATGACTGCAACATAGTGTGTGTGTGTGTGTGTGTGTGTGTGTGTGTGTGTGTGTGTGTGTATATGTATCATAGTAGATGCTAAGAGAAAACTAATCACAAGTGCTTTCAGAACATTGATTAGGCCTTGATCTAATTCAGAAGTTTGGGAAAATAGTTCTGTGGGAACCATATCTGAGTAAAATTTAAAGGTTTAATTACAGTTCACAGGGATACAGTATAGATAAATTGTTCCAGGATGAAAGGAAGGCATAAAGGCAGATAAGGAGTCACACACAACAGAGGGCATGTGTAGGAATATGGAAAGTTTCTCATTAAATATTGAAAATAGATTGGCAGTGACTGAAGGGGGCTGAGACTGGGGAAATACCTGAAGTCAGGATGATCGTGACTCACCTAACTTATGCAAAAATTTTTGAATTGTAGTCTGTTGTGGAAAACAACATTTTAGAAACAGACCTTCTAATTTTAGTTGTTCCCAGCATGTTTCCTTTATTAAATCAATATTATTTTTTTGAAGAATAACTAAAATTATAATCTCCAACTTACCCTTCTCTCCTGAGTTTAGAACTGTAGTTTTCAACTAGATGGCTAGAACATTGAACCCAAAATCCATTAAACATGCAAATTGTGTAGAAAGAAATACCAATAAGTCTCTGCCTCCCACCCTCCCTTCTGCTGAGCTCCATCTCAGTTAATGGCATCTCCAGACAGCTCGTCTTCAAACGAGAGGTCTTCGATTCCTTGTGTCTCGATGTCTTTTCATCGGTTCATTTTCTTCTTCCCAGCACATGAATTGGTGTCCTCTGATTCTCATTATTATCTACCATCTGTACCTTCATTAGTTCTCATCCCGGGACACACATGACACCTGAACTGACCTCCACAACTCCATTCTCTTTGATTTTTATTTTATTTTCCAGATTGATGCTCCATTATATCTATAGTTCCAAGTACATTACTTACAGTCTTTAAATTACTGTCCAATTAGTTACATTATTATTATTATAATTATGCTTTTGCTTCTTTTTTCTGTTTTATCATAATGTACTGACTGTACATTTCCTTATTAGTTTTTTCTACTATCATTATGGACATTTGTGTCTTTTAGTACCATATTGAAAATGAAAAAAAATCAGTGACATTTTTTTGGATCACTCAGTTCAATCATGTTTATTTATATCATGCCCACACTCGTGCTCTTCCTGAAATGAGGGATCAGGATGGTTTTTCACATTTCTCATTATAAGATTTCATAAATCACTTATTGCTATATATGATTCATAAGAGAAAAGTATATGTGTTCCTTTTGACCTTTGCTCCCTAAATGCATATAACAGGGCCTGGCAAATAGTAGATGCCAATTGAATATTTCTTTCTTTTTTTTATTTTTTTTTAATTTTTTTTTTATTTATTTTTATTTATTCATTTTAGAGAGGAGAGGGAGAGACAGACAGAGAGAGAGAGAGACAGAGAGAGAGACAGAGAGAGAGAAGGGGGGGAGGAGCTGGAAGCATCAACTCCCATATGTGCCTTGACCAGGCAAGCCCAGGGTTTTGAACCAGCGACCTCAGCATTTCCAGGTCGACGCTTTATCCACTGCGCCACCACAGGTCAGGCCGAATATTTCTTTCTGAATGAAATATTTTATTTCATTTTTCTATCTTATCCCGAATTAAAAGAAATATCTCCAGTTCTACTTGGTTTCATCAAGAGCTAGCACCTGTGGGTTGATTTTGGTGTCACTTTTTTGTGTGAGCAATTTGATATTCAGTACTACAATGTAGGTTAATTTAGGTGGAAATTTTCTATCTAATTTTTCATGTATTGCAGACTTTGCCTCATGCTGAACTCATTCTATTTTTTTTAATGGAAAAAATCTGTTTCCTAACAATCAGAAGAGAGAGAAAAAAATACTGCTGGGAATAAAGATGGAAGTGGCATAAAGGAATCCCATCTGTCTCAAAAGAGAAATAAACATACTATAAACTAAAGGAATGGATAAGCAATGGTTTTTTTTGTTGTTGTTGTTTGTTTTAAAAAAGCCATTTATAGGCAAGGAAAGAGGAAGAGGATAGCTGGGGAAGAAATTAGTAATCATTCTAATTATAATCAGAAGGGCAAGTTTGATTAATTTTTATCAGAATAGTATGCTTTAATTACAGACTTTTAATTACAGTTCTACCAGCCTAGAATTAAGTGCAAATGAGTCTTAGATTCTGGTAGAATACCAATTTCATCATTCATTTGTTCACTGAAGACATTTACAGGGTATTCAAGCCACTGAATAAAATGTAGTATTACAATGATGAAAAAGACAATTTCCTTCAAAAAGATCATGCTGACACAAACAATAAATGGATAAAGCAAGGTGAGATGTTAAAGTCCTTATCCAGATAAAGAGGCTACAGAGGAGTAAAGTCAACAGTTTCAAAGATGTAAGAAATAGTTAGAGATCTATTATGGATTGATTCTTCACAGATACTGCTACTCAATTCTATTCAGTTAGTCTGTGAGAAGTGCCAAGCAGATAATGTGAGGTTTTGAAGGGGGTGATGGTTAAGTGAAGTCAGAAATCAGGATTATTATTTGAAATTTCCTAACTTTTAAAATACTGCCAGTAAATTTGATTATGTTAAAAAAATGTTTTAGCTACCATTAATTTTGGCCTAAGAAAACCCATCTTGCCTGACCAATTGGGGGCCCAGTGGATAGAGCATTGACTTGGAATGCTGAGGACTCAGGTTCAAAACACCAAGGTCGTTGGCTTGAGCATGGGCTTATCCAGTTTGACAGCAGTCTCACCAGCTTGAGCATAGGGTGGCCAGCTTGAGCATGGGATTATAGACATGACCCCATGGTTGTTGGCTTGAGCCCAAAGGTTGCTGGCTTGAAGCCCAAGGTCTCTAGCTTAAGCAGGGGCTCACTGACTCAGCTGGAGCCCCCCAATCAAGGCACATATGAGAAAGCAATCAATAAACAACTAAGGTGCCGCAATTATGAGTTGATGCTTCTCATGTCTCTCCATTCCTGTCTGTCTGTCTTTCTCTCTCTCTCCCTCTCCCTCTCTTTCACTAAAAAGAAACAAACAAACAAACAAAAATCTTATGGTCATGTTTTCCACCAAAGTCTACAGTATTTAAAAAACAAAACAAAACAAAACACAAATATATATAACAACATAGCAAATAAAGATACATGTCTTTGAATGAAAAAAAATAATAATGCAGCACCATGTATGCCTAAGTAAAACAGTGTAGTTATAGAGTGCTTCTTAAGAAGTCCAATATTATTCTGAGATTAAAAGAAAAAAAGAAAAGAAAAAACAAAAGGCAAACATGTAAAGGAATAGAAAATCAGTTCCTCAGGCAAAGGGGAAGGTATCACAAAGTTCTGGGGATGAGAAAGAGCTTATGAACTAACTAGTGGATGGAGAGTTTTATGAATTGAGGATCAAGGACGGAATGCAAACCTGATTTTAAATGACATTATCTTTCCTATTGGAAGCTAGGATTTATTCTATGTTCAGTGGGAAGTCATTGGAAGGCTGTAAACTAGGAAATGATTTCAGTTGACTATTTTTTTAAAAATAATTTTATTTTTTTAATGGGGCGACAACAATAAATCAGGATACATATATTCAAAGATAACAAGTCCAGGTTATCTTGTCATTCAATTATGTTGCATACCCATCACCCAAAGTCAGATTGTCCTCTGTCACCTTCTATCTAGTTTTCTTTGTGCCCCTCCCCCTCCTCCTTTCCCTCTTCCATTTTTCCATCCTCCCCATAACCACCACACTCTATCAATGTCTCTTATGTTTACTTTTATGTCCCACCTACGTATGGAATAATGCAGTTCCTGGTTTTTTCTGATTTATTTATTTCGCTTCGTATCATGTTATCAAGATCCCACCATTTTGCTGTAAATGAGCCGATGTCATCATTTCTTATGGCTGAGTAGTATTCCATAGTGTATATGTGCCACATCTTCTTTATCCAGTCATCTATTGACGGGCTTTTTGGTTGTTTTCATATCTTGGCCACTGTGAACAATGTTGCAATAAACATGGGGCTGCATGTGTCTTTACGTATCAATGTTTCTGAGTTTTGGGGGTATATACCCAGTAGAGGGATTGCTGGGTCATAAGGTAGTTCTATTTTCAGTTTTTTGAGGAACCACCATACTTTCTTCCATAATGGTTGTACTACTTTACATTCCCACCAACAGTGGATGAGGGTTCCAGTTGACTATTTTAATTATCTGTTACTACATGCTTTAATGTTTATTTATTTATTATAAATTTTTAAAGGGATGGTGGTAGGGGCTATCTTAAGAATTTATAGCCAGATGCATTTTAAGTGGATGCCTCCAAAATATTAAAAATGATAATTTGTTCTTCTCAAATAAAATTTGATAGAATTAGGAGTTGTGACATTTCTTCTTATGTTACTTAATATGTGGCTGCAGTCTATTTCTCTATCATCACACTATCTTTGAAACTCACCTCTCTCCAATTAATTCATTGTCTTTTTTTTTTTTTTTTTTTTTTTTTTTAGACTTTGGTTTAAGTCAATCAGAATCTCTAAGAGAATGAAATAGTATTGCACTTGGGTAGAAAAAAATTATGTGAATATTTGAAACCATTTTATGTTCTGTTATAA
Source organism: Saccopteryx bilineata (assembly GCF_036850765.1). Lineage (NCBI taxonomy): Eukaryota > Metazoa > Chordata > Mammalia > Chiroptera > Emballonuridae > Saccopteryx > Saccopteryx bilineata. Next base: position 90,496,992 of record NC_089495.1, on the reverse strand, counting down.
TATTAACCTTGTGCATGATGAAGAAAATGTAACTTTTTTTAATATATTCAGTGAAGAATGAAAATGTGACTTAAGAAAAATGCTATATCTGCTTGTATGTGGGTCTGTTTTCTTTACATATCTGAAAATGATAGAATTAAACTGAAATTATCTAAAACCTGCCAGGATAAGGGATTTTGCAAATATCAGTATCATACAAATAGCAAGAGGCAGGAGCATGTAAAAATTTATAGACAAAGAAAAAAATGCCATCAATACTTATAAAAAGAGGTATGTAAGGCCATTAGACTAAAGATTACTTATAATCTGCCTTTAACTCTGAATCTACTCTAAGTTCTCATTACTTCACTTACCTAGATAAAATGTTTTAGATATTAAGGAAACGCCTCTTTATTTTAAATGCCAATATCTGTATTAGCATATTTCCACTTAACTTCTCAATGCTGTCTGTTCAATTATCTAATTTGATTTTGAACATTTAATGTTATCCATTAGCTTATACTTCTTGCTAATTTCCCAACTTTAGATCATGCCACCTAATTTAGGATTCTTTTAAAGTTTTATGTATATTTTATTTGAGTCAGTTTTATAATCCCCTTGATCACAGTCAAAGCTTTAAATATGTCACCAAAAACACAAGATGGCTTTATTTGTGAAAGCTTTCAATGATGCCTATTCAGAATTATTTACACATCACAGTGAAAGAAATGTCTTGATTAAAGTGACAAATTACATTTTTGGTAACACTTTCTATACTTTCTTAGTAAAAGCACTGATGTAAAGTATTATATTACTGTCAAGAGAAGTTTAATTTTTTCCTCTTTTTTTCCAAAGTGATAAGTGGGGTGGGGGGCAGGGGACAGACAGACTCCTGCATGCGCCCGACCAGGATCCACCCAGCATGCCCACTAGGAGGTGATGCTCTGCCCATCTGGGGCACTGCTCTGCAGCAACCGGAGTCATTCTATTGTAGTTCCTGAGGCAGAGATGGAGCCATCCTCAGTTCCTGGGCCAACTTTGCTCCAATGGAGCCTTGGCTCTGGGAGGGGAAGAGATATCTAGATAGGAAGGAGAGAGGGAAAGGTAGAGAAGCAGATGGGCGCATCTCCTGTGTGCCCTGGCTGGGAATTGAACTCAAGACTTACACATGCCGGGCCAATGCTCTACTGCTGAGCCAACCGGCCAAGGCCAGAAGTTTAATATTTTTAACAATTCTCAAAAAATTCTTGAAGACAAAATAAGCTTTATGAAATGATAACTTAAACATCATTGACCCTCTGAAAACAAATGGGATGTCTCCCAATTACATACTTATTTAAAACATGAGGTGGGGAATATGAAATAGAGACATTCATTTTAACATATGATAAATATTTCAACTGAGACCATGGTATCTTTGAAGAAAATTCTTAGATGTGCTTAATACCAACCACCCTCTCATTTTCCAATTCTGTATACTCTTTCAATTTTAGATAGCATCTGAAATTACTGAGATACTAACTTTCAACTTAAACTTCTCTGAGCTCAAACATCGTGACTTTTCCTTTAAACTTCATAGAAAGCCGCTCAAGGAGTCCTCACTGGCAAGTGGCTGTGAGGAGTCCTTACCCAACTTCAGTGACAGCAGTGTTTGGGCTTCAGTGTTTTTGAAGACAACTTTCCCACAGAACATATGAAATAAAAAACTCTGCTTTAGAAGGTTTTTCAACAGAACAGGAAATTTTAATGCCAAAGAGTTGTTTGTATATGATAAGAAATCACAAGTTTTATTTCATCTGCTATTTTTTTTCCTAAGGGAGAATAGTATTCTTTATAGTCAGTCTCTTTCAGTTAGAAATTTTACTTTATAATTATCAAAAATATATAAACATGACTTTTATACACATATTATGGAACACATGACAAAGATTTTATCAAACTCATTTTTTAAGTAAGAAAAACAGTAAGGAGTTAAGACCAATAAGAATTTGACCTTAAAATATTTTCTCCTCTACTGGACAAAATTCATTTGCATTGCTATAGGTAAAACATTTGCATTACAATGTTTTCTATATATTAATTTTTATTCCTACAGAGTTTTAAAATGGACTAGTTATTCAAAGTCAGTCAATGATACATAGGGGTCCTTATGGAATTAGAAAATGCAGAGGACGCACTTGACAGTCCATACCTGGATGTCATTTAAAGAATGCAGTCGGCCCTGGCTGGTTGGCTCAGCGGTAGAGCGTTGGCCTGGTGTGCGGGGGACCCAGGTTCGATTCCTGGCCAGGGCACATAGGAGAAGCGCCCATTTGCTTCTCCACCCCCCCCCTTTCCTCTCTGTCTCTCTCTTCCCCTCCGGCAGCCAAGGCTCCGTTGGAGCAAAGATGGCCCGGGCTCTGGGGATGGCTCCTTGGCCTCTGCCCCAGGTGCTAGAGTGGCTCTGGTCGGGGCAGAGCGACGCCCTGGAGGGGCAGAGCATCGCCCCCTGGTGAGCAGAGCATCGCCCCTGGTGGGCGTGCCGGGTGGATCCCAGTCGGGATCCCATGCGGGAGTCTGTCTGACTGTCTCTCCCCGTTTCCAGCTTCAGAAAAATACAAAAAAAAAAAAGAGAGAGAGAGAGAGAGAAAAAAAAATAAAATAAAGAATTCAGTCATTGCTTTTGCCCATTGAAAATTTTTTGACGTTATTTTTCTGACAAGAAATGTAAGTGAATCTTCCCTCAAGTCATCTAAAATAAATACCTAAACATATATTACACAACTACCTTAATATATATGTCAAAAGTCACAAATTCAGTTAATTTCCTTTATGTTAAGTAAGCTTTTTTTTCTTAAAATCAAGATATCAAAAATTATTTTCTGATTTCTTTCAGGATTTTGACTTATTTTTCTAACAATTATGTCATTTTAGTTTCTTTAAAAAGGAATTGAAAGGCCTTGGCCAGTTGGCTCAGCAGCAGAGCATTGGCCGGCATGTGGAAGTCCCGGGTTTGATTCCTGGCCAGGGCGCACAGAATAAGCACCCATCTGCTTCTCCACCCTTCCCCCTTTCCTTCCTCTCTATCTCTCTTCCCCTCCCACAGCCAAGGCTTCATTGGAGCAAAGTTGGCCTGGGCGCTGAGGATGGCTCTGTGGCTTCCACCTCAGGCACTAGAATGGCTCTGGTTACAACGAAGCAACAACACTAATGGGCAGAGCATCACCCCCTAGTGGGCATGCCGGGTGGATCTCGGTTGCGTGCATGCGGAGTCTGTCTCTCTGCCTCCCTGTTTCTCACTTCAGAAAAATACAAAAAAATAAAAGGAATTGAAGAATTAAAAGAATATTTTAATAAACTTTGCATTTTTATAATTTACTATTCCCATCCCTGCTTATATAATGAATATTCTAGCCGAAAGAAATCAAAGAAGAGACATAAAATATAGAGAACACACAGGACTGTGAAACCACTCTTCTTATTCAATCTTCACAGTAATATTATGAAAATAAAATAGTGTATCTGAGATCTTTAACTCTTCAGGCAGGAAATGGAAATCAAAGGGGAAAACAAAATATTGTACACAATTTTCAAATCATAACCTAAATTTTTAAATAAAATATATACTCAAGTGAATTGGTTAGCTTATTCTGTTATTTAGTGTGAGATCCTGGGGCCCTAAAATTTTATCCAATATTCACATTGTAATTAAGAATAGTTTACTTGCTAATAAAATAAGACTCTTGCTGTTTTTATAATAGGATTACACAAAGAGTTAGAATACTAATACTATAAGAGACATTGGTAAAACAAGATTATTCATACTCCTGTAATTTATAATTATGTATACTACAACATTCCAACACATAATAAAAGTATACAGATAAAATAATTTTTTAATTGGAGGACATTATAAAACAATTCACAGAAAATTGGTGAAGTCTATTATATATCCTTGATAAATGATTACTACATTTCAAAAAGAGGTTCATACAATCTTCATAAAAGATAAATTAAAACTCAGCAATGAAATGTTATTGCATATATTTTAGGATACAATGTGGTCCTTAACGTACAGTAAAGATTCTTTTTTTATTACATGAAAGAATTTCACCTTGCCATATAAATAAGAAAATTTGGTGTTGCCAAGTAATATTTACTTGGATAGTCAACAACTTCCTAAAAAGGATACTTTATGAAAGTTCATTTTTAACATTTTTTTTTAGAATATAGGGGTTATTTTTCACATGACCATTAGTGTGTGTAATAGTATAGTTCTCAGATTTGTCAAGAGAAGCTGGAATATACCAGAAGTAGTGAACTAAAAATAGCTTTAACTATAGGTAGTCAATATACACATGATTTTGCTTATTATGAAACAAAATGGTGGGATCTTGATAACATTATACGGAGTGAAATAAGTAAATCAGAAAAAAACAAGAACTACATGATTCCATACATTGGTGGAACATAAAAACGAGACTAAGAGACATGGACAAGAGTGTGGTGGTTACCAGGGGTGGGGGGAGGGAGGACGCAGGAGGGAGGGAGGGAGAGATTTAGGGGGAGGGGGAGGGTCACAGAGAAAACTAGATAGAGGGTGACAGAGGACAATCTGACTCTGGGCGAGGGGTATGCAACATAATTTAATGAGAAGATAACCTAGACATGTTTTCTTTGAATATATGTACCCTGAATTATTAATGTCATCCCATTAACATTCATAAAAATTTATTTTAAAAAAAAAAAAGAAACAAAAATACATAACCAGTTGAAATTTAAAATGCTGACAATCCATCTCTCATCCTGGGTAAGGTGGTTTCGTGGTCTCATTAGAATACATTTTCTTTTAAAATGTTATTAATAGACTTGATTTTTTAGAAGAGTTTTAGCTTTCCAAGAAAACTGAGCCAATTTTACAGGACATTCTCATCTACCTAGCACCCAGTTTCCTCTTTATTAAGATCTTACATTAGGATGATACCTTTCTTACAATTCATGCACTGTTATCAATACATTATCATTAATCAAAGTCCATAGTGTAATCAGAGTTTTTTACTTTCTACATAATGGTTTTTTTTGTTTGTTTCTTTTCTGTTCTAAGATCCTATTCTTGATACCACATTATATTTAGTTGTCATTTTTCTTTAGATTCTTTTTGGCTGTGACAATGTTTCCAACTTTGTTTTTCATGACCTTGAGAGTTTTGAGCAATAGTGGTCAGATATGTTGTAGGATGGACCTCTATTAAGACTTTTCAGATTTTTTTTGTTATTTTGGAGGACAAACACAGGCATTAAGTGCCTCTTCCATTATACTGGATTGTGCTAGCAACATGATTTATGACTATTGTTAACCTTGACCTTCCTGGTTTCTCCACGGTAAAATTACACTCTCCATATTACATATTCTACTATTTGGAAGGAATACACTATATATACTCTCTGGAGTATATCCATAATTTATTAACAATTTTATATGAATTTATTTTGTTGGATATTTATTTTATACTTTGGATTATAATACTATATATTTACTATGTTACTCTAATTATTTCAGCTTTGGACATTGGGATCTCTGGCAGTTGCCTCCTGTGTCCTTTTAAGACTTACCCTATCAATGTAAAAGTTTTTGTTGTTGGTTTGTTTTGCTTTTTTTTTAGTGGGAGACAGAGAAAGAGACAGAAACCGACAGACAGGAAGGGAGAGAGATGAGAAGCATCAACTCATAGTTATGCTACTTTTTTAGTTGTTCATTGATTGCTTCTCACATGTTCCTGGACTGAGGAGCTCCAGCTGAGCCAGTGACCTTTTGGCTTAAGCCAGTAACCATGGGGTCATGTCTATGGTTTCATGCTCAAGCTGGTTGGTGATGCTGTGCTCATGCTGGTGAGCCTGTGCTCAAGCTGGAAACCTGGGAGTTTCAAACCTGGTACCTCACCACCCCAGGTTAATGATCTATCCATTGCGCCACCACCAGTCAGTTTCATTCTAGGTTTTTAATTTTTATTTTTCATTAATGAAAATATAAAATTAATCAGAAATGAGATTTTACTGTTTTGTTGTTATTGTTGAACCTGCTTTTAAAGTTAATTTTTGGAAAAGCTGTCTTTCTCATAAGCATTTATTTTAGGCTTATTAATAATAAAATCCTTCTTATAATTTTCTGACCAAATTGTTGCTAAAATAGTCATTTATTTTGTGGACGTTCTTTGAGGATATATCACTCTGGACAGGCTGAGTTAGGTTGTTGTAATAAACCCTAAGTCTTAGGGTTTATTAGAAGATAGGTTTTGTCTCACAGTGTAATCTATATCTTCTATGAAGGTTGTCAGGAGGGCTCAGTTCTTTGAAGTCATTTTGGGGAGCCAGATCAATGGAGATGTTGCCCTGACACATGCTTTTCTATCATCAGCATAGTAGATAGAAGGAAAGGTGGCTACTTGCACACCGTTCTTCCATGAAGAAGTTATACATATTGTTTCTGTTCTCATTTTATGAAAATTCAAAGGGACTGGGAAGTATACTGCTGTCATGTTTCCAGAAAAGACACTGGGAAATAAGGAATTATAGCATCAGTAACTACCTTAGTGATCAGATAAGTCACATCTTGGCAAAAAGAGAATGGAGGGAGCCAATAACAAGAACTTTGTTCTCTCCTGACCAGGTGGTGGCGCAGTGGTGGTGGTGCAGTGGATAGAGCATTGGACTGGGACATGGAGCACCCAGGTTAGAAACCCTGAGGTCACCAGCTTGAGCACGGGCTCACCTGGTTTGAGCAAGGCTCATCAGTTTGAGCCCAAGGTCACTGGCTTGAGCAAGGGGTTACTCGGTCTGCTGTAGACCTCCAGTCAAGGCACAGATGAGAAAGCAATCAATGAACAACTTAGGTGCCACAACAAAGAATTGATGCTTCTCATCTATCTCCCTTCTCATCTGTCTGTCCCTATCTGTCCATCTCTCTGTCTCTCTCTGTCTCTGTCACAAAAAAGAACTCTGTTCTCTCTTACACTAATAAAACTAATTTTTAGTTCTCCAAAATCTATGACCCCCCCTTAGAAAAAAACTATGAATTACACATAATCATATTTTGAAATTCTAAATCTCACATGTCTTTTTTTTGAAATCTTTACCCTTTCTCTACCTGCAATGATACATTCACACATTGTAGTTGGTTCCTCTTTCCAAACTGGCTTTTGTCCAAGAGAAATGATGAAATAATTTGTGTTGATTGTAAAATGACATCAAAGGTATTCAAATGCTTTCTAAGCAACAGTGTATTGCAGTAATGACTAGCATGGTCCCTTGTATTAGATTTTCTGAATTCTGTTCCTTGTTTTGCCACTTACTCGCAGTGTGAATTCAGATAAATTGCTAAACCTTTTTATGCCTCAGTATATTTTTCTGTAAAATGAGGGTGAGAAAACAGCTCAAGAGTTAAAACATATAAAGTACTTAAGAGAGTTTACAATATGCCCTTAATTAATATTAGCCTTGAGATGTACTAAGCTTTTTGGTTTAGAATAGATCAGACTTCTATTTTTACCTGATACATTCTTTTTTGTTTGTTTGTTTGTTTGTTTTTTTGTATTTTTCTGAAGTCAGAAATGGGAGATAGTCAGACAGACTCCCACATGCGCCCGACTGGGATCCACTTGGCATGCCCACCAGGGGGTGATGCTCTGCCTATCTGGGGCATCGCTCTGTTGCAACCAGAGCCATTCTAGCACCTGAGGCAGAGGCCATAGAGCCATCCTCAGCATCCGGGCCAACTTTGCTCCAATGAAGCTTTGGCTGCAGGAGGGGAAGAGAGAGACAGAGAGGAAGGAGAGGGGGTGGGGTGGAGTAGCAGATGGGCGCTTCTCCTGTGTGCCCTGGCTGGGAATTGAACCCGGGACTTCCACACGCCAGGCCGACGCTCTACCACTGAGCCAACTGGCCAGGGCCCTGATACATTCTTTTATTTGATTAAACATTAAAATTTCTGTATTCTAAGTTTTTGGATCTGTTTATTTTGGTATCTGTTTAGCAATATAATGTACATTTCCCTCATTTAATGCGTAAAAAGACACTTTATTATTCTTTTATAAACTACAAAAAAATAACTTTATAAATTTAAAGAATGTACCACATTTTTAATATGCTCATGCATCATCAATTGAATATAAAATCATTAAATTGAGTGAATATAAATTATATTTTATTTAAAGATATTTTAGAAATCTCAAGATTATTCCATCAACAGTATAGTTTAATATATATATATATTTCAAAAAGTGCAAAATAGTGCTTAAATTGCTACAAGTTAAAATAGTGTAGAGTATCCAAAACCAAATTTAAATACTCATCCATCTGTTGAGGATAAATAGCACTTTGTTAGATAATTGGGGTGTTAATTGTCAGTAGTAATAGAAACTACTGATGTTATTTATATATGAATGAATATGCATTTTATTGCATCATATCCAGCACGAAAAAGAGCTTTTGTACTTTCACTTGTGATCATTGTTTGTTCTTTAAGCTAGAAATAGCTAATTTAAATTTTCTGAGTTAAAAAGATGAAATGCTTTATAATAGTTACTTAATTTGAAAATCAGAAATAATAAGGCTATTCATTAAAATATAGCTATAAATGCACAAAATGTGGAACATTGCTTACGGGCCAGATGTGGATATTTTAAAAATTGCAAGTACGTAGTTATATTCACAAATAGAAGAAAGACCTGTTGAGTAACTAAGTGAAAGGGATGCTATTAATAATGATGAGATTGATTAATTTACGAAGTAAATGGCAGTATATTATATATATTCTTTCATAGTAGTTACTGTGGGACCTCCACGAATTTGTTGTCATGTATTGATGTTTGGGCTTAGGGCAGGCTACCCCAGGACATCCCACAGTAGTATCTTGATTATTTTGAATAAAAATCACCCTGGGAACAGCAAGAACGGGAGGAGCTCTCAATCTCCTCAGTCCCCCCAAAAGCAGGAAGTAAATCCTTATGGTAGATACCATCCCCAGTCCTGAAGGACAGAGAGACAACCTTATCACAAGAGTTATACAATCCAGATTCCAAAAGCATGTAGAAGCAAACCTTGTAACACCTTTACTGATTTACTACCCAAGCCCAAACCTCATTTAGATTCCTCAGTAATGAATACCCATGTCTGTTTACATTCCTTTCTAACGGGAACTTTCTTTGTCCTCTCAATTTCCGCAAATTTACTATTTGTTCATCTTAAAAGTATAAAAAGGTGCCTAGTTTGATCACTACTTTGAGCCTTATTTTATGACATGAGCAACATTTGTGACTCTCCCTTGTGCATATTAAATGTTTTTCCTCCTCTTAATCTAAGCTTGTGTCAATTTTATTATTTTATAAATAGTCTTGCTAGAAGCACTAAAAGAGGGTAGAGTGGGGGAATTATCTCCCTTTCCCAAACACTGTCATGCAGCAGTAAGTACATTTAATAAAAACCATCACTATCCACATTGATTTTCAGTTATATATTATACTTCATTCTCTCCACCACTTATATTTATCGTTGTTCATATATAGTTAAAATTGTTAGAAATTATGCTAAATTTCATTACATTAAATAATAATTGGGGTGATTTAGAAAAACAAACGTGTTATTACAGAGTAATCATATATTTTAATAATTTAGCAAGATAAGTATGTTTCTGTTGCTGGACAGCAGACTTGGCCCTTCGGTCTGCCTAGAACCAGCTGAAATTTCTTCATGAAGGAAAAATTTCACAGCACGACTCTAGGTGATTTTCTGAGTACATTTGTTAAAGCTGGGGACAATAAAACAAGGAAGGGTTTAGGCCCTAGCTGGATCGCTCAGTTGGTGAGAGCATTGCCTTGATATGTAAAGGTTGTAGGTTTGATCCCTGGTCAGGGCACATACAAGAATGTCTCTCTCTCTTTTTCTCCCCCTATGTCTTTCTCTCTAAAATCAATCAATAAATAAAAATACTAAGTAAAGATTTAGGATAGAAAAACCACAGGAAAACCTAGGAGGGTCTGCTTTACCTCTCTTAAAATGTTGTAAGAGAGAAATTTGCCTGGGGGTGCTGCGGTGGCTCACTGGGAAGTCAGAGAAAAGGGGTCTTGGAGGCAGGTTCAGCGGGTAAGCCTTGCATGAGCTGCTGCTGCCCACTGCTCCCCTGCTTGCAAACCTGGTAGGAACCCTTAAAGTTTAGGAAATAAATGTCTGTAGGTGGGGGAAAAGATGAGGGAAAAGAGAAAAAGACAGGTGGGTGTACCCCTGGGAGGGAGGGAGGGAGAGCTCTGGGTCCTTTGTTTTGTGGGTTTTTGAGACTGAGAGTTTAGGGGTGGTCATAGGGGAAGATATTAATAGAATGTTGATGTTAGTTAGTGCCAATGCAGGGTGGCACTAGTTATTGTAGTTGGTACAAGCATTTGCATGACCAGTCTGTTCAGCTATTCTTTTTAGTTTCTCTGTTCTACTTGCCAAGGAATTTCCCTATCTTCTTACTGTCCTGCCTCATTTCCATAGATGTATGCTATTGTTTATATTGTGATTTTTAGCTTTATTCAAGAAAATTATAATATGATCTTTAGGTAATTACAAGTAGAAAAAGACACTAAGTAAATAAATAAGAAAGAGAGGAAATCTAATTATAATTTTTGAAAAACATTATTATCAACACAAAGGAAAATGATCAGTTTATAGAATAAATGCAAATTTATGCAAATATATGTATCTTAAGAACTACTGAAGTATTTATGCATCTAACAACAGCTACAAATAAATTTACTCACAACTAATTTTTTATGAAACCATTTTAGAAAGTTAGTTCCAAAACCTCATTTAATAATTTAAAATTATAAGTTCATTAGATATGAGTGTATACACACATATGTGTACTGATACTGAGAGAGCAGATTGTAGTCTTATTGTGGAGATTGACAGTGTTACAGATTGTTCAGTCTAAATGCTCTTTTTTTCAAGACATATTAGTATTGCCTCTTATAAATATCCTACTCTAATCTATTTCTGGTGGCTCATTAGGTATTTTTTGTAGGTTTAAAAAATAAACTCTGTAATTTATTGCCTCTGAATGATAGCTATGATTTAAAATAATTTGCTTGAAATTTAAATGAGGATTTACCTTTCTAAAAAAAGAACATAAAGTCAGAAATGCAACTTCTTTCTATCTTTCTATTTCTACAGAGAATGGTAGCAGAACAAAGTAATTACACTTTTGTTAATATGATAGTTATGAAAAATATTTAGTTCATGAACATGCCTGTTTGATTTTGGCATTTCATTTTTTTTTTTCTTTTTTCATATCTTTATAAAGGAAAGAGTAAATTCATACCTTGCAATTTTGGAGATAGAAATTTCTGCAGAGGTACCCTAGAAGCAGTAATTTATTATTGTTAAATCAAATACAAATGTGAAAATTTATTGGTGCAAAATTACCTGGGTTTTGTTACTTGTTTATCTTGATTAATCTAATCATTATCTTTGTTTTTGATCTTTCAAAGGCATTTATGCCAGTTTCCAAGTTTGGAAGTAAATACAGCTAGTGCTTGACTTACAACCATGATTGGTTCTGACAGACCGGCCGTAACATGATTTGGTCGTAAGTTGAGTAGGCTATATGTACAGTACTGTGAAATGATGTTATAAAAATCTTTAAGTCATATTTTATCATAATTTTCTTTCATTATTGTTATATATCATAATTTTCTTTGTTCATTTTATGCCATTTGTATCATCTCTACACCATTTTGTTTATTTTTACATTCATCAGGTTTAAGTAAAACCCTGCATTACCAGTACAACTGGTTTAATATTTGCAAAACATACAAAATTACAAAATACAGGTGCATACAAAAATAAAAAATACAGGTATAAAAAATACCATAGGAAACATTTTCCAAATTGCAAAACATATCAAAATACCTGTAATTCATCCAGACTATCAACAAACTTAAGTGCTCCTTCCTCATCCGCACTCGCTGCTTCTCCAGTCACTCAAACACTGCATTTGGAATCTTTCCTTGAATCTCTGGAACCAGCCAGTGCTTGCTACAAATTCTTGACTGTAATCTTCTCCAGCACACTCCTTCAGAGTCTGAAATAGACTTCTTGCCTTCATCTGCACAGTAAAAAGACTTAATGGTGTCCGTTTTTGAATTTGATCTTCCATCCAAATATATAGCAATTTCTTCATTTCGTGGATGGGCCTGCTTCGTGGCTTTGTTATAACTGTTGATCGCATGGGTACAAAACCTTTCACAACTTCACGAATTCTTTCTTTATCTTTCAAAATCGTCGACACAGTTGAGTGTGATAATTTCGTATCACGTGCGATCACATTCACTTTCTTTCCTCCTTCATACTGCTTAATTACCTTCGTTTTTGTGTCAAGATCAATGGCCTTTCTTTCCTTCTTGGCAGGCTGAGGTGTAGACAAAGACAAATTTCTCTTGGTAGACATCTTGGAGGGGTTTGATGAAAAATATCCAAGACACAAAACACAAATTGCTGTACCGAGTCTGAGATAACAGTGGAAATGGTGCACGCGGAGATGGTAGTGCTGCCGGAAGTTGGTCCGCACTGTCATATGCCCAGCTGGGCAACGCTTGCGCTGTCAGACGTGGAGCAGTCCTGCCTAGTACTTGTGGTCATAAAGTCAAATGGTCGTAAGTTGCATAGGTCGTAAGTCGCATAGGTAGTAAGTCGATCAATACCTGTATACAACTAAGGTGTTTCTGTGCATTTAAAAGTGAAAGAAATGTTTTTCATTATACAGTGAAATTTAAATTATAATGTAATTTTTTATTCCCTAGCATTACTATCCAATATAATTTGCTGTGATGATGGAAATGCACGTGTCTTTTGAGCACTTGAAATATTAGTAGTATAACCAAAGAACTGATTTTGAAACTTTATTTTATATTAATGAATAAGTTTGATATTTAAATAGCCACATGTAAAAAGTGTCTATCATATTAGACAATATAACTTTAAGATTTTATTATTTCTCTGGCTTTCTTTCATTTTATCTACATTTTTTAAAAGAATACTGTTTTAATATTTGTTCTTATATGAAATTATTATGGTCAACTGTTTGCTTTATAGCAACATAACTTTTACACAACCTAATTTGTCATACAGCAATAACAGACAGGCAGTATAAGCAAGTGAAAATTTCTAAGTGAGATGTTTCAGTTTATCATTTTCTTGGTGTCTCCAGACTTATGTAACAATCAACCCCAAGTGCCAGTCAGCTACCCTGTTTAAAGCATTATGATTTTTCTTGTCTCGATAGTTGACTATGACCTGGGTTAAGTCCAGTGAGAAACAACATGGTGATTTACTGATAAAGAATTCTCTGGAGAATCATGGACTAATTCTGGAGGAACTGAAATCTTGAAATTTAGGATGTTGAGTATTGAAAATGCATCCCGGGAGCAGGAGGAAAGACAGGTATAAGCTTTTATCCATGACATTTAAACAATGTGATATAGGGACAATCGTATGGTTATGACTATTGTCTCTATTTGTATTTGAACTTAAACTGTAGAAGGAAAGATGGCATGTAAAAGTGTGATGGCTTTGGCTCAGAAAGGTTCTTAGTATGGTTTTGAATTAATATATAGATGCAGATACAGTGAAGAAATAAAACAAAATTAAAGAATTGTAGTTTTGTATGTGTAGGGAAATGAAGAAATCAGACAGATTCTACAGCATTAAGAGCAACGGGTCCATTGGAAATGAGATACAACCTAAGGTTATATTAAACTGAGTGGGGCAAAACTGGAACAGAAAAAAATACTGAGAATTAAAGTTATCTCAGTTGCACTTCCTAAAAAGGTGGGGAAATTACTCTGAGAGCAGCATTTCAGGAAAAGATTGAGCGTAAACTTGATCTTCTCATCCCCGGTGGCCACAAGACTCTTGAAGAGAGTAGAATAAAATAATTACTCGAATGTAGATAGTTTAAAAAAAGTTTTCTTTGTGAAAAAATATTTTTCTCTTTAGTATAAATTCAGTGCATATAAAATGGAAGAAAATTAGAAAACAATAGTAGAATCCGTGGTTGAAGTGGCCATCTTTTGGAAAACAAGTTTAGGCGGAAATTCTTCAACTTTAGAAAGTAGAAAATGATGTTTCATAGAACAGTCAGGAGATTAATAATTAGATTTAAGGTTAATTTAAAAAAATGAAAAAAAATTAAAGTATAGATTGAAAATTAAATTTGTATTTACCTTAACTGCGTTGTGTTGAGTTCCAAATGGGCAGTTATGATGGAAGACGGAGTGTGACGTGTGACAGTGGAGGAGTGCGTGGCAGTTACTGAAATGGAAGGAATCCAAGAGCTCATTCTCCAGAGACGAAAGATTAATGTTTTGAAATATGAGTTGAAAGATTTAGTGAAGGAGTATAATAAATTTAGTATAATATATATATATATATATATAATATAATATAATGAATTGTATTTCTTACCACTTGCTGGCCAATTATAATGCAGGAGGTTGATGTAACTATGAGGAAACAGTCTCTCACGTAATGGGTTAGTTAGTACCTTCATCCCCTCACATAATTACCATTCATTTTGTTGTGGTAACTTTTCAGATGTACTATGTTAACAACTTTTAAGTACATAATACAGTACTGTTAATGATAGTCACCATACTATACTAGATATTTGGATGTTTATTCCCTGTGATCAGTAGTATTTCCCCCACCACCCAGCTCTATAACTACTCTTAATTTATTTCAGTTCAGATTTTTTAGATTCCATGAGTGAGAACATATAGTATTTGTCTTTCTCTGTCTGACTTCTTTCACTTAGCATACTGTTGGGCAAATGAGTTTGTAAAATGTGTGTTATTTGAGTTTGCTCACTTTTATTGTTAAAAGTGGTGCCCAGCACTTGCTAATTACTTTCCTGCTTGGAAAGGGCCATTGTTATGCTAATATTTCTGGAGGAGAGGTTTTCTTACCAGAAAGTTTTAAAAAGAAAAGAGAGGAAGGAGGAGAAGTAGAAAGAAGCCCAGATGGCAGGGAAAGAGAGAGAAACCAGTTTTACAGAGTAAGAAGCCATATTGGCAGATGGGGAACCAGAGGTGAGGGGCTTTAGGACTGGTGAGGCCTTTGATTATAGGAAAAACCAAAGAAGATTCTCTTGATTGTGGAACTGGAGAATGTGTCAGCTCTGTGAGCTCTGAGTGAAAGGGAAGTGTTTTCCCTGTGTGTTAGCTCATCGCCAGCACAAGACATAAATAAAGGCATGGCCCACCATTTTTTGGCTCCACTGTTTCTTTACCATCTGCCTGAATCTAATGGGAAACTGCATGTGAATGGCCATGATGGCCACTACAACTGGTCATACACATACATTCAAGGTCTGTCCCTGTTGTAAAAGGTAAGATTTTCTTTCTTTCTTTTTTTTTTTTTTAAATAATTTTATTTTTTTAATGGGGTGACATCAATAAATCAGGATACATATATTCAAAGATAACAAGTCCAGGGTATCTTGTCGATCAATTATGATGCATACCCATCACCCAAAGTCAGATTGTCCTCTGTCACCTTCTATCTTGTTTTCTTTGTGCCCCTCCCCCTCCCCCTTTCCCTCTCCTATTCCCCCCTCCCCCCTGTAACCACCACACTCTTATCAATGTCTCTTAGTTTCACTTTTATGTCCCACCTACGTATGGAATAATGCAGTTCCTGGTTTTTTCTGATTTACTTATTTCGCTTCGTATCATGTTATCAAGATCCCACCATTTTGCTGTAAATGTTCCGATGTCATCATTTCTTATGGCTGAGTAGTATTCCATAGTGTATATGTGCCACATCTTCTTTATCCAATCATCTATTGACAGGCTTTTTGGTTGTTTCCATGTCCTGGCCACTGTGAACAATGCTGCAATAAACATGGGGCTGCATGTGTCTTTACATATCAATGTTTCTGAGTTTTGGGGGTATATACCCAGTAGAGGGATTGCTGGGTCATAAGGTAGTTCTATTTTCAGTTTTTTGAGGAACCACCATACTTTCTTCCATAATGGTTGTACTACTTTACATTCCCACCAACAGTGTATGAGGGTTCCTTTTTCTCCACAGCCTCTCCAACATTTGCTATTACCTGTCTTGCTAATAATAGCTAATCGAACAGGTGTGAGGTGGTATCTCATTGCTGTTTTGATTTGCATTTCTCTAATAGCTAAAGAAGATGAGCATCTTTTCATATATCTGTTGGCCATTTGTATTTCTTCCTGGGAGAAGTGTCTGTTCATATCCTCTTCCCATTTTTTTATGGGATTGTTTGTTTGTTTGTTGTTGAGTTTTATGAGTTCTTTGTATATTTTGGATATTAGGCCCTTATCTGAGCTGTTGTTTGAAAATATCATTTCCCATTTAGTTGGCTTTCTGTTTATTTTGTTATCAGTTTTCTTGCTGAGCAAAAACTTCTTAGTCTGATGTAGTCCCATTCATTAATTTTTGCCTTCACTTCTCTTGCCATTGCAGTCAAATTCATAAAATGCTCTTTAAAACCCAGGTCCATGAGTTGAGTACCTATGTCTTCTTCTATGTACTTAATTGTTTCAGGTCTTATGTTTAGATCTTTGATCCATTTTGAGTTAATTTTTGTACAGGGGGAGAGACTGTAGTCCAGTTTCATTCTTTTGCATGTGGCTTTCCAGTTTTCCCAGCACCATTTATTGAAGAGGCTTTCTTTTCTCCATTGTGTGTTCTTGGCCCCTTTATCAAAAATTATTTGACTATATATATATGGTTTTATTTCTGGACTTTCTATTCTGTTCCATTGGTCTGAGTGTCTATTTTTCTGCCAATACCATGCTGTTTTGATTGTCGTGGCCCTATAATATAGTTTGAAGTCAGGTATTGTAATGCCCCCAGCTTCATTCTTTTTCTTTAGGATTGCTTTGGCTATTCGGGGTTTTTTATAGTTCCATATAAATCTGATGATTTTTTGCTCTATTTCTTTAAAAAACATCATTGGAAGTTTGATGGGAATTGCATTGAATTTGTATATTGCTTTGGGTAATATAGCCATCTTGATTATATTTATTCTTCCTAGCCAAGAACAAGGTATATTCTTCCATCTCATTATATCTTTTTCAATTTCCCTTAAAAATGGTTTATAGTTTTCATTATATAAGTCCTTTACATTCTTTGTTATGTTTATTCCTAAGTATTTTTTTGTTGTTGTTGCAATCGTGAAGGGGATTATTCTTTTGAGTTCCTTCTCAGTTGTTTCATTGTTGGCATATAGAAAGGCTATTGACTTCTGTATGTTAATTTTGTATCCTGCGACCTTACTGTATTGGCTTATTGTTTCTAGTAGTCTTTTTGTGCATTCTTTGGGGTTTTCGATGTATAGGATCATATCATCTGCAAAAAGTGATACCTTTACTTCTTCTTTTCCGATATGGATGCCTTTTATTTCTTTGTCTTGTCTGATTGCTGTGGCGAGAACCTCTAGTACCACATTAAATAAGAGTGGAGAGAGTGGACAACCCTGTCTTGTTCCTGATTTAAGGGGGAAAGCCTTCAGTTTAGTGCCATTTAATATGATGTTAGCTGATGGTTTATCATATATGGCCTTTATCATGTTGAGATATTTTCCTTCTATACCCATTTTGTTGAGAGTCTTAAACATAAAATTGTGTTGTATTTTATCGAAAGCCTTTTCTGCGTCTATTGATAAGATCATGTGGTTTTTGTTCTTTGTTTTGTTGATATGGTGTATTACATTAATCGTTTTACGTATGTTGAACCATCCTTGAGATTCTGGGATGAATCCCACTTGATCATGATGTATTATTTTTTTAATATGTTGTTGTATTCGATTTGCTAGTATTTTGTTTAGTATTTTAGCATCTGTATTCATTAGAGATATTGGTCTGTAGTTTTCTTTTTTTTTGCCATCCTTGCCTGGTTTTGGTATGAGGGTTATGTTGGCCTCATAAAATGTGTTTGGAAGTATTGCTTCTTCTTTTTGAGTAGAATAGGAACCAAGTGTTTTTTGAATGTTTGATAAAATTCGCTGGTATAGCCGTCAGGGCCTGGACTTTTATTTTGGGGGAGGTTTTTAATGGTTTTTTCTATTTCTTCTCTACTGATAGGTCTGTTTAGGCTTTCTGCTTCTTCTTGACTCAGTCTAGGAAGGTTGTATTTTTCTAGGAATTTATCCATTTCTTCTAGGTTGTTGAATTTAGTGGCATAAAGTTTTTCATAGTATTCTACAATAATTCTTTGTATATCTACGGTGTCCGTGGTGATTTCTCCTCTTTCATTTTGGATTTTGTTTATATGAGTTCTTTCTCTTTTTTCCTTGGTAAGTCTTGCCAAGGGTTTGTCAATTTTGTTGATCTTTTCAAAGAACCAGCTCCTTGTTCTATTAATTTTTTCTATAGTTTTTCTGTTCTCTAATTCATTTATTTCTGCTCTGATTTTTATTATCTCCTTTCTTCGGCTGCTTTTGGGTTGTCTTTGTTCTTCTTTTTCTAGTTCCTTAAGGTGGGAAGTTAAGTGGTTCACTTGGGCTCTCTCTTGTTTGTTCATATATGCCTGAAGTGATATGAACTTCCCCCTTATCACTGCTTTTGCTGCATCCCATAGATTCTGATATGTCGTATTGTCATTTTCATTAGTCTGTATATATCTTTTGATCTCTGCACTTATTTCTTCTTTGACCCATTCATTTTTTAAAAGTATGTTGTTTAGTTTCCACATTTTTGTGGGATTTTTTTCCTCTTTTTTGCAGTTGATTTCTAGTTTCAAGGCTTTATGATCAGAAAATATGCTTGGTACAACTTCAATTTTTCTGCATTTGCTGATGTTGTTTTTGTGGCCCAACATATGGTCAATTCTTGAGAATGATCCATGTACACTGGAGAAAAATGTATACTCAGTCACTTTGGGATGAAATGTCCTGTAGATGTCTATCATATCCAGGTGCTCTAGTGTTTTGTTTAAGGCCACTATGTGTTTGTTGATTCTCTGTTTGGATGACCGATCTAGAGCCATCAGCGGTGTATTGAGGTCTCCAAGTATGATTTTTTTTTGTCAGTTTTTGTTTTAAGGTCAATAATTAGCTGTCTTTTATATTTTGGTGCTCCTTGGTTTGGTGCATATATATTAAGAATTGTTATGTCTTCTTGATTCAGTGTCCCCTTAGCCATTATGAAATGGCCATTTTTATCTCTGAGTACTTTTCCTGTCTTGTAGTCAGCATTATCCGATATGAGTATTGCTACACCTGCTTTTTTTTGGATGTTATTTGCTTGGAGTAGTGTTTTCCAGCCTTTCACTTTGAATTTGTTTTTATCCTTGTTACTTAGATGAGTTTCCTGTAGGCAGCATACAGTTGGATTTTCTTTTTTAATCCATTCTGCTACTCTGTGCCTTTTTATTGGTGAGTTTAATCCGTTTACATTTAGTGTAATTATTGATACTTGTGAGTTCCCTATTGCCATTTTATATCTTGCTTTCTGTTAGTTTTGTGTCTTGTTTGATCCTTCTCTTTCGTTTTTCTATCTTTTGTTTTTATTTGGTTGTATTCCATACATCTTTCCTCTGTTGCTATCTTTTTTATCTCATGTGCTTCTGTGGTGGTTTTTTCAATGGTGGTTACCTTTGAGTAATGAAAAGCGTCCCTACCCTGTTCATTGTAGCAAACTATTTTGTGAGTACTTTTGCACTACATCGTCCTTTGCTACTGTTAATCTCCATCTTTTCCCCCTCTTTCTTTTTGTTGTTGTCACAGTTTAAATTTGGTTTTATTGTGTTCTTCTTGGAGCTTTTACTTGTGGCTCTGTTTTTTTTTTTGTTCTTTGTATCTGATTGGAGAACCCCCTTTAGTAATTCCTGGAGTGGGGGTTTTCTGATGATAAATTTCCTCATCTTTTCTGTATCTGTGAATGTTTTTATTTCTCCTTCGTATTTGAAGGATAGCTTTGATGGGTATAGTATTCGTGGCTGAAAGTTTCTTTCTTTCAGGACTTTAAATATTGGGGTCCACTCTCTTCTAGCTTGTAGAGTTTCTGCTGAGAAATCTGATGATAATCTAATGGGCCTTCCTTTATATGTTGTATTCTTCTTTTCCCTGGCTGCCTTGAGAATTTTTTCTTTGCTGTTTGTTTGTGTCAATTTCATTATGATATGCCTTGGAGTAGGTTTGTTGGGGTTAAGAAAACTCGGTGTTCTGTTTGCTTCTTGAATTTGAGGCTTTAGTTCTTTCCACAGGCTTGGGAAGTTCTCATCTATTATTTGTTTGAGTATGTTCTCCATTCCATTTTCTCTCTCTTCTCCCTCTGATATACCTATTATTCTTATGTTATTCTTTTTGATGGAGTCAGATAATTCTTGTAGGGCTATCTCATTTTTTTAATTTTTGAGTCTCTTTCTTCTTCTCTCTGTTGTGCCTCAAGTTGCTTGTCTTCTATTTCACTAATCCTCTCTTCTATCTGACCTGTTCTATTAGCTAAGCTTGTTACTTTGTTTTTCAGCTCGTGAATTGAGTTTTTCATCTTTGTTTGATTTGTTTTTATAGTTTCAATTTCCTTGGACATATATTCTTTGTGTTCATGGAGTTGTTTTCTGAGCTCCCTATATTGCCTTTCTGTGTTTTCTTGTATATCTCGGAGGATTTTTAGTATTTCTATCTTAAATTCTCTGTCATTTAGCTCCAAGGTTTCCAATCTATTAAATTTTTTCTCCATAGATTTTTCCTCATCTAGCTGTCTTACCTCTCTTTCTTTTGTATCCATGATATTCAATTTTCTCTTCCTTAATGGCATCTGAGGGTGGTTTTGTTGATAGTATTAATGAGATTTAATAAAGAATAAAAAGTTAAAAAAAATAAAAAATCAAAAAGAGTTGTTTTTTTTAAAAAAATTAATAATGAAAGAAAGAAAAATAAAATAATAATTTTTTAAAAAAGGAAATTATTCCCCCTCTCCTTTTTTCCTCTCCTCTCCCCTTTTTCTTGAGAAAATCTTGTGGTGAACTGTGAATTATAACAAACAATGCCTGTGATGGAGGTCCTGAATTGGGGAAAAGTAATAAAGGGGCAAAAAAAAAAAAAAGGAAAAAAAAAGGGGGGGGCGGTATGGACCCATAAAAAGCAAATAAGGAAAAAATTTGGGTCAAGAATAAAATTATTTGCTTTTAGGTGTTGGTTGTCTAAGAGTTATGATGAGAGGAATAAGAGGAGAACAGAAAAATGGGGGGACAAATTAAAAACTTACTATTGTATTTAGTGGAACAAGAACTAGATAAAATGGAGAGCCAGGGATGGGAGCACTGCTAATGAGTTAAAAAGGTGAAGTAAAAGCCCCCCAAAATGCCACAAACATAAGTTGAGTCCCAGATAAGATAATTTGTTTGTTATTGAGGTTTGAATGAGAGGAGATGTAAAGGAGAAAGGAAGAAACTAATATAGAGGGAGAAAAGAAAGAGAGAGAGAAAAAAAGAGGGAACCACTAAAAGAAGAAAAAAGAAAGGAGAGAGAGAGAGAGAGTTAAGGGTTTTGGAGTGCAACCCTCATAGAGAGAAAGGAAGAGGAGAAAAAAGATAATGGGAGATGTAACACTTATGGGTAGTGTAGTTCAAGGAGAGGAGAGAGTAAGACCAGCAGAGAGTTAATCGGCCAAATTGGAGGAGGAAAAAAAGTATCAAGAATGAAGATAAGAGAAACAAACGAACAAATATAATAAAATGGGATAGGTTATAAAGTCTGCAGATTATTCTTGATTTTGAGAGGTTATCTTCTTGTTTTTTCTTTTCTCTCCCTCTTCCTGGTCAGTGACTCTGTACCCCAGGTTCTGCCCCTTTGGCACGCTCAGGTAGAGGTTTGCAGTTGATAAGTCTCTATGGCAATGTCATGTATTGTGCTTTAGTCTCGTTGGGAGTCAAGGCTCATTAGCATTCATAGGCTCCGACAGTGGGAGAGTCCGTGTTCCTGGAGCCTTTCTCCTAGTCTTTCCTTCCTCAATTAGTAGCCTGATAATCCAGCTATGGGGTTGTTGCTGCCTCTGCCTGGATAGTAAGAGGTTCAAAGAGCTGGTAACTCCCCACTCTATTCCCACTCAGCACAGGGCTCTGGGTAAGGCTCAGTCAGTCAGAGCTGCTATCATAATCAGGCGGGCTTTCCGTCCACTCAAAGACCTCTGGCTCTGCCACTCTGTCCGGTAACACAGGCGGGCACCCACTTCCGGGGCGCTTGGAGGAAACTCTCATTCACTATCTGCACGCGCAGACCAGGATATCCGGCCAGTAGTCTCACGCTCTGAGTGAAACCCCCAACCGCATAGAAATTTGCAGCGCTGGAATTCGCTCTCGCTCCGTCCCCGTGCGCAGCTTTTGCAAGGCGCTGGGGCGGCCCGAGATTCCGCTTTTGCCCACACAAAGGCCCCTGACTCTGCCCCTCTGTGCGATAACACGGGCGCGCACTGCCGAGGCACTGGGAGGAATCGCTCACTACCTATTTGCGCGCGCACACCAGGATATGAGGCCGGCCGCGTTTCCCTGAGTGAAACCCTCACCAGCACGGAAAATTTCCACCGTTGGAATTAGTTCTCGCTCCCTCCCGTGCACGGCTTTCCCAGGGCGCTGGGGCTGCCCAGAGATTCTGCTTTCAGCCCACAGAAAGGCCTCTGACCCTGCCTCTCTGTGGGGTAACACAGACACCCACTTCTGGGGCTTAGGAAGAGATCTCTCGCCCACTATCTGCGCACCAACCAGGAGAACGGGTAAAATGGCTTCCCCGCTTGTCTTTCTTTGTTTGGGTTTGGCGCGAGTGTTAGCTTGTATTGCCCGACTTGCCACAGGATCAGTTTTTCCTCCGCTAGGATCTTCGTGCCACAGCCTGGTTCGGCCGTTTGTGCGTGGCCTGGATGTATTCACCCCCTTTGCCCGCCTCAGCTTCTATATTCACAGTTACCAGAGAAAGCCGCCCTGTTTAGGTTAGTGAGGAAGGCGGAGCATTTCTTACTCCCTATTTCCTTCAGGATTTGGTTATATATTTAGCCAATTTTTCACTCGACCATACCTTCGGGTGTATTGTGATGCATCTGGAGGCTCCAAGTATAGGTTTTTCTGTTTCTGGTTGAAGATCTTGTTGAGTTTTGGGGGAGATTTATCGGTATCGCTTCCTACTCCGCCATTACTCTGATGTCATCTCTCTTTCTTTTTTTAAATGGCTGATTAATATTCTGTTGTGTGTGTTAATCTATCTATCCATCATTGCACATTTTTTTTATCCATTCATCTCTAGATGTACACAGAAGTTACTTCTATGCCTTGGCAACTATAAATGCATCAATGAACATGAAGAGTGCAGCTATCTTTTGGATATAGTGATTGGTTTCCTTAAGAAAAAACACCCAGTATTGGAAATGCCAGATCACATGCACCACAGTGGCTGCACCAGTTGACAGCCCAGCCCCCATCAGTGCACCAGTGCTGCAGAAGCAGAGGCACTGGGGCAAGCCTGAGGCCTCAGTTTGTGGGATGTCCTGGAAGCCTCCTAGGGCTTCAGAAGTGCCTATGGTCTCCTGAGCTGCCTGGGGAGAGCTGGGCTGCGTGGGCAACTACAGCCAGCAGGGGACAGTTCGCACAGGTGGGTCTGGAGCCCTAGGAGCTCGCCAGGAACCTGGTGTGATGGGAGCCACCTGGGGCCACGGGAACTCCATGGGACTGCGGGAGCAGGCAGATACTAGGTAGGGTGCGCTGGGCGCCTGTACTCACCAAGCTCTCTGGGAGCCTGGTGTTAGAGTACAGGGTGGGGGGGGACGACATGGAGCTGAGCTCCAGGTGTTGGGGTTAAGTCTGGGGCCTGAGTTCCTGGCTGCCTGCTGTGAGCCCTATCTGGAGCTGCCTGGGGCCGCTGGGGCTGGCAGGCGCTGGGCTGAGCCAGGGAGTGAGTTCATGGGAGCCCGCAGAAAGCCTCCTGGGGCCTCAGGAGAGAGTCAGGCTTTGGTAGAGTCGGATGTGCTCACTATATACTCTTCTGCAACTGGAAGCTGCCAGTCTGTCTCTGAGTTGGAGGGCCTAGGCTGAGGGGAGGAGGTGATGGGGTCAGTGTGAATCTACCTTTCCTACCTCCCTTTGATGTTGTCTCTTCTATTTCTGTGCTTCACCAGTGCTGTAACCCTTCATCTGTAATCCTTGGCTCTTGTGAAGATCTTTTCCTGCTCAGAGAGTGGGTCAAGCTATTGTGGCTTTTTGACAGGGGGAGAGGAGATGAGCAGAAAAAATTTCCTTTGGCACCATTTTGCTGTCATCATTGTCAGTCCCCAAGAAGTGTAAAATGCTGTTTTAAATATAATTGTATTAAAGCTATGTAGATTTATTATTTTTTAAAATATAATTGAAAAGTAGTCACTTTTGGCAATTATAGTGATCAGAGATTCTTCCATTTTAAGGTTATTTTCTTCCACTTTAAGGTTATTTAGCTTCTTAGAAACAATAAATTGGTGTAGAGCCAGAAGCCAGGGCTACCAACACAGCAGCCCGGCCCATGCAGGTTCGCATTGGATTCGGACAGTCGGTAAAGAAACAACGGAGCCAAAAACTGGTGGGCCATAATCTCTAATCCTAGCTTGCACCCAGCGGGCAAGTAAAAGCACACACTGGGCTCCAAAACCCACTCACATTCAGTGCTCACAAAGCTACTGACTTATCTGAGTTTCCTAGCATCAAAGGTTTCTAGCTCACCAGACTTATTCACCTCTGTTCCCCCTCTCCTTCCTTCTCCCTGCACAAACTCTGCACTAACTGGATTCTCACTCGACACTCCGCCATCTTGGCTGCTTCTCCTGGCCTCTTCCACGTGGCCTTTCTCTGCTCTCTGCTCTCTCTAATGATAATCTCAGGAACCAAAAGCGCAAGCTCCCTCTCCGTCCCCATTTTATAGTGTAGAAATCCAAACCCTTAATCTAATATACAAAATAGGGAAGTCTCTAATACAAAGTCACTTCTCTGAGGCATGATTGGATTGTACCACCCCACATCAAAACAGGTGGGAAAGGCTTAATCCCAAAACCAAGCCCCAGGCTACAAGGATTCTGCCAGCCCACAGAGACACACATTAATATCACCTGGGCAACGGCCTCCACGTGGGCAGCACCACTTTAACAAAGTGAGCATAATACATTTTATCTGCCCAACAATTGGTATTGGATATTAGTGAGAGAGGAGTTCAAAAACTAAATTTCTTTAATAATTCAAGTTTATAAACCTTTTTCAGTATTTTGAAAATGTGATGTTTTATAGAGTAAGTTTGAGAAAAATAAGCAGGGATTTGGTGATGCTTAACAATTCAAATTTTAAAACAAAAGGAAAATAAGGTTTTCCTATGATCCCATACCTTTAAGGCAGAGGTTCTGAAACTTGAGTTCATGCAGCCTGACCAGGTGATGGTACAGTAGAGAGAGTGTCATACTGGGACCCAGGGGGCCAAGGTTCAAAACTTAAAGTAGCTACTTGGCTTGAGCATGGGGTCGCTGGTTTGAAGCCCAAGTTTACTGGCTTGAAGCCCAAGGTCACTGGCTTGAGCAAGGTTACCAGCTTGGCTGGAGTGTCCCCCCAACCCACCCACCCACCATCAAGGCATATATAAGAAAGCAATCAATGAGCAACTAAGAGGCTGCAACGAGGAACTGATGTTTCCCAACTCTCTCCCTTACTGTCTATCCCTATCTGTCCCTCTCTCTGTCTCTCTCTAAAATATAACAAAAACAAAAAATACTTGAGTCCATGCATAAGCTTCAGGAAATTTACAAAATTTATATTGCATGTATATTTCTCTACCATAATCTTAAAAAAAAGTCTCTGAGGAATTTTTGGGTAAAAAGCTAGGAACCCTTTTAAGGCCATACTTCAGGTCAGCCCCTTAACCTGTGTTGGAGCTGTGGATGAGTATGAACTCATCATATTTATATATTCAGATTGTTCTAGTAATTATGTTTTTAGTTATTTTTATGATTTATGCATTTTTCCAGAGGGTCACCAAAATACCATTTACTGTAGTATGTGGTGGTCTTAAATTTACCATATGTGACATAGGGGGTCAGCAAAATTGAAGGGTAATTGAGGAATACTTAGATTTTTTTTTAGCCCAGAAATATTGTCATCTGAAATATCATTTTCTTTTTCTTTCTTTAAAGAATATCATTGATTTCTTACAGTCTTTATTAGAACATTTATGTCTATCCTTCTGTGGAGCAAAAACAATGGCTACTTCACTCAATCTTTACATAACAATTGTTGGTATTATAGAAATAAATAATGAATTTTAAAATAAATAATGTATTTCAGACTGCCAAGTGGACATTTCTTCTCAGATATTAAATAGTGAGATAATACTTAACATATTTAAATTAAAATTCATCAAATTTTATAAGAATCTCTAATCCTGTCTGCTCTATTACAATTAGTAACATTGTTCTTGTCTTATAACTTCTATATCTTATTAATTTTTTTCTGTTTTCTTTTGGCCAAAATATCCTTAGAACTACTTCTGATATTCAGATTTCTTTTCATTAATAACTATGACTTTACATACTATGCTTTCCTTCCCACTGTCCCAGTTTTAATCAATCCTAACTCCTTGTACAAACCAATTTTCTAAAGCAAGACTTAATAAACCTTTCAGATCAGTTGATAAGTTTCTACTGACATGGGTACTAATCCCAGTGGCTTAGTTGTGATTTAAAATAGTCTACGATCTGATCTGAACCTACATTTTTTGAGTTAGCAATTCCACTACACATGAGAATTCTAGTCATTGTGCCATATTCTTGAATGAAATGTCCTCAACAACTGTGCTTACCTGTTTTTTATTATATTCCTTTGAAAGTCTCTGCTAAATAGGTCTGGTTACCTTAATTTAAAACAGTAGTCACAGAACCAAGTAACTTCCAATTCAAATGCATAATGAGAATGGGATTTCTGTAGTTTATGAGAATGGGATTGTGTTGCCCTCAGAAAACATGAAAGAACAGAGCCCTTAACCCAACTCCACCAAGTATGTTACAATTCAGTAGTAATAAACCCAATCCAGCCAAAGTCAAACAAAAATACTTTGGCTGAACAAAACTTATTAGCAGTAATGAGTCTGGTTTACAGAAGCAGTACAAAGTGAGGAGCCACTGAGCCACTTCTCCCGCAGGTGTTGTAAGGTACTAAAAACTACAGAATTAATATTAATATTTTAAGAGGCTTGGAGAACATTTTTTTAATTTGGGTTAAGGTGTGCAGAGAAATTGTGAGAATAGTCTCTGTACTGTGTGATTGGCATAACCAGGATGGCCCTTGGCATTGTATTGTAAATGCAAAGAGGAGGAAAACATGGATCCCCAGCCATTCCACTACATCTGTGCAGAAAGGGGTGAATGGCTAGCCAGGTGCAGGGAGAGAAAAGCCAAAATAAACCTTTTCTTATAACTATGAGTCATTTGCGGGCATTTGTCCCCTTGGAAACTACCTCTCCTATGTAAATGCATGTAGTTAACACGTGTGACTCTGGACAGAGAGATAGCAGATGAACATTAGATAATATGGGAATGCCTTTTAATATGTAAAAAGATATCTTTCTGCCATTGTGTTGACTTGTAAATTTTGTTTTCTCCAAAAGGATGTATGGCTTACAAATTGAACATGGTCCTATCATGTTAAAGGACATATGACTATAACCAATAATGGTAAAGGGCTCCTAATTACAATTTTTGCTTCTGTACTTCCCACTTACAAAACCATAAAAACTAAATAGAACAAAGGGCCGGCACGTGCTCCCTCAGACCACTGTTGGAGTTTCCACCGCTTGGCCAAGCTAGACAGTAAAGCTTTGGTGTGTAATCGTTGGACTTTGTTCGTGTCTTCAATGTTTTGGGTCCCTCTGGATTAGGCTTAACACAAAGCTATTTCTTTCAGTGTTTACTTGATGTTGAAGGCTCTTGTTCATGGCATGCCCTAACTTGTCTTAAAATTGAAGTGATTTTCTATAATGCTGTCAAAGGCATTTTTGTCCTTAAGAATGGGAAAATATATGACTTTTGGAAAGCAGTGTCTAACTTCTGCTTTGTCTCTTACGTGGTTTAAATAATATCAATATACTTTGCAAAACATTATGTTTTTAAATTGAGAACCTACTGATGAAGTTTTACAAAGATGGTATTTTAAAGATAAACTAGCTTGAAAATATTTGTAAACGTGTATGGATGTTAATTCTTTATTTTCCTCCCGTGCATATCAAAAAAATACACTGTTTTTGAGTGAAATATGTTCTTGTTTTCATGTACATTTAGGATTAGTGCCTGGTCTACTTTCCTTCCGCTGTATTTTGTGTATAAGTGGCCAAGGCGTACTTTTTCATATTAATCACTTCAATTTTAAACAGTTTATCTGTAGTAAGGGTTGAGATTCTGAGCTCATTATTTCCTGAGAAACTACTTTTTTTGTGTGCTTTGAAAAATAGAGTGAACTATACTTTTTCTGTCAAAGCATGAACTGGTCCTGATGACTGGATCCCAGTATTTGGAAGAGCCTGAGTTTCAAGTACTGAGTTCTCATCCCGGCTCTATCATTTCACTTACTAATATTTGACTTTGGACCAATAACTGAGAACTTATGTCACACATTTTTCCCTTTTTATACTGACCAATACTAGGAGATATCTGCTCCCAAGTTAAATATGTAACATATGAGCCATCAAAATCTGAGTTTCTTGGTCCAATAAATACTTGCTCCTAAAAAATGTTAACCTATTAAATAGCTATTCAATAAGAAAGCCTTGTGTGAGGTTTGATTTTTTTCATAGAAAATGTTAAAAAAAATCTGAGGTTCTGTTATCTCTAAATTATAAAGAATTAACATAATAGGAATGTAGTTTTAGACATAAGAAAATTCAGGGGTAATGGAAGGAGCACATTTAACCTATTTATAAATATCAATAATTTTTTCAAACATGTGTTAAAATATCTTAGAGTTCTCTTTATGAAACTAGTTTTGAGAAATGAGAGAAAAGAACAAAGGCCAGTTTGTGTATTTATTAGAATTCTGTTACTGTGATTTTTTTAATCCTGGAAAGGCAAAATAGGAAGTCAAATGTCTTGGTAAAGAATCTACTATTATATGTGAGAAATTAGATATAATTTGTTTCTTGACAGACCTGCACATAAGAAAATCATTTTCATTCTTAATATTTTTTCTCTTTAAGTAAAATATGTAACCAATGTTAATAATTCCTATAGGTTGGTTGAATATTGCCAGTTTGTTTTGAACAAAATGTAACTAAAATTTAAAGATCTTTCAGACAGTATAAAACCAAACTAATGACAATACCAAAGAAACATTTCTGCTGAATTATTTTTCTTGTATATTTAGTTTTAGCTCATAAGGGGGAAAACCTGTATTTTGGTCATCTCTCTGTGTTTATATTAATTAAAAAATAATAATAATACAGCCTCAGAGAGAAAGAAGAATTCCTGCTCTTGAGAATTAGTTTTAGGTTTAAACAAAGCTGTAGGAAACAAGCTCCAGCTGAGGCAGAAGCGACTAGCAGGATCAAGCTCTGCCCTGATAAATACAGCGTGGTTGTCAAGGATCTCTTAAAAGCACCAAGCCTTTGCCTGGGGATGGAACCACTTAGTGTTCATTCTGCCTGTTCAAATGCTGCCTTGAGATATTACCTTTACTCTATTACTTAACCCTTAAAAATAAAAGCAGTAGTAAATGGAATGTACAGCAGCAGTACATTGTGGTCCATTGAAGGATGTAAAGTCACATGGATTGTTATGTTTTCATTGAAGGAAAATAACCTGATGACCTTGTGAAAAGCACTCAGAGACGAGGCAGCCAACTCACAGTTTAAGCAGTTTCTCTTTTGTCTTCTGCTTCCAGTTAAACTGGCCTCTCTTCATTTTTTAAAATGCTGGACATGTGCTTAAATAACTGTTTGATTAAAAAATATGGATAACTTGGGGAGATGTGAAATGATTCTTCTTTTTTACTCAGGTATCTTGCTTGCTCAGGAAAGTCATTTTAATTGCTGCCACCTACTTACTAGTGAGTTACTGAATAAACCATGTCATCCATTCATATCCCTAATCATTACTGCATTTAATAACTTATTCATTCATCACCTATTTCTATTTTACTCAACTAAGTTTACTAGATACCATCACTGTATTTTCACTGTTGTAGGTTTTACTGTGTCACTCTCAGGAACTTTTCCTCTAAAACATTAATACTATGTCTAACCTAGTTTGGGAGTGTAGCAATTTCTTGAGTATTCCAGCATGGTTCTTAAGGAGATTTATTTTAAAGATCAATATTTTGCATGTGCATGTACAAATTCCTTTTTTTAAATTGAAGATGAGCATATTGACTATGAATGAAATGAATTAATTCCACAAAAAGCAGGCTTTCATATTATGCATTGGCTGAATGTCGAGTTGGATTTCCACCTCAGTCCACATTCAGTCTAGAAGCGTTTGATGTCATAATAAGCTAAATGACAAATTGGTTATCCTCTACTTCATACTTTGGTGCTTCTCCTATGCAAGTTACATCCAAATTATGATGATTCATGAAAAGGGCCCTGAGGAACACACGGTATAGTGTTAAGCCAACTCTTTCTGGATACACTTCTGTAAGAGATCAAAAATGGGAAAAAAACACACATTAATCTACATGACCTGGCAGGTGCTTAATTTGGAATTCAGAACTTGACTTTGTTACACAAAGAGAAAAGCAGAGTTTGTTCAAGGATTATAAAAATAATTTAAAGAAAGTGAAGGATTAGTAACACAAATGAATAAAACTGACTCCTTGCTGTTATCATTAAACTTCTGGAAGGTTGGTGCTACATTAGAAATAATTCAAATGTATTATTCAGAGCTATATAAATGACAGTACGTGGTTTGATTTTATTTAAAAACTTACACTGGACGCATCGTCTAAATTCTAGAAAAAGTTTAGTATATTGTTTTTAAAATTGGAAGTCTTTGGACCTTCCAACATGGATATTATACTGAAAAATCAATTCTCCCAATATATAATCTTTACTACTGTAAATCATGTACTGTCTCTCTCATTTTGATGTTATAAAAGTGAAAAGTCATGAAAAATTACATATCCTAAGAGCTGTCAAGATATTTTTCTTTTAGTTTCAAATAGAGAAAAGAAAGATAATTTAATGGTTACTTATTTCATCCTATAATTTACCAGATATAAGACAAAGTATTGGGAAAATAACAAAAGTGGTTTTGAAATATCTGGCACAATTTTAACTGTGCTATAGATAAATTTCACATTATTCTAGTATTGTCATTCTGAAGCTTTTATAGACTCACATGCTCACAAAATAAAAACCTAGTCTCTTTCTCATTTACCGCTCTGGAACTGAAATTTTATTTATTATTTTTATCATTCAGTGACATTCCTTAAGACATCATTAGACCCTGGCTGGGTGTCTCAATAGGTAGAGCACCAGCCCAGACCACCAAGATTGTGGTCCAATCCCTGGTCAGGGTACATATGAGAAGTAACTAATGAGTGCACAATTGAGTGGAACAACTATGTGGAATGAGCTGATGCTTCTCTCTCTCTCAAAAATATTATATATATATATATATATATATATATATATATATATATATATATATATATATATATTTAATGCCATATTAATAGGCACTAAAAGAAAATTCTAACTGGTAAAAATATTTTTACCTAGTAGAACTTTTTTGTCAGGTAAGAAGTAAATATAATATTATATCACTTCATATCATTAGTATTTAGCTGCTAATACAAAATTTAAGCCTTATGTTTTCTTTTTTTTTTTTTTTTTGTATTTTTCCGAAGCTGGAAACAGGGAGAGACAGTCAGACAGACTCCCGCATGCGCCCGACCAGGATCCACCCGGCACGCCCACCAGAGGCGACGCTCTGCTCACCAGAGGGCAATGTTCTGCCTGTCCGGGGCATCGCTCTGCCGCGACCAGAGCCACTCCAGCACCTGGGGCAGAGGTCAAGGAGCCATCCCCAGTACTCGGGCCATCTTTGCTCCAATGGAGCCTTGGCTGCGGGAGGGGAAGAGAGAGACAGAGAGGAAGGAGGGAGGGGTGGAGAAGCAAATGGGCGCTTCTCCTATGTGCCCTGGCCGGGAATCGAACCTGGGTCCCCCGCACGCCAGGCCGACGCTCTACCGCTGAGCCAACCGGCCAGGGCCTAAGCCTTATGTTTTCAATAAACAAAATGAATAAAACTTAGACTGTATCATCTTAATAATTTAGTGAATTGATATGAGTTCAATGCACAGTAGTTTACTTAGTAAATAATAAATATATCACTAATTAGCATATTCCTAAAGGGAAATAACATTCCCTTCTTATTGGAAAGGACTTAGAACATATTGATGAGTTTTTGAAGAAAGTGAAGGTCTCCTCTGCATGCCCTAGCATCTGTGCTATGTCCCGGGAGGGGCTTCTCGTGGTTCTGTCAGTGTGGAGGAGGGAGGGAGACTCCCTGGCCTGTCTTGGAGAAAGATTTTGTGTTCTCTGGTGAGGCTCACCCTCATGTTTATGATCTTAGTTTAGAGTGCCCACCTTGAAAGTAAATGCTTCCTATATTACTATGTACATAGTGCATATCTGGGGTCAATTTGTTCCATGTATAAATAAAACAAGCCTGTTTCGATATCCACTCCCCCCAAAAAAACCCAGAATATATTGAAAGCTTTAATGTATACTGTCATACATTATTAATATTTTGTGGCATCTACAGATAGAAACTGTTTTTGTTTTCAGGCCCTTCAGAAAAGGCAAGGAAATAACTAAAATTCTTGTTGTAGAAATACGGAAATAAAATAAATATGTGTGTGGCAGTTTGGTGACAGAAATACAGTTCATCGAATGTATAAAAGTCTCTAATGACATTATATATATTGTATTTAAGAGATAATCTTTTGAAATTTTAATGCTGTTGCGACTCCCAGTTCTGACTGCACCCCATGTTTGGTAAAGGAGTGAGGGAATTAGGAGACTGAGGACAGAAGAGAACATGAGAAAGAATTATCTGAGAGTATGAGTAAGTGTGTAAGGCTTAGGGGCTGTGTAGGGCTCGTTATTGGGTGAGAGACAGGTGCTGCCTAAGAGTCACAGGTGGATTTGTTCTAAGACTCCTGAAATGCTTGTGAAAGAAGTTAGATTAAATATTGGATATTCCTGTTTGGCCTGGGTGTCTTTAAAAGCAGCTCTGATCTGGGATTCAACTACATAGCATTATATCATAAAGAGTTCTCTCATTGCTGTCTTGTCCGGGTCATAGTATGTCCACAGGTAATGAAATCTTCTGGAGCTGAACCTTTGTCAAGATGTATTTGAGCCTGACCAGGCAGTGGCACAGTGGATAGAGTGTCGGACTGGGATATAGAGGAACCAGGTTTGAGACCCCGAGGTCGCCAGCTTGAGCTTGGGATCATCTGGTTTGAGCAAGGCTCCCCAGCTTGAGCCCAAGGTTGCTGGCTCAAACAAGGGGTCATTCGGTCTGCTGTAGCCCCCTGGTCAAGGCACATATGAGAAATCAATCAATGAACAACGAAGGAACCGCAACAAAGAATTGATGTTTCTCATCTCTCTCCCTTCCTATCTGTCTGTCCCTCTCTCTGACTCTCCCTGTCTCTGCCACAAAAGAGAGAGAGAAAGAGAGAGAGAGAGAGAGAGATTTCAATGCTGAGGTCAAGAAAGGGAGACTATAAGACAGTTATTTTTCTATATCCTGAGGTATTCCTGTGTTAGAGTAATAGCTACTATATGTAAAAAACCCTAACATTTTAGACTCTTCAACCAGTGAAGGTTTATTTCTTCCTCCTGTAACAGCCCACTGTGGCTGTTTACGGTCAGCTGGTTGTCCTTTGACACAGTGCAAAGTATGGCCTTTTTTCGTCTCTTGGTTTTGCCATCCCCTGTGATCTTGGTGTCTTCTGCTTCTATCTAGCTGATAGAACAGGAGGCAACAGAGAAGGAGATTTCCTTCTTAGAGACTGAACATGGAGGTGACCTGTTACTTTTATTCATGTTCTATTAAGAAATAGTCGTATTGCCCTGGTCAGATAGCTTGGTTGGTTGGAGCATCGTTCCTAGGGGCAGAAGTTGCGGTTCAATCCCTGGTCGGGGAAAAGCTGTTGCTGTCTCTCTCCAGTTCTGTCCCTTCTTCTCTATAAAGTCAATTAAAAAATAAATAAGAAAGAAGAAAAGAAATAGTTACATTGCCCTACCAGGATAAAAGGGATACTGGGATGCATAGTTCTTATTTTAGGAAGTTTCCATCAACAAATGTTCACATGGCAAGGCTCAGCAATTTGTTGACGGCAGTTATCCATATCCAACACACTGCCATTTGCTGCTTCTACTTTTGTGAGTCTTTTTCATATCCATTTATTGTGATGACCTAAGAACAGTTATTTTTATACACCTTCATGTAACTAGTACCAGAGCCCAGAAGGAAGCACACGGTTCATTCTTAGCTATGGACATGATTGCTTTGGAACATTCTGCACTCAATCACAGTCTCTGGTGGAAGGTCTGTGGTGGGAACTCCCCAGCTTTCCAAAACTCTGCCAGAAGCAGTTCTCAAACCCTAGTTTCTGAATTTGTCTACATGGTAATTGATTTTATTTATTTAATTATGCCTGTTATCCAAGCCCTAATACATTACTCAAATAGAAATAGTTTGATTGGAGAGATTTAATTAAATAATAATTTATTGAGTTTTTTAGAATATTTCCTGTTTCAGAGATCCCCAAAACCAACCTTCATGATTTGTGATTCACTAGGTGAATTCAGAACTAAGGGTTATGTATAGAGAAAAGATATATGACAAGAAAAGCAGGAAAAAAACACACAGAACATTTAGCATCTGTAGAAATCCATACACAGGTTTCTTTTGCTCTCTTCTTCTATGATGGGGCAAATTAAGTATGATCCTTTTTTCACCAATGAAAAGTACAGTAAAATGTGTGCAATATTTCTTCCCAGGGAAGCCCATTAAAGACTCAGTGCCCAAGTTTTTATTTGCTGGTTACATAGTCACCCTCTCCCTGTTATGTTCGAAATCTAGATTCCAAGAAGAAAAACATGTTTACTATAGATTTCCTTATTTTTACAGTATTCTATACAAAGTGACTTACCTTTAATCAATTAGAGAATGGGTTAAGAGCTAGTTTCTCAACACCAGCCAAGGACCAACCTTGCAAGCACAACCTTCTAAAGGTAACAGATCTGTTAACTCTTTTTTGCACACTCATCAAAATGTTAATATGTTTTTATCTCATTAAAGCCTCATTATGAGACCCTGGCTAGTTGGCTCAGTAGTACAGCATTGGTCCGGTGTGTGGATGTCCTGGGTTCAATCCCCAGTCAGGACACACGGGAAAAGCGACTATCTGCTTCTCCCACTCTCCCGTCCATTTCTCTTTCTCTTTCTCTCTTCCTCTTTCTCTTTCTCTTTCCCTTTCTCTTTCTCTTTCTCTATTTCTCTATTTCTCTTTTCTCTTTTTCTCTTTCTCTTCCCCTCTGGCAGCTATGGCTCAATTAATTCCAGTGTATCACCCCTGGCGCTGAGGATAGCACCTTGGAGCCTCTAGCCTCAGGTGCTAAAAATAGCTCGGTTGCAGCATGGCCCAAGATGGGCAGAGCATCAGCCCTAGACTGGGGTTGCTGGGTGGATCCCAGTCTGGTGGCTTGCAGCAGATTGTCTCTCTATCTCCTCTCCTCTCACTTAGAAAAGAATAAAAAGCCTCATAATGATCCTCCTTGGTTGAGATGCTTTGTGTAAAGGAACAAATATTTGAGGACAATGGAATTTATGTTCTTTGAGCCTCTTTAGTGGGTACTTTCAATATCTTAACTGAAGTAAGTTAAGAAATTTGCTTATGGCCTCATAACTAATAAAGAATCAGGAAGCTGAAACTGAAAACCAGATTGGATGATTTTGGATTATACCTTGTGCCTTTCCTTCAAAATTCCTTAAAGAGATTCGATATCAGCACTGTTCAATATAATAGCCAGTGGCCACATTTGACTGAAACATTTGAAGTATGGCTAGACCCAACTGAAATGTTCTGTGAATAGTATACACATCAGATTTTGAAATCTGAGCATGGAAAAAGAATGTAACATATTTCATTAATTTTTATTTAAAAAATAATTTTTTAATATTGAATGTAATTTGAAATAATATTTTGGCTAATTTAATTTAATTAAACTATATTATTAAAATGGATTCTGTTTCTTATTTAATGTGCTTAGTACACAATTTTAAAATATGTAGATGGTTCACGTTTTATTTCTTTCGGGGAGCATTGGTCTACAGATAGAACCTGTCAGGTTAAAATGCTATGTGCAACCTGTAGGCCTAATTGCTGCGCCTGGTAGCCTCTTGTCAGCAGCTGCCTCCCTCACACTGGAACCCTGCAGAGCCTATGCATTGCAGTCTTTGAAGAGAGTTGTGTTCAAGGATTCTGTCCCTCCTCCTCTCCTCTCCCCTCCCTGGACCAGACATGCTTTTACATATGTCTACATTACTGTTCAGGTCACCTGCATTTGAAGGTCTCTCTATTGGAATCAGGGGAAGGGCTCTGCTGAGTCACCTTTCAACCCACCACCTCATACCCCCATCTTTTTCTGGGGCCTTGACTAAATTGATTCAGCACTTTTCCACTCTGAGTCCTTCCCCTCTCTCTCCAACTCCTGCATCCATTAAATGACCAGAGCCTTTTGTCAGGATTCCTCAGCCCTTTTAAAACAATTTTCCTCCCTGCATTGCAGAGCACTTCTTTCTCAGCAATGCCAATCTGTGGGGGGAAATGCAACTGGGAGATGCAGGTACTATATTCTATTTTTGGCCTCTTAGTTATGTTTTGCAGTTAGTGAATAAAGGGTTTACCTGTTACTTTCAGATTGGCTCGTTGTCCTAATTGACTACCTAGACATCTGGCAACTTTGACAGACCAATAAATATTAGGTGAAAACTCAAATTTTAAGTGAATCAGAAATTTACTGGAATCAGAAAGGTTGAGTTGAAACACTTATTTTGGGCTTTTATACCACTATTTTTCACATCGATATCTCTATTATTTCAATATTTTAAAAACTAAAATTTAACTGAGTAAATTGGAGATCTAATTGTCTCTGCTAAGCTATTCATGAATTGGGCTTCATCCCATGTAGCTACAAGAAGGGCGCTCTGAGGGGTTGCTCATAATGGAATGTCTTTATAGGACGGAGGATGGGGCAAAGGAGCTAGTAACAAAGGAAAACACAGGACATCTTTTTGGGTGTGGGGGAGGGGAAGGGAACAGCAAGGGTTTTATCCTACAGATTGCCTCTTCTTTCTATGGGGATGAGATAAATGGAGAAGTCCATGTGACAGATTATATCAGTGGTGTTGAGTGGACAATTCCAGACTGATTGATTAAGAGTATATTTTTGGGAGAGGTATAAAAAACAGTTAGGTGAGGTATTAAATCTAGGTTTGGTATCATGGGCTTTAGTGCAAGTGACACCATTTTGGGCCTCTGCTGTTCTCTTTAACAAGTTATCTAGATCATTTCACACTTTTCTGCATCTTGATTTCCTGCCCTGTTTCCAAAATAAAAGCACTTCAAGATAACAGTCATGCCTGATTTTATTTTATGTCTTAACACAGAGGGTATACGTTTTATATAAGAGGGTCTCAAATATTTGTCAATTAAATGAAGAAATATACTTGTCTAAACTAATATAGATAGTAGTGGTAGTCAAATGTTTCAAATACTGGTTTTCTGATATCAGGTTCAGGACTTTGGCTGTGAACCAGATTTAGCCATATTTATTTGGCTGTGAACCTGTGATAGGCATATTTATTTTGGACTTGTGGCTTGTACAAGGTTCAGGAAAGAATAGACAGAGATGTATAATTCTGGGTGACAGAATTTTTAAGACCTATATTCATTTTGGGTTGTAGTTTTAATAATGTGGGTGGAGCGCAGAGCGCATTCCTAGCAGCTGTGGCTGATACAATGCTGTGAGAATACTCCAGCTCCCAGAAGCCTCCTGGGCACACCCAGGAAGGAAGCTCGCCCACAATAAGGAAGTGACTGAGCAGCAACCACGCAGCTCCCTGATCTTTTCAGTCATTGGCTTTGAGGAATACACTGTAACACCCTATTGGCTGAACCCATGTATATAAGCTAGCTTACTTCCTGAATAAAGTGGATCTGCGTCACTGAACCTGGTCCCTGGAGTCGGGTCTTTGCGTCTCCGTCGTCTTCACCCCCAACAGGACTTGTCCACAACTGGTGCCCAACGTGGGGCAGGGACCTAACCGGCATCCAAGGGACAAGTGAGTGACCCTCTGCAATGGGAAACCTTCTCCCCTACTCTCAAGCCCTGCAGGCTTGAGCCCTGCACGCCCTATTGCAGAGTAGGCGAGTTGAAGTTTGTGAAAAGGATCTCTGTACTTACTGGGAGATTCTTTCTGGTCTCAATCCCTGGATTGAGGACATACCACTCTGGGACCCAGATACTTGGGCCTGAGCTCTCCATAACGTTCGTTTGGCCGAGGTGCATGGGGGGCAAACCTTCCCTCTCGGCCTCACTCCTGCCTTATTGGCAATACACGCCTGCTTGACTGGTGCTCCTGCTGGGGACCCTCTGCCAGTCCCTGGGGTCCTGCAGGCTGCTCCTCTCTCTGGGGAACCCCGACCTCCCTATTCGCCCACCTCCACTGAGGGGGAAAGTAGTTTAGCCTCCGAGTTTGCGGCTGAGCGCGCAGAAACGAAACCAACCGAATTGCTAACTGCACCATCAGCTCCGCCACCAGGAAAAGCAGAAGTTGCTACTTCCACATTCCCTGCCGGGGGCTCAATGCCCCACCCCAGCCTCTCAGATGCCATTTTCTCCACCACGTGTTCCTGCTGCAGACCCATGAGCCAGCCCATACGCCTTTATGTGTCTTTTTTCTTTCTGTCTGTCCCTCTTGTCTATTTTTCTGTATCTCTCACTCTCTCTCTCCCCTGCCCTCTCTCTGAAATGATGCTGGAAGGACCAAGCCACAGCACATGGCAGAGAACATACCCTCTTCTAACGCAAGGGAGAGGTTATGCTTGTGTATTTTAGCCAATTTGGATCCCAGGAACCCTCCAATCTGCTTGACGGTTTCTTGGGCACCCACTGAATGGTTCAGTTTTCACCCGTCCAAAGCCACAGCCCTGGCCTTCTCCACACCAACTACACCTGAGGGGAGAAGGTCCTCAGCATTTCAGAAGAAGTCCTCGCGGCCTGTGTGCACCCCATCACCTGGGGGGATGTGGAGGCTTTGGCGGGGCAGGCCCAGAGAATTGCCCCTGACTGGCCCCCAGGCCCTGGTGCTCTGTTCTTGCTTATGTGTGCTATAGTAACCGCTGACTCCCAGACACAGGCAGCGGCAGCCTGGCAGCACAAACTGGTGTTTTCTGTTCATTTTTGGAGGATGAGGAGAATTGGGCCGGAGTTGTGATTCACAGACTCCAGAAGGTAAACAGTGGCAGCTGTGGTGGGAGGATGAACGGAAGCCAGGCTTGCATCGCCAAGTGGCTGCTGGAACAGCAGGGAGTGCCTAAGCTGCTGCTGGTGAGTTCACTGACGTTTTAGGACATAGGGGTGAACACCATCATGCTCTCCAGAGCAGAGATGGAAATGCTGACTGCCATTGCCATGTGCTCCTCTTTGGGACAGTGTAAGACCTGCCAGGATGGCAGGGATGAGGGGGGTGGCTGATGTCTCATGTGCATGGACTGATTTTCTGGACTATGACGAGTGGGCACTGGCTCCTTTGTTGGATGAACTTAAGGGTTTTGGACAACGTGAAATACCCTGATGGGGGTGGGGGGCGGCTTTTCTGGAGGCCTTTCCCCTGCCCCGGAAAGTTTTTCCCATGGCTAGAAAGAAGGTCGAGGAAATTTTGCACTTTTGGCAAAGTGCTCAGAGACTGGTGAAATGTACCTTTGTAATTGTTGAAATTGTATGACTTATCATGTTGTTGTAATTTGTGTAATGTGCCTTGCAACCATATGCAGTACACAGCCTGCGGCAAGCCATTTGTTTCATGTTTAGATGCTGGGACCTTTGTGGAAAGGGGGCGTACATGGACTTACATCCATTTTTTTTTTTTGTATTTTTCTGAAGCTGGAAACGGGAAGAGACAGTCAGACAGACTCCCGCATGCGCCCCACCAGGATCCACCCAGCATCCACTCGGCACGCCCAACAGGGGCAATGCTCTGCCCACCAGGGGGCGATGCTCTGCCCCTCTGGGGCATTGCTCTGCTGCGACCAGAGCCACTCTAGCGCCTGGGGCAGAGGCCAAGGAGCCATCCCCAGCACCCGGGCCATCTTTGCTCCAATGGAGCCTTGGCTGTGGGAGGGGAAGAGAGAGACAGAGAGGAAGGAGGGGGGGGTGGAGAAGCAAATGGGCGCTTCTCCTATGTGCCCTGGCTGGGAATCGAACCCAGGTCCTCCGCACACCAGGCCAACGCTCTACTGCTGAGCCAACCGGCCAAGGCTCTACATCCATTTTTTTTTTATTTCTTTTTATTTATTCATTTTTAGAGAGGAGAGAGAGAAAGAGAGAGAGGGGCAGAGGAGAGAGAGAGAGAGAAGGGGGGAGGAGCTGGAAGCATCAACTCCCATATGTGCCTTGACCAGGCAAGCCCAGGGTTTCGAACCGGCGACCTCAGCATTCCAGGTTGACGCTTTATCCACTGCGCCACCACAGGTCAGGCTACATCCATTTTTTACAATCAAAATGGATCTGTGTTTAATTGCACCTAGAAGGTCTCTGTAACATAATGGGAGGGAAATGACATCCCGAACCCTGGGAGGAATCCCCTGTTTAAGACCCCCCGTTCTATTTTCTAACTAGTCAAACATTATAGAAGCTTGCTTCATTGTTTAATCCAGCTTATCTATTAGCATATAATATAATAGGTATTATAGTTGTTTTAGTTCTACTAGGGTTCTGTTGCATAATGTGTAGCATTCAGAAGCTACAACAACAGTAAGCTGTCATTCATCAAGTCCAATTGGCCTTAATTAAAAGAGAAGGGGGAGGTGTGGATGGAGCGCAGAGCGCATTCCTAGCAGCTGTGGCTGATGCAATGCTGTGAGAATACTCCAGCTCCCAGAAGCCTCCTGGGCACACCCAGGAAGGAAGCTCGCCCACAATAAGGAAGTGACTGAGCAGCAACCACGCAGCTCCCTGATCTTTTCAGTCATTGGCTTTGAGAAATACACTGTAACACCCTATAGGCTGAACCCATGTATATAAGCTAGCTTACTTCCTGGATAAAGTGGATCTGCATCACTGAACCTGGTTCCTGGAGTCGGGTCTTTGCATCTCCATCGTCCTCACCCCCAGCAGGACTTGTCCACATAATAAATCACCACAAACTCAGTAGTTTGAAAAGGAAAATTTATCATCTCATACTTTGATTTAGATCAGAAATTTGACATAAGTCTCTGAGATAAAGTCAAGATGTTGGAAGGGCTAAGTTTTTTCTAGAAGTTCTGAGAGTCTGTTTATTTGCCATTTTTTTATTCTAGAGGCTGTTTGATTCTTTGCTTTAAGGCACTCTTTCTCTTTCAAGCCAATAAAATTTCATGCTCTGACCATTCTTTTGTAGTCATATCTCCTGTCTCTAACACGGCTGAGAAAGTTCTTTACTTTTAAAGACCCATGTGATTATATTGGGTTTACCTTCATAGCCCAAGGTGATCTTCCCTCATCAAGGTTCTTAATCTTAATCACATCTACAAAATTCTATTCTGCCTGTTATGTAACATCACCACAGCTTCAGGCTATGGTGCACAGCTTTGGGAGCATTATCTTGCCTGCCACAATATCTAAATCAATACTTCTCAAAATAAAAGTGTTCATATCTAAATCATTGTCTCAGAATGTGGTACCCAGAGCAGCAGTGATCATGGCTTTAGGGAACCACTGAATCAGGAACTCTAGAGGTAGAGCCCAGAAAACTATGTGTTTACAAGCTTTTGGGGCGTTTCTAATGTACAATCAGGTTTGAAACCTTCTAAACCATTCTTATACTTAGCAAGCTTCTGAGAGATAGCTATTCTGAGTTTGAGGTAATCCAATTACTCTTCAGTAAGAAGTATTATAGCTGGGTGGCAATGCTAGGAATCAGAGAAGGTCAATGTGAAAGTGGTTATTAAGGCTGAATGTCTTAAAACCCTGTTATCATTAAATTTTCAGAGACAGGTAAATACAAATGAAAAAGTCATTGTCTCCCTTGCAGCTGAGAGAGTTCTCGAGGTTAGGTCTTCAAAGAAGAGGGAGATAAAAATATTCCACAAATTGCATTTTAAATCTCTTTCAGAAGAAAATGATTTCCTAAAGCTGGTGATGCTTAATATTATGAATTGTAGTAGTGTACAGAAGCTACTTCTTTTAATTCATCTCTATTTCCACTGTATAACCAGTCAATTATGCATTTCTTAACATCCACACTCCACTCTCACTGAGTAGGGTGCTATATAGTAGATAGAAAGAGGTATGAACATAGTCACTGTCCTTGAAAAATTGACAATATTGGATGGGAAGTATGACTAATACATAAAAAAAATTAAAAACAGCAATATTCTGTGACATTTAATTATGTATATTTCAAATGAAATGTTTACTTTGTAATATAATTGAGGTCATAACCTAAGCAGATCTCAGAAATATTTTCAGAATTCAGTAATACCTTTGTGAGCTTGTTAGATATCTGCTTAAGTTGATAAGGTAAATGGTTCAAATGTATCCAGCTGATGTGCTAGGTCCACAACTCAATGCCACCATTACTTTTGATTCTACTTTTATGATATTATTGATAAGTTTTATACATTTACATAACATGGAAAACAAGACCTGATGGTTAGGAGCTGACCTGGCACAGTCAGCTTCAGGTCTGAAGGTTTTTAGTAGGTGGTCTAGCCTTAAGCACTAGGCCGTCACGTTCTCCTGTTGAACATACCATAATTTCATAGAACACAAATATTAGACAAGGCGACTCTGACTGCAAAGGATCAAGACAAAAAAACAGAAAAGCCTCATAAGTGTATTTGAAGAGAAAAAATCAACAATTATGTCCAAATTATAAAATTGACCATCTATCCTTTTATACTGTATAGTTAATACGAGAGGTATAATTTAATTATAAAATCTGAATTATTTTCATTTAGGAAAAGACAAGTAGTTTTACTTAAAATTTCTTCACTTACATATTCCCTAATTTGATATATCTTTGTGTGACAGAAATCCAAACTATCTCACCAAATGGGTACTGGTTTTTGGAATTGAAGTAGACTTACTCATTAAATGCCAGAGTCCTCAAGCAATTCCTGTCACAGTCATTTTGTGCATCAGATCACTGTGACACAGCTCTTTAATCAATAGGAGAAATGGTCAGGCCAAATAGGAGGAATGGTCAGGACCCTTTTTTAACTTGATTGAAGAATGGCAATTTGAACTGATTGCTAGATTCAACACCAGTTTTGATACACAGCACACTTTGTTACAATGGCAGATATCATACAGACCTGCTGGTTTAGGTTAAAAATGTATTTACTCATTTCTTTAACAAATTATTTCTGAAACTACTGCAAATACAAATGCTGTTTGGTTTCCTCTTTTTTAAATGACATCTCTTTGGCTATCCAGCTATCTTTCTATAGTATTTATAATCTGTCTATAATATGCATGTGTACGCAAACAGTTAATGTCAGTTTATAATTCTGTCTATTCTGTTTTTGATATTGTGGGGAAGTTTCCGAATTGAGTTACCAGGA
Organism: Saccopteryx bilineata; assembly: GCF_036850765.1. Classification (NCBI taxonomy): domain Eukaryota; kingdom Metazoa; phylum Chordata; class Mammalia; order Chiroptera; family Emballonuridae; genus Saccopteryx; species Saccopteryx bilineata. Next base: position 90,453,139 of record NC_089495.1, on the reverse strand, counting down.
CAACCTAATCATCTGATGCAAAAAATAAACACAGATGGCATTGTAAGCTCATAAGATTTAAACTTTAGATCACTTTATTTTGCTTGGTGATTTAAATGTCTTAACTTAGTTATTTGAATAAAACAGGTAAATATGTTTATTGTACATCCTTTTAAAGGTGTTTTTGCTTTTTCTTTATATAAGATTGTTTTTTAATTTAAATACAACTATTAATCTATCTATATGCATACATATATGCATATATATACACACAGACTTATGCATGTATATATTTATACACCTATGCAAAAGATTTAATTTATCACTCCTATGTATCTTTCCATGAGGATAAATCATGTCTTTATTTGTTCAACCTCATTTTGATGATGCAGATGACATTCTTAGATCCTGAATATTAATTAGTTCCTATCAGGAATGTTGAATTATCATTTTGTCTGATTTGTATATCTCTGTTTAGAACAGCATATTTACTTTGAGAAGAATATTTTTAATTATGTGCCAGTAACACATTCCAGGAGTGGGTTATGTATTTTATTTTCTTGCTCACTTGACTCTGCTTATACTCTCCACTATTTGAAGTGCAAATATATAATTCTAATATATGCTGATGATCGCAGTAATGACCAAGATTAAGATATCTAATCAGGAAGAATTAAGCCAAGATGTATAAAAACAAGCAGTGGAAACAAAGTCCTGGCCTGTGATGTAAATTATAATTCTAAAGGTATGTAAGGTTAGGTTGTATTCCTGTCCTCCCTACTGTTCAGTTGCAGGAAGCAGTATATTTTCTTCCCAACCTTAAGCTGTATTGAGTTGTTTTTCTTTATCGTTAATTTTGTGGGGAATTTATTTGCATTTTAAAGGTATCTATAATTTTGTGAGGATTTAAATTTTAAAATGCTGAGGATACTATGCTGGGTGGAAAGTACTTTTTTAGAAATAACAACACATAGCTTTTAAGTTTAAGTTCATCAGCCATATGTGTGTGTGTGTGTGTTTGCATGCACACGTGCAAACATTTTATTTCACAGTGCATAACAGCCAGGAACACACACACACACACACACACACACACACACACACACAAAGGTGCACACACACACATAGATAGGAGAAAAGGCAGAATTTATTTGGGTTAATAGAAAGACTTGACAAAAAATCAAGAGAGATTTAAAGGAGTAGTTCCAAACCACCAAGGCACAGTAAGCCTGCTCACTGTACTGGGTAGCAGGGAGGAAGCAGTGATCAGAATATTCTGACCCTACCAGTATTTTGGCATTGGCTAGCTGATCATGGTGTCCCAAGAACTCAAAATGCATGGGTTAACTGCTAAAATCTTACCTGGTATGTATAACCTGAAAATCTCTAGGACTCATGAACAGAAATTTGACTGGAATCACCACAGTAATGAATTCCAGCCTCACAGACAGCTCCAGACTTGAGCTAGTTCACAGCCCAAGAGCACCATAAATGAAGGGAATGATGGCACCACTCGAGGAAAGATTCTGCTACATAGCCTAAAGCTATACAACTTCCCTGTCCTCCCTCAGGGCTATATCAGCCCTCCATCCTTCTCTGTTCTATAGGGCATCATGCTCTTCCATTTCACTGATTATAACAATAAGATCCATTACAAAGATGATTATTATGTTTGTGTGTGTGTGTGTGTGTGTGTGTGTGTGTGTGTGCGTGCGCGCGCGCTACAGCCTTTGGGCTCAAGCCAGTGACTGTGTGGTCATTTCTATGATCCCGCCCTCAAGCCAGCGATCCTGTGCTCAAGCTGGTGAGCCTCTGCTCAAGCTGGCAACCTCAGGGTTTTGAACTGGGCTCCTCAGCATCCTGGGTCCAGGTTGACACTCAATGCACTACTACATCACCATCTTGTCAGGCCCATTAAAAAGATTGTATACTATCTTTTCATGTAGTAGCAAAAAGCAGAATGTATTCTAGAATCCTTTATAAGATGCATGTATGCCAGAATGGGAAATAAATTCTACAAAATTTAGGGGTCTGTTACACAGGTGAAATCTCTTGGGGTCTAATTGTTCAAGACATCATGATATATTTCTTCAATATGGAAGGACATGTTGCTGAATCTGACACTTCGTACTACTAGAAAACAAGACAGATGCTTAGTGGGCCTTTTTAAATATTGGAGGCAACATATTCTTTAATTGGCAATGAGGATGAGTGCTGACAGAAACGTGGCATTGGAAGAGAAAGGATGAGAACCTTGTGAGTTGCTTCAGGGGATATGAAAATTCTCATTCAGAGCTGTTAGTCAGTGCTGTCACCCACGGGGTGAGCGAGAGGGGGTGGCAGTGTCGTCTACTCCTCTACCTGTTAATAAATGTTGAGGGAATAGTGAGATGTCGGACAGAAAAATAAAGCTGCCCAGTGGTTCTGTGATTGTTGCTCACTCTCCTTTAGGTCGGAGAAAGGAGGAGTTATGACAATAGGGAAGGAAGTTCTGCGGCTTCTGGTTAAGGACAATGTGGCTATAGCTATTAAGTCAAATATCTGTATTTCACCCAAAGTGGAAATATATGGTGTTAGGAATGAGGATATAGAGCTTTTTGTATGTGGAAAGTATTAGAGGTTTGTCTGATGGAGCTGTATAGGTAACTTTTCACAACAGATATTAAATGCAGTGCTTGCATATTGGCATGACGCGGCTCTTTTATTCCACACCCCCATCCCCTCTAACCACACCACTCTGATATTTATCTTGAGGAGAAAGATGTTTAGGAGTGAGGTCAAGGTTTCCAGTTAGAACATTTTTCAGTTATACCAGGTGTAATATTGTCATGTTATGTAGAATTGGGCCTTTGCTTTTGTCATTATTTGGAAGTTTTGTCTTTATTTGGAAGTTAAGTTAGATTTGTTCTGTGTCAGTATAAGTTCAACTGGAACTGTTTCCCAAAATTGCCTTTTTATAATGCTTTCTTAGAATTGGTTACAAAAGAAATCAGCATAATATTTGGAAGCTGAAAATGAAACATCTGCCATTTATATGCTTGGGAATAAAAATAAGGTTAGACACTATTGCAGCTCATGAACTTAGTCAACAATCAACTGGCTCACATTGTTGGTACATGATAACAGGACCTCCTCCCTCTTCCTCTAGGTCATTATTTTCTGCTTCTCTGACTACTGAGTCACTTGAAATGCCACCTGCATTCAGTTTTTCTCCTGCAGGTCACTCAGATCATGGAAGTTAAAAGCTTAGATATGGTGAGACTCTAGTTTGTGGGGAAATGGCCTGAGAATGAAATATTGCCTTGAACAGATATCATTCATGCAGACTTAGGAATACCGAGTCCCTGACCTGATTATCTGCACAAGAAACTTCTGTCCTCTGTTCGCCATTATCTATCTCCCCCGAGTAAGTGCTTATAAGCAAGCTTGTCCTGATGTACTAGAGCAGGGGTAGTCAACCTTTTTATACCTACTGCCCACTTTTGTATCTCTGTTAGTAGTAAAATTTTCTAACCGCCCACCAGTTCCTCAGTAATGGTGATTTATAAAGTAGGGAAGTATCTTTACTTTATAAAATTTATGAAGCAGAGTTACAGCAAGTTCAAGCATATAATAATAATTACTTACCAAATACTTTATGTTGGATTTTCACTAAGTTTGGCAGAATAAATCTTTATAAAACAACTTACCGGCCTGACCTGTGGTGGCGCAGTGGATAAAGCATTGACCTGGAAATGCTGAGATCACTGGTTCGAAACCCTGGGCTTGCCTGGTCAAGGCACATATGGGAGTTGATACTTCCAGCTCCTCCCCCCTTCTCTCTCTCTCTGTCTCTCCTCTCTCTCTCTCTTTCTCTCTCTCTCCTCTCTAAAATGAATAAATAAATAAAAATTAAAAAAATATATTAAAAAAAAACAAAACAAAACAAAACCCAACAACGTACTATTGTTAAATCTATCTTTTTATTTATACTTTGGTTGCTCCACTACTGCCCACCATGAAAGCTAGAATGCCCACTAATGGGCGATAGGGAACAGGTTGACTACCACTGTACTAGAGAATAATTACCGTATTTTCCCATGTATACGACACACTTTTTTTCTAAAAAATTTGGGGGTCTAATAACTGGGTGCATCTTATACAGTGGTAGTATGTTTTTACTCACATTTCCCGCTTTTTCACGCTTGTTTTTTCTCTCATTGTTGAAGACAGTGATTCATTATCAGACACAGATGAGGACAAGCAAATGGATGGGAGTTTTGACAATGATGAGGAGTTGTATGAATTTTATGATGAATAAAACTTGAGTTCAATAACTTTATAGAACACTTCTTTATTTCAAATTTCAGTCCCCAAAATGAAGGTGCGTCTTATATATGGGGAAATATGGTACCTCATGTACTGAAGCTTTATGATAAGTAGATAAAGAAAACAAATAAATCTGATGAGAACTCACCTATTGGGATCACAGTTCTTGAGGCCGGGAGACCCCTGGTCTCATCTTTGCTGCATCTTGTGTCTGTGATTTCTTTCAGTTCGTGGCACCTTCCACGCAGGACTGTCCTTTACAGAGCCAGTCTCTGCAATAGTTGGGTTTCAGTCAACTTTTATGAGATCCAATTTGTCTTCATAGATTCTGGTTTGTCCCGTCTTCTCTGCCTTCCATCCATGACCTTCCTAACTGCCTACACTGCTGAGGCTGTGCTCACCAATGCTAAGTCTGTGGAATTATCGATACATAAACTGTTTACCTAAATACCAGAATTATGTAAGGTCAAATTCATAAGGTAGTCCTCTTATTTGACACCATTTTCAGTGTCTGCTTTTCTAATCAAATCCTGCCTGATAGAAAGGATAAGAAAAAAAAAGATACTCTTAGTAGATGGATTTTATCACTTGATGTATATCTGAAAAGCAACTTAGTAAATTAGAAATGGTAAAACCCTACCTTAATTCATTAAAGAGTATTTTTATAAGATCTTTACTCCGCATCATACTTAACAATGAGAGACTGAAAGTGTTCATGTTGAAATCAGGAATAAAACAAGTATGCTTACTATTACTACTTTTATTTATCATCTTACTAGAAATTCTGGCTTGTTTAATGATGCAGTAAAATGTAAATTATAAGAATTAGAAAAGAAAAAATAAAATGTTACTTATCTGAAGATGATTTAACAAGTATGTAGATAATTTGAAGTAATCTAGAAATAAACTATTATGTTTACAAGGATAAATTTTTAGGAAACTGTAGGCAAGGCAAATATATACATATAACTTTCTAATTATTATCATCTCTATATATATATTTATGTATTAAAAATGAAAATTAGAAAGTGAAATTTAAGGATGGACAGCATGTTAGTATTTGTAGAAAACTTGAGTTACCTAAGAATAGTACTAATGAAAATGTACAAAACCTATATATTTAAAATGAGTATAAGAATTTTTGTGATATTTACATATGAGAGTTTATTAGTCTACTTGAGTTGCCATAATAAAACATCACGAACTGAGTAGCTTAAATAACAAACATTTATTTTCTTTCAGTTCTGGAGGCTGGAGTCCAAGGTAAAGTTGGCAGGGTTGGTTTCTGGTGAAGCCTCTCATCCTAGTTTGTAGATGGTCCCTTTCTTGCTGTGTCTTCACATGGCTTTCCCTCTGTGTAAACAGAGGAAGAGAGGAAGAGATCTCTTGTGTCCTTCCCTTACCCCACCAGGCCCATTGAATTATAGCTCTATTTTATGGTTTCATTTAACTTTGTTTTACAAAATGCACTATCTCCAAATACAATTACATTGGAGGTTAGGGCTTCAATACATGGATTTCAAGGTGTGGCATATTTCTGCCCGTAAGATAGACTATTCATTTTTACACTATTTATAGCAGCCAAAGCAGGAGACAGCTTAAATAACAACCAATAGTTAAATGAATAACTGTATTGTGGGTTTTTTTCTTAGTATGGGCTACCAAATGGCAATAAATGAGAAAGAAACATTGCTACTCATAGTGTGTTATAATCCTTCTGTTAAGTTAAAGAAGCCAGATACTGAGTAGTACACACTATATGATTCTATTTATATAATGTTCATAAACAGACAAAAATGATCTATGATGACAGAAGTCAGGATACCAATCACCCTTCCAGGGGATATAGTAACTAGAGGAGAATGAGGAGAATACTGGGTTTTACAAATGTTCTATTTGTGTGTATGTGTGTGTGTGTGTGTGCATGCTGTGATTACACAAGTGTTCACTTTGTAAATGTTTATTCAGTTGTACACATGATTTTTGAACCCTGAAATGTATTTCAATAAAGTTATTTTAAGACGAACACTAAAAATTAGGGAAATATTACTCTTTTGGGAACGATTAGTTCTGTTGTTACTGGAATTCTGATTTTCAGTGCCAAATTAACAATAAAGTAAAATCTCTGCATGAAAAGTTAAGTATTAAGAGCATATCAATTAAAAACAAAACCAATCAATGACAACTTTAATAGTGATGCTTCCCAGTGACTACCCTCTATGTATTCACTTTCTTGCCTACAACACTATTACAAATAATGTTCACTGGCTTCAAACTGTATTGCTACATCCTATTCTCAAGAGATGCTTAAATTTCCTACATCATGTATTTTTAAAAATTGTTATTTTGAAAGTGTTCTTTCTCTCCATCTCTGTTTTCACAAATGTACCTAGTCTTTAAAACACAGATATGTGGTTTTGTTCTCCAAAGTCTTTTAACATTGTCTCAGACAGAAGACAATATTCCCAGCTCTCTGTGACACTTACTGGAGTTGGTAGTATAAGTGTTTTAAATGTGTCTAATATCTTTAATCATAAGCTATCTAAAACAAAAATACATGGCCACATAATAATGTTTAGAAAAGAAAAAATGACAGTGAGCTGTTAAAAAGAATGAGTTAAAATTTTAATAGGAATTAGTTAGAATTGGGATACAAAATCCCTCAGGGAACGAAACAAAGAAGATAAATATTAGTTGAGAGTTTCTATGTATTGTTTATGTTTTTTTTTTGTGTGTGTGTGTGTGTGTGTGACAGAGACAGAGAGAGACAGAGAGGGACAGATAGGGACAGACAGACAGGAAGGGAGAGAGATGAGAAGCATCAATTCTTCATTGTAACACCTTAGTTGTTCACCGATTGCTTTCTCATATGTGCCTTGACTGGGGGGATACAGCAGAGCGAGTGACTCCCTGCTCAAGCCAGCAGCAACTATGGGGTCATGTCTACCATCCCATGCTGAAGCTAGTGACCGCGCGCTCAAGTTGATTGAGCCCGTGCTCAAGCTGGCAACCTTGGGTTTTGAACTTAGGTCCTCTGCATCTCAGCCCCACGCTCTATCCACCGGGCCCACCACCTGGTCAGGCTGGATAGTTTTTTTTTAAATTTATTTTTAAGTACAGTTGGTTTAAAATCTCATATTGGTTCTATTATATTACAATTATATCATATCATATCATATTATATATAGTGGTTCAACATTTTTTATACCTTGCTCTGTGATCAACCCACTAATTCTAGTAATCATCTGTCACCATGTAAAAACTTATACAATATTGTTGACTTTATTTCTTCTTCCGCTTTTAACCATCCCTTTTTCCTGGACATGGAGAAAAGGGAACTCTTGTGCACTGTTGATGAGATTGCAAACTGATGCAGCATCTATGGAAAACAATATGGAGATTTCTTAAAAAATTATAGATAGATATACCACAGGATCCAGCAATTTCACTTCTGGGTATTCATCCAAAGACAAGGAGAACACTAATTTGGAAAGACATATGTACCCCTGTGTTTATCACAACATTATTTATAATAGTCAAGATATGAAAGCAGGCCCTGGCTGTTTGGCTCAGTGGTAGGGCGTCGGCCTGGCGTGCAGGAGTCCCGGGTTCTATTCCTGGCCAGGGCACACAGGAGAAGTGCCCATTTGCTTCTCCACCCCTCCCCCTCTCCTTCCCCTCTGACTCTCTCTTCCCCTCCTGCAGCTGAGGCTCCATTGGAGCAAAGTTGGCCCAGGTGCTGAGGATGGCTCTGTGGTCTCTGCCTCTGGCGCTAGAATGGCTCTGGTTGCAACAGAGCAATGCCCCAGATGGGCAGAGCATCGCCCCCTGGTGGGCATGCCGGGTGGATCCCAGTCGGGTGCATGTGGGAGTCTGTCTGACTGCCTCCCCATTTCCAACTTCATAAAAATACACACACACAAAAAAAGATATGGAAGCAAAAGCAACCTAGGTGTCCATTGATAGATAAATGAATAAGAGTGATGTGGTATATATGTACAATGAAATATTATGCAGCAATTAAAAAGAATAAAACTTTGCCATTTGTGACAACATGGATGGATATAGAGGGTATTATGTTAAGTGAAATAAGTCAGGCAGAGAAAGACAAATATACATTTTTCCACTTATATCTGAAATCTTAAAAAAAAATCAATCAAACAAAGCCAAATCAGAATTATAGAAACAGAGACCAAAGGGAAAATTGGTAGTTTTAAAATATGTAACAGCCTCCTTTTTTTTTATATAAATAAATTTTTATTTTAATGGGATGACATCAATAAATCAGGGTACATACATACAAAGAACATATTTCCAGGTTATCCTGTCATTTAGTTCTGTTGCATACCCATCACCCGAAGAGAGATCGTCCTCCGACACCCTCCATCCAGTTCTCTCTGTACCCCTCCCCCTCCCCCTCTCCCTCCTTCCCTCCTCCCACCCCCCGTAACCACCACACTCCTATCTATGCCTCTTAGTCTCGCTTTTATGTCCCACCAATGTATGGAATCCTGCAGTTCCTGTTTTTTTCTGATTCGCTTATTTCACCCCGCACAATGCTACCAAGACTCCACCATTCCGCTGTAAGTGATCCGATGTCATCATTTCTCCTAGCTGAATAGTATACCATGGTGTATATGTGCCCCATCTTCTTCATCCAGTCCTCTATTTTTTTTACAGTGATTAAAAGCCTTTAAGCAAACTCTTGACCAATACAGCAAGAATCCATAAAAGAGTAGTGTCCTTAACATGTTCCCCAAGTCCAAGTTGGGTCCATCACCATGCCAAATCCCTGAAAAATGCAACCCAACCACAGTTCAGTCTATTAGGAGCTGTCACAGGGAGCAGGAGTCCAGGAAAAAGTCCACACAGAAAAAGTCCGCATGGCACTGGAATTGTTGTCACTATTCTATACTTTGCAGCTCATGTCCAAGTCCCAATGACCGCTGCTTCTAGCTGGTAATGATTCAGGTAGACTGAAAAAAGCCATTTGCAGCATGTGTGGATATGGAGCTTCTGTTCTCCTCTGCCTGGAGAGATGAGATCAGATTGCTTTTCCCTGGAGCTCTGTGACTGTGGCATGGTAAAGAGAACCTTGGGATACACTAAGCTGGGTGGCAAAGGTAAATTCATAAGACAAGTTGGAAAAAGGAGGAAAGAGAGCTCTAAATTAGGAGTAGGTCCCAGCCTGAAATATGAGTGGGGCATTGAGGTAGGAGGGATAAAGGAAACACTATATATTAAGCAAAGCAGCAGAAAATAGGACTATCAACACCCACAACAGAGATCTTTGAGGGAAGAATAAAAAAACCTGACTATTCAGGCAAAACATAGTTAAGTGGCCCTTGTGCAAATGAGATCAGTTTACCTGCTTCTTGGAAGAAATACCCTAGGATCGTCCACAGTGTCATAGATGGGGCCGACGGCCCTGGGCACCTTCAGCCTTCAGTGGCAAACCCCAGCTTTCTGGGCAAGGTTCAGTCATAGGTGGCTGGAGCAGGGCTGGAAGAGACTAAACCCTCCCTTAGAGGAGCAAGGGGGAAGCCCACCTTCCAGTGTCCCTGTTTCCTCACAGCAGAGGCGTGTAAGCCTGGCAGGCTTTTAGCTCAATGACCTTCCTTTCCACTATTGAAGCAGGACCCAGATGGCATCCTATGAGACCCCTTTGGGGCATTGGAGCCTTTAAGGGTGTATCCTAAAAGCTGGTAGTTCCCCTGATCTCTATTGGGCTTTTTCTGCCTCTAGGTATCTTAAAAGCCATTCTCAGAAGATCTCACTGAGGGGTTTGAGGATCCCCATCTGCCTATATAAATCTTTCCATATATCTGGAGCTATTTGGAAAAAGACAAAACAGTGTTATTAGCTAGATCTAATAAAGAAGGTAGTAGTTTGCAGGTGAAAAAGATTTGGTGTCTCCTGTTCATCAGCATTCAAAAGAAATGTAAATTTTTTTAAGTAAAAATATGATATGGTAGACCCGTCAGAGTCATTGGCCTGGTGTGCAGGATTCCCGGGTTCGATTCCTGGCCAGAGCATACAGGAGAAGTGCCCATCTACCTCTCCACCCCTCCTCCTTTCCTTCCTCTTTGTCTCTCTCCTCCTGCCCGCAGCCAAGGCTCCACCGGAGCAAAGCCACCCAGGGCACTAAGGATGGCCCCATGGCCTCCACCCCAGTTGCTAGAATGGCTCCGGTTGTAACAGAGCAACACCCCAGATGGGCAGAGCTTTCCCCCCTGGTAGGCATGCCAGGTGGATCCCAGTCAGGCGCATGCAGGAGTCTGTCTGACTACCTCCCCATCCCCATCCCCAGAAAAACACAAAAAATAAATAAATAAAAGAAAAAATATTAAAAAAAACAAACAACAACAACAAAAAAAAACGGGGGGCATTCCCTTGTGCTAAAGCTCCAGGGAGCATGGAGTGAGCTTGAGTATGTACTATGAAACATGGAGCTCTATGTTGACATATAAGTCTTTGAATAAGGAGGAACTGCTGAAATAGTTTATCAGCATTTGTCCCTGAGACAGCAGTCTTTATAGTGGGAACACCATACATAAATATTTGCTGTCTGTCTATAGATTAAGGGGGGAATATGGCAAATGCTGAAAAGCCATGATCTTTGTGCCCCTCCCCTCCCCCAACCTCCTCTCTCTCCTCCCCCCACCCTGTAACCCCAACACTGTTGTTCATGTCTCTGAGTCTCATCTTTATGTCCCACCTATGTATGGAATCATATAGTTCTTAGTTTTTTCTGATTTACTTCTTTCACTCAGTATAATGTTATCAAGGCCCATCCATGTTGTTGTAAAATATCCTATGTCATCATTTCTTATGGCTGAGTAGTATTCCATAGTATATATATACCAAAGCTTTTTAATCCACTTGTCCTCTGATGGACACTTGGGCTGTTTCCAGATCTTTGCTATTGTGAACAATGCTGCTATAAACATGTGGGTGCATTTCTTCTTTTCAAACAGTGCTTGGGGTAAATTCAAGTGTTCTTGGGGTAAATTCCTAACAGTGGTATAGCTGAGTCAAAAGGCAGTTCGATTTCTAATTTCTTGAGGAATCTCCATACTGTTTTCCACAGTGGCTACACCAGTTTGCATTCCCACCAGCAGTGCAGGAGGGTTCCCTTTTCTCCACATCCTCGCCAGCACTTATTCTGTGTTGTTTTATTGATGAGCGCCATTCTTACTGGTGTGAGGTGATATCTCATTGTGGTTTTAATTTGCATTTCTCTAATCATTAGTGATGTTGAACATTTTTTCATATGCCTGTTGGCCACCTGTGTGTCCTCTTTGGAGAAGTGTCTATTCATTTCTTTTGCCCATTTTTGGATTGGATTGTTTGTCTTCCTGGTATTAAGTTTTACAAGTTCTTTATAAATTTTGGTTATTATGCCCTTATCAGACGCTATGTCAAATATATTCTCCCATTGTGTAGTTTGTCTTTTTATTCTGTTCTTATTGTCTTTAGCTGTGCAGAAGCTTTTTAGTTTGATAAAGTCCCATTTGTTTATCCTGTCTTTTATTTCACTTGCCTGTGTAGACAAATCAGCAAATATATTGCTGCGATAGATGTCAGAGAGCTTACTGCCTATGTTTTCTTCTAAGATACTTATGGTTTCATGGCCTCTTTTGAATGTCTAATCACTAGGACCCTAAATCTCTAAAGAGAGGGAAAAGACAAAAATGTAGAAGGGAGAAAATACTAAGTATAACCTGGCCAGATAAATGCATATGTATTTCTGGAGCTTTCTTTGTTTCTACATAATGTTGAAATTTAGTTCTAAGTTTCCAGATTTGTATATATGTCCAAAATGATAAAGTCAAATTTACCTCTTCAGTCTTTCAAAATAACATGTGTCAAATTTATTTTATCAGAATTACCTATAGTAAAATATAGAGTCTGTGGTTTATGTAATGCTACCTTAATACAGAAATGTGTTTAGTTTCTATGGCTTGGTTATGTAAATATATGTTTAAAAATTTTGTGAGTCTAATAAATTTTTAAAAATTGTTTCAGAAATTGCAGAAGGGACCTAATGTACTTAATAAATACTTTCAACTAATAAGAAAATTTTCAAAAACTATAGTACTTTATGCTCTAGGATCTCTATTTTTATGAATCTTGAGTGTTCTCATAGTAGTACACTGTGGGAGTGTATCTAAATGAGGCTTTCAAGTGATTTTAAGAATCTCATTAATCAACATAATATTTCTAGGGGTATTTTCTTATGAAAGAATTATTAAGTACTTTTCAGAATTATTTAGAATAGAAGAAAAGTTTATCCTTTTATCTAATTTGTAATTCTCATAAAACGATAAAATTTGAAAAGCTCTTGTACATAATGTAATACAGAACTGCCTGTGAACCCAGTTTTCATCTCTGTTGCCAATTACACTAGTAATACAACACTTAGTTGTATATTTTCGATTCAGATTCTTTATAAGTGACTGGGCTGTTTGCTGTCAATTACATCATTTCATCCGTGCTTGTTTTCTGCATTTTGTATCATCTGCTACATCTGTGCACATAAAGTCATATGAAAAGCAAAATAAAATAAAAACTCAGACTAATTTAATCCAAGTTGGGCAAACTTATAGACATCAAATCACTAATGTAAGAGAAAGCTTCTGACAACATGGCAGAGGAAGCGCATGGATCTCTATCAAAGAAAACTTTACTTGAACTTCAACTAGAGAATGACCTAACCATCATTTAACAAGTTCTGTACAGTATTCACAAAATAAAATATTGTTTGAACAAAAGAGATAAGGAAAAGCAAAACATTCTTCATGGATTTTACTCACACATATTTTAAACTTCAGTAAATAAGTGAACAATGTTTTACGGGACTCCTCAGACTGCATCTTGAATGGATTGCAAAGAGGGATCATCAGGAGAGGAGAATCCGGAGGAGAAATTGTGCTGGAGAGGGGCTTTTTCATTTGCTTCTCCTACTCGGCTTCTCCACTAGGACGAATGAGTTCTAGAGGCAAGCCTGTTTGGCAGCTGCAGAGCAGAGGTGAGTATCTGCAGAAAGAAAAAGCAGTGACCTAGAAACAAAAAGAAAAAATAAAAAGATCTATGAGTTGAGGGATTTATTTTTTCCTGACTACTCAGAGTGACTCACTTACCCAGAAGCAGGGAACAGACGTTTACATAGCAGACTTGGCATAAGGTGCAGAAATAAATTCACACACACAGAAATGTTCCCAGATTATAACTGGTCATATTGCCAGGTCCCTCTGTATAATACACTCTGGGAGTTCAGTTACAAAACTGAAATAAATACCATCAAAGCCATATCCTTCAAACAAATACTATAATAAAGGAAATATTCAATTAAAGACTAGAAAAAAAATCAAGGACCAAATAGATTCTACCCACATAGATAAAAGTTCAGAGTAGACCCCTAATTACCTGTAATATAAGATAGAGTCAATGAGATTTATGAAATACATGTTAGCACAAAAAAATTATCTAGTTCTACAAATTGGTTATGTTAATCCATTAAATAAGTCAAATTTTCAAATCTATCTGTGTTAAATGCATAAAGATAATGTTTGATGATCTTGTTGCAGTAGGATCACTTCTGAATCTATTAAAAATGCAGATATATTACACTCACATTAGAGATTTAATTACAATGTCAGAGTTTTAAAAATGTATACATTTGTTAAACACTTTCACCTTATGAATTAAAAAATAATTTTAAGTATTAAAATAAGTTTTAGACTACTCCAGGTAATTCCAACACACAGCCTGGTGATATAAACTGAGTTCTCTCTTTTGTTTATAAATTCATGGTAATTCTTACAACTGAACAGAAAAAAATCCTGTGAAAGTGTTAGCCTGTTTATGGTAATTAAACTGATCCACTGTAATAGTGATTCCATTCAATTTCATAGGTGGACTCCAATAATTTACACCAGAGAGTGTCCTGGTTAAAAGCAAGTATTTCATCTGCCATATGATGACTGCCATTCTACTGGCTTCCATTTCTTTTTCCCTGTAATCTTCCTTGCTTTTTATCTACCTTCTCCCCACCCCCTCTTACTCCTGTGTCTAAGTGCGTGAAAATTTTCTTCACAATTTCCCAAGGAAATATGAAAAATTAGAAAATTAATGTAAGAAGTTTGAATGTTAAATAATGTTAGGTGCTTCTTGAGGAGAAATCTAAAAGTAAACAAATTTATTAAAGCTGCTGTTTATAGACCTGAGGGCAGTTTATAGGAGAGGGTAGTTAATTATTATAACAAATCAGTAACACCATCCCAGTTTCCCAAATTTTAGGTCTTCCATTGTAAATGCTACCTTAAAACATATGTCACATTTTTATCTTTCAAAAGTGTTGCAGATAGTTACTGGTAAAATAACCAGTATACTCATTATAAAAACATGCTCTCTCTTCGGGTGATGGGTATGCAACAGAACTAAATGACAAGATAATCTGGAAATGTTTTCTTTGAATGTATGTACTCTGATTTATTGATGTCACCCCATTAAAATAAAAATATTTATAAAAAAAAATCTAGAGCAGTAAAAAAAAAAAAAAACAAAAAACAAAACAAAACAAAACATGCTATCATATTTATTTTTATTCTTCACAAACCTAGTCCAGTTTTTGTGACAATGAGCCATCTATCCGCATTAACCTTGGTGAAAAGTAGTTTTTTTTTGAGGGATTTTATGTAATACTTAGGGCAGGATGATGATATAGGGACAGCAGAAATGAACAATAATGTTTGAGATGCTGGTTAATATTTAAAAAGGTTAAGCAACAGAGATTAAAAAATGTTTCTAATTGAAAATAAAAGATATAGAATCTAAAACAGAGAGATCAAATTTAGAGACAGAGAACAGGTTGGTGGTTTCCAGAGATGGGGGTTGGGAGATGGCAAAGGGGTTTAGGTGGTCAGAAGGTACAGATTTCCAGTCATAAGATAAACACGTTCTGAGGAAGGCGCATACAGCATAGTGACTACAGGTAACAATGCGGTAAGGTGCATTTAAAAGGTGCTAACCAAGTAGCTCTTAAAAATTCTTATCACACACACAAAGAAGTTTGTAACTATGTGAGGCGATAGACATTAGGTAAAAGTGATAATTATTTTGCAATATATACATGTACGAAATCATTATGTTGTACACCTGAAACTAACACAGTGTTATATGTTAAGTATAACTCAGTAAAAATAAATAAATAAAATTAATTTAAAAAAATGTAACCGATGCAACTTCTGTTCAGGCGATTAGCTTAAGAGCAAGAATAAAATAAGCATCACAAGCAGTTGTTCCCAAGACCAGGTGGAAAATAGAAGGTCTAAGTAGGATTTGAGGACATCTTTTAAACTTAACTAAAAGTCTTCAACTTTTCCAAAATATCTAAAATGTTTATTATTTTAATTATGCTATGAAGGAATTCCTTAGCAAATATTCTTCTCCTGAATAAATTCAAGTTTCTAGCTCTGAAGTAAAAAAAAAAAAAGATTTAAACACCTTTATGAATGGAAAAATTGAAAATTTGAAAACAAAACAGAAATAGAATACAAATATGATTAAGGGATTATAAATTTCCATGACAACTGTGACAAATGTACCTAGAAAATATTTTTTTTTCTTTTTAAAGAACAGATTTTTTTTCATACCTGAATACAATGATGTTTAGGCATGGAAAAATTTTTTCTCATGTTATTTGATAGTTTTCATTGTTTTGTTCTGTTTGTCCTGGTTGATAGATATAAGTTTATTATTAATATACAGATCCTAACTAGTTTACTATCTAATGAACGGTAGTCAGTAGTTTCAAAGTTTAACGATATTTTAACTTCATAAGAATACAAATATATTACAAGCTCTTCTGAAATGTTTCTTATGCTATATATCTTTAAGCCATTAAAAGCAAGTATAAATAAATACAAAATAAAATGATACAGTGGTCAATCTTATAGAAAACTTAAAGCGCTGCTATTGAGCAATTTCAATATTAAATTTAAATGTTTAATCAATATTTATTGTGAACATTAAAAAATGTTTTAATAGTTATTCAATGCTAAACATTTTTAAAATCGTATTAGAGCAACACTTGTTAACAGAAATATACAGGTTTCAGGTGCACAATTCTAGAACATCTCTGCACACTACTGTGTGTTCGTTCACCCACCAAGTCAAGTCTCCATCCGTCTCACTTTATCCCCCAGGCCTTCCTCCACCTACCCCTTCCCGGCAATCACCACACTGTTGTCCATGCCTGTGAGGGCTTTATTTTTCCTTTTTTTTTTTTTTTTAAAGTAAATTCTTCTACCTCCCATGTCCTCTTCTCGCTCTCCCTCAATAGCCGTCAGCCTTTTCTCTAGGAGTCTGTTTCTATTTTGCTTATTAGTTTATTTTGCTCATTAGGTCCCACATACGAGTGAATTCATACAGTGCTTGTCTTACTCTGACTGGTTTATTTCACTCAGCATAATGCTCTCCAGGTCCATGCATGCCATCACAACACAATTTCTTAATTACATCAGTGCTAAAATTTCTCACATGGCAGTGTCATGTATATTAGCAGCAATTTTATATTTTATTTTATCCAAACTTTTAGCTGCATTGCAGTTGGAGAAATACAATGACCTTCCAACTAATGGGATTTAAACAGTGAAATGAAATCCCTGACTCTAATGCTACTTTGCTTGAAATCTTTCTCTCTGAGATGATGGCTAAGTGCACTAGCTCACGAGGTGCTATTTTTACTTCTGTGATTCCATGGTAACAAATGATCTTCATCTTAACCAGGGTTTTTTACACAAAGTCTCCCAAAGTAAAGTTGATTATAGGTAATAACACAGAACCAAGTTAAATGATTCATTTGGGAGAATGAATTAAAGTTAAACAACATGCACTTTGCCCAGGACACAGGTAGAAAAAATACAACTTTAAGAGATATGATCTAGTAATAAATTAGATTGGCTTATGTCTAAATAAACCTAAACCAGAAATTTCAACCTTTCATTTTATATGACTAACTGTTGCCTACGCAGTAAGTAAATATATTTATGTTTGTTCAATATATCTGAATGATGTAAGAAAGTTATTTTTATAAGGGCTATATAAAAAAGTAGATGTAAATCTAACATGATTTTGTACATGCCTAATTTTTTTCATATTCAGAATTATTAAAGTATAAGAAGATGTTTCATATGTGGGCATTCATGGAAATTGTACAAGTTGAGTTCAAATTTAATTCAGAATTTTATAACAATGGGAGCTGTGCTCTGTCCATGAATTTGGTTTTATATATATATAAATAAAGTAGTAGCAAGTTCTCCTTTATTTGCACTTCATTTAATATTGCTTTATCATCTTTTTGTAATTTCAGAGCATTAAGGTAGTGATTTATAATTTATTTTTTATGTCAGAAATGTCAGCTAAATCTATAGTCTATCTTATTGTTTTTTTTAACATTTGTATATTACTTCATTATATAGCTATGCATAATTTAGTAAACCATTTCTCTTCTTTTGAATGTGTATGCTATTTCAGTATTTTTTAATCATCAGCTAGATTGTGGTGGCTATCTTCTTGAATACAGTTTATAATTATTAGTTTGCTATAATTACTTTGGTGTTCCAAGATGTAGGATATCAGGGTCAAGTAATTTGAACACTTAGCATAGTTTTCCAAATGATATTACATTATACATTTCAGAGTTTAAAGTGTAATATTTCTCACATATTTAATTGAGCAAACAAGTTCCTAGCAAGATATTTGTTCAATATGCTGAAGTCCAACTGCTTCATGTAGCTGGATGCTATTCATGTGATAAAAATGATATAAATTAGATAAATTAGGCTATCAGCAGGATTTCTCCTTCAGTGTTAGGATACACACATGTCTAACTGGTTTTACATAGTGAATGACCTTCAAATGGTAGAAGATTAAACTGGGTAAATAATTTTATTTAATTTTTAAAAATAATTTTTACTTTTTGATTACAGTTGACATACAATATTATATATATATATATTAGTTTCAGGTGTACAACATAGATATTAGACATTTATGTAATTAGGATGTGATGAACCCAGTAACTCTAGTACCTATCTGATACCATACATAATTATTTCAATATTATCAACTATATTCCCTATGCTATACTTTATATTGCCATGAGTATTTTGTAAGTATTGAGTTGTACTTCTTAATTCCTTTCCTTTTTTTACCTATCTTTCAAACCCCTTTTTATTTGTCAATCATCAAAATGTCCTCTGTATCTATTAGTTTTTATTCTTTGTTATTTATTTATTTATTTATTTATATTGATTTTTTTTTTTTTTTGGTGGGGGGGAGAGAGAAAGAAATGGGAAGCATCAACTTGTAGTAGTTGTTTCCCATATGTGCCTTGACTGGGCAAGCCAGGTTTTCAACCTGGTGACCTCAGCATTCCTGGTCAATGCTTTATTCACTGTGCCACCATAGGCCAGGCCTAGAAAGTGCTTTTAAATAATGCATAGTTTTGTTTTTTTAAAGACCCTCAGTAATCTTTTTTAATTATCCTAAATTTCCTTACATTTTTAAAAAAAGATTTTATTTATTCATTTTAGAGAGAGTAGAGAGAGAGAAGAGTGAAAGAGAGTGAGAGAAAGATAGAGAGAAGGGGGGAGGGGCAAGAAGCATCAATTTCCAGTGTGCATTGACCAGGAAACCCCAGGGTTTCGAACCAGTGACCTCAGCATTCCAGGTTGAGACTTTATCCACTGTGCCACCATAGGTCAGGCTATTTTGTATTTTAGATTTCACAGATGGCAAGATTTCATGCTTTCTTTTTTTATGGTCTAGTTATATTTCATTGTATATTTTTTTTGCTTTTTTCTCCATTCATATATTGATAAACACTTAGGTTGCTTCCATATATTGGCAATTGTAAATAATGCTGCAATAAACTTATGGATACATATGTCTTTTCGATTCAGTATTTTTGGTTTCTTTGGATAAATGCCCAGAAGTGGAATTGCTGAGGCCTTCTTTGTCTAATGTTACAGCTTTTGTTTTAAAATTTATTTTGTCTGGTATGTATTGCTACACCAGTCTTGTGGTCACATTTTCCCACAAAACATATGCAAGTTGAGCCTTGATCGCTGCTGGCACATAAATAAGGATTGCCCTTCAGGATGATTGTTTGCGTGGACTGGTCATGACTACATTGGAGGAGCGGTTGTGCAGAGGCCAGTCCTATAGAATAGGATATGTTTTAGCAAGGATCAGGTGCCTGTTGGGTCTTTTCCTTGAGTTTGATTTTGTGGGGGTGATTCAGTAGTGCTCTGGTGTCTGTAGCTGGCCAGTAGGTGTATTGGTTCTGGGTTCTCTTGGGAGGAACAAGCCAAGGTCAGCCACTGTCTATGCTGTGCTTTAGGTCACTTGGTATGAGTTACAAAGTAATATGAAAGTGGTTGCTACTTGTGCTGGACTTGGACATGCCTGGGAGAAGCTAAGCTGTGAAATGAGGCCAGCTGTTGCTAGTGCCAAGTTTCAGGCTGCTTAGCAAGAGATATAGTGCACACCGAGGCTAGATGCTGCTTGTTTGGGGTTTGCGAACCTATGATAAATTTTAGGAGAATCTGCAGCGTAAGCCAAGACAGGCTGCTTATATTGAAAAGCCACTGAGGCACTGGCCAGGTTCTCAGTGGCTAGAGCATTGGCCCAGTTTGCGGACATCCCTGATTCTATCTTCAGTCAGGGCACACATAAGAAGCAACTATCTGCTTATTTTCCCCTCCTTCTCCCCTTTTTTCCTCCTCTCTTTCCCTCTCACAGCCAGTGGCTCAGTTGGTTCGAGTGTCAGCCATGGCTGCTAAGGATAGCTCAGTTGGGCTGAGATTTGGCCTCAGGCACTTAGGATAGCTTGGTTGACTTGAGCATTGGCCTCAGATGGGGGTTACTGGGTGAATCCGGTCAGGGTGCATGTGAGAGTCTGTCATTCTAACTCCCCTCCTTTTCACTAAACAAAAGCAAAGAAAAGAAAGAAAAGAAAGCAACTGGAAGTGGCTTGGGTGGACCTGCAAGTTGTGCGGTTGTGGGGTCAATGGGTTGGTCAGGTTGATGGAGACTTAGATATGGCACCTGCCTATTTCTGCAGGGGGAGGACTTAGCAAAGGAACAATGGCTTCTGCCAGCACTTCTGTCTGGGAGAAAGCTGCTCCTCCAGCTCTTATACTGAAGTCAAACGAGTCAGTACCTTCTTATGTGTTCATGGTGCCTTTTGAGCTGCTGCCCCAGCACTAGAGCTCAGAGTAAGTGGGTTTGTCCACAAGCAAGTCTATGCAGGCCTTTTAAGAGGACTGCTTGGGACTCTAGCAGCCCTCTGTCTCTGCCACAAGTTCTACTGGTTTTCACAGGAGTTATGGTGATGTCGTTTTTTAGCCCTGGAACCCTGGGTTTGGGAGCCTGTTGTGGGGCTGGGGCTCCTGCTTCTCAGGAGTCCCTTCTACCACAGCCAAAATATTCCTCCCAATTTATTTTTAGCCATCACACATGGTTATGGGACCAGCCCATTCTGAGTCTCTGCCCCTCTTACCAGTCTCCATGTGGTTTCTTCTATGAAACTTTAGTTATATGACTTCTGTTCAGCCAGACTTCAGGCAGTTCTTAATGATGGCTATTCTGCAGGTTGGTTGTGATTTTGTTGTGGTCATGAAAGGGAGCAAGTGCTATGTTTACCAACTCTGTCATCTTGACTGGAAGCCCTGGGCTGAACAATTTTAAAAAAATTAAGTCATCACTATAATAAACCCAGGACTTCTATGGATTTAAATATTACTCATAGCTAACAAAAATGTCTACAGTACTACATTTGTCATGTGCACAATAGGCATTATTAGCGTTGGGCAATGATATAAACAATGGTCCTCTGAGACAATAGCATACACTACATGGATTAGGATTTGGTCTCTTATAAGCACTTGCAAGTTTTAGTCTTTTAATGAAAAAAAAATAATATTTAAAACATCTAAAGAGCTACAAGGTATAATAGCTTTGCAGTGGAAAAACCTTGTTTTAAACTTTTTTTTATTTCAAAATACTTTTGTATTCATGAGAGTTGCATTGATAGTACAGAGTGGTCCCACATATCCTTCACCTAGCAATATCTAATGTTAACACCTACATTACCATGATACATTTATTGAAGCTAAGGTATTAACATTGTATAAAACTATTAAGGAAATCACAGACATATTAGAATTCACCACTTTTTCCCATCATGTCCATTTTCTATTTTAATATCCAATCAATGATACCATGTTGCATTTAATTGTCATGACTTGTTGTAAGGTATCGTACCCCAGATGCTGAAAAGTACCATACCTCACTTTTGCGGGTTTACATAGAGACACCAAGTCCAGAAGAGTTTTGAAGGGTTTTATTAAAGGAGGAGATTTATTAAATATACCAGCTGCATTTGATCGACACGGGGCATTTGCAGACCCAAATTGTATGTGCCAAATACATCTCAGGAGCTAGTTATATACCCTTGATCACACACAGGCTGAGGAGAGCATGGAATCATGGCACAAGTTTACAACATTCGTTTAGGGGATACACAGAAACATTAAGACTTTCAAGGTAACACAATCAAATATGTTTACAATCTTTCAGGGTTCATCTTCCCTCCTTTGCCTAGAAGTATATTACTCTCAGGATTCCAGGAAAGGGGGGGGACTACAATCAATGCAGGCGTTATGTAAATTCTGCCTCCCATTGAAAAAGAAGTTTCTCAGTCAACCTTTATATTAGTTTTGAAACTAAATGACCCATTGTCCTTATAAGCCAGAGACTTCTACATTCTTCTCCCTCCCCTCCCCAAAGGAAGGATGGGACAGGAAAGCCTGACCTTTCCTCCTAAAATATCAATATTAATTTTATAGCTTTTTGATCCCTTACTACAGACTTAGTCTATGATCTGTGACCATTTTTTACAGTTTTTTTCTTGTGTTTGTTGATTTTTTTATTTTTTTCAACTGTGTGTTGATTTGTGTTTGTTAGATGTTTTGTCATGATTAGACTGGAGTTATGTATTTTGTACATGAACACTACTAAGCTAATATACTTCTCAGTGCATTTCAGGAATTACATGATATCAACATGACTTATTAATGGTGATGTCAAACCCTGATCACTTGGTTAAGGGACCCTTCTTTTTAAAGACATTTTTTATTCCAAAAAGAGTATCACATGTGAAGGTGAAGGTATACAATTCAACGATATAGCTTTTGACTAAAATCATAAACATTTCAGATGATAGTTCTCTTCTGTTGGTGCATTAGTATACTATAAACATTGAAAAAAATAGGGTTATGTTTATTAAAAGTGGACATATTTATATAACTAACTATGATACATTTTCCTGCCTTGTTTCTTTATAAGTTTGAAATGTTTTCATAGCCTATTGAATAAAATATCTTTAGAGGGAAAATAGTAGAAGTTTGCTAACTGACCTGCAATTAACTGAGTTACTATATTAACGGTTGTCCTTCACAGTCTGTAAAACTACTGATTCCTAGAGCATGATATACATGTGCATGGGCTGGCGATAAGACTTTATTCTGCCCCTACACTTCTTATTTTACTTGCTGAGTTCAGTGCTTAACAAGAGTCTATCTTATTTGTTCCCAAATGAGTTCCTGCAACTGAATTTGTTATAATGTTATGTAAATTAATTAAATATTATACACACCTAACATTTGCAATGAGGGTGATGATTAGAATACAAGCAAGCCACCAAAGGTAATTTCATATTCAATATGGATGAGATAACTGTGAAAAAATATGTTTTAAGTTTATGAGTAATTTCACTATAAGAATGCTAAGGAAATGTATTAAAATTATAGATCTATCTAAAAAGCAACTGGGGAATCGTAAGTGGGATAAAAAAAAATATATAGAATGCAAATAGTTATCCACAAAAAGAACTTACCTCTATATCAGAAGATTGGCAAGTGAAAATACATTTTAGTTATAAACCACTTAAAGATGGAGATATAGTCTGAGAAATGTGTCATTAGGCAATTTTTGTTGTTATGCAAATAACATAGTGTACTTATTCACACCTGGATGGTCCTATTGCTTCTAGGTTACAAAGCTATACAGCATGTTACTGTACAAAAACAACAACAGCAACAAAACCCCACAAGTTTAAATCAAGCATAAGAGAAAATAATGTAGTCAAGAGACATGGTAAACAGAACATGAATGAGGCTGCTGCTGGTATAACTTGGCAGACTGTTTTATAGCAAACCTTTTTTTATATATAAGTAGAGTATACTTAAAAATAATAAATAGTATATGAATATATAAACCAGTAAAAGTCATTTATTATCATTATCAAGTATTATGTACATACTATACATAATTATAAGTTTTATACTTTTATGTACTGGCAGCACAGTAGGTTTGTTTACACCAGCATCACCACAGACAACCAACTGAGTAATGTGTTATGCTATGACATTATAATGGCTAGGATGACACTAGACGATAGGTATTTGTTAGCTCTATTATAATCTTATGGGACCACCATCATATGTGGTCCATTGCTGACCAAAATGCCATTTTATGGCACATGACTGTAGTATAAGTTCACATTGTTAAAAATTCTTTCCCTGTTTAACAAAAGTTAAATATGGAGACAGGCTTGAAATAATATTTATTCTATCATTCATTTGCCCACCTATTTTTAAAATAATTACTGATCTATTATTTAGCACTGTATTTAAAATTAGAGAAAATTGCATTAACATGTCAAACATTCCATAAAATTTATAGCCCAATTTATAAAAAAATAAATGATAGAAAAATAAGTCAAAATTAGGATTTTATAAAAATAATACAATCAACAAAGGAGAAAACAAATGGATGATGCAATTTATTTTGTGGGGTCAGTATGGTCTTTCATAAGAATGATTATTAGATCTGAAAACAAAGAAACCTGGAATTAGATCATAAAATAATGAAGGAAAGAGACTAAAACAAAACAGAGGGAAGGTCCCTGACTGAGAAGAACATTGGGGTCACTTGTGGAAGTGGGAGAAGAGCTTCGGTATGGAGTTGTGCTTAGGTGAAGTTTGGAAGAGTATCTCAAGAGGAACACTGTCTCTGCAGAAGAATATACAAGCACTGCAGAGGACCCACTGCCTGTTGTAGGGAATGGAAAAGCACTATAGGTGAAGCACTGAGCTAGGAGAAGAGAAAACCACAAGGAATAGAACAGAACCTGTAGTGAAGAGTCAGAAAACACTATGGAAGGTAATGAATGGAAGAGCAGTCAACGTGAAGCACTGAGCATGGTGAAGAAGGCAGTGGTGGTACAGATAAAGCAGTGTCTGTGGTGAAGAATGGAGGGACAGGGGGAAGGACCAGGGCCTCTGGGGGACTATGGGAGACCGTTATAGATGGGGCTTAAGGTAATGAGTGCAAGAGCACAAGGGAGGAGGGCCTGTGGAAGTAAATGAGAAAGCACTGTAGATGGATCTCTGCCTGTGATGCAGAATGCTACAGTGATATGGGTGCAGCAGAGCTGGTGGTGAAAAATGCAAGAGCCCTAAGTTAGATGTTTTCTGTTTGAGGAGCACACTGGGCAAAGTAGTATCCATGGTAAGAAGTGAAAGTGCACTGTGGGTTGTACACAGACTCTCATGGAAAAATGATAAATACAGTTATATTGAGCTTAGGATATTCTATTCATCAAAATATATTTAAGAAATAAAACAATCAGCCAGAAACTTAGAGTAACTATTTGTAAAATTTTCAAAAATTACACAATTACTTAAAGTATTAGTAGTTTCTGGAATGTTAAAACATACTCTCCTATCACTAATAAAAACACAAATAACACAACAGAAATATGAACAAAAATATATATACTTTACCAAATAGGAAATATACATGGCCAGAAAACACATGAGAAAACAAGTCAATTTTATTAATAATCAGGAAATGAAACCTCAGTGGTATAGACAGATATTTCATGTGACTTGCACTACTAAATTATGTTCAGAATAATGAACTCTCTTGAACACTGGTATTGAAAGTATATTTTGAAAAGTTTGTCACTAGGTAATAATACTTGGTTATTAATCCAACTATTGCCATTGTAGTTATAGAACCTGGAGAAGGTCTTGTAGTCATGCACGAAAGGGTATTTAAAATAATCTTCACAGCAGCATTTATAGTCCTGCAAAAGCCCTTCACTACTAGAACAGGAAAAAGAATGTTGGTAGCCTGACCAGGCAGTTGTGCAGTGGGTAGAGTGTTGGACTGGGATGTGGAGGACCCAGGTTCAAAAGTCTGTGGTCACTGGCTTGAGAAGGGGTCACTCACTCTGCTGTTGCCCCTCGATCAAGGCACATGTGAAAAAGCAATCAAAGAACAACTAAGGAGCCACAACAAAGAATTGATGCTTCTTATCTATCTCCCTTTCTGTCTGTCCCTATCTGTCAGTCTCTCTGACTTTCTGGCTCTGTCAAAAAAAAAAAAAAAAAAAAAAAGGAAGGGTGATATAGTCATAAAATTAAGTAATGTAAGGCAACAACAATTTGTGAACAATACATACCACACTTATCAGTATAGGCATGTGCAGTCACTGTTTAGAAAAGGAAGAAAGTCATGAAATAAAGCTTGCTGATACACAGTGTCTTAAATGGCTTGTGGACCATTTCTCTAGTGAAACTACCATAACTGATGACAATTAAACAATTATCTGGAATTAATCCCATTGACATTTAGCAAATGCAGAAACATTTCTTCCAGAACATCTACTAAATCTCAGGAAGAAGAGCAAGTGTCTGGCGTTTGTTGCTATCACTCCCTCCTCTACATGGCACCTCTCCAGCTCAGCATGATGGAAGCTTGACCCTGGATGGCTAGGGCAGAGTATAGAGCTTCCTCTTCCCCAGCCCTCAGCCAATGCTGATGCTATCCCTGCAGGAGCAGCAGGCTGTCAGCATTTTTCTTCACCCCTCACCCCACCCCAAGATTCAGTGTTTTCCTTTCCTACCCACCTAGTGCACTGGTACGGGCTAGAAGTTCTACCCCAGGTGTGGGAGATTGGGGATACTG
The DNA here is from genome assembly GCF_036850765.1 of Saccopteryx bilineata. Classification (NCBI taxonomy): domain Eukaryota; kingdom Metazoa; phylum Chordata; class Mammalia; order Chiroptera; family Emballonuridae; genus Saccopteryx; species Saccopteryx bilineata. The sequence goes on along the minus strand of NC_089495.1, from coordinate 90,426,745 downwards.
AAACACCAGTCACCCATGTGTGTGACTCATTTGCTTGTATGGCAGAGGCTGCACACCAGAAGAAGTAAGCTGAGAAGACTGAAGGCTACCCTCTCTTCCTCTGCCCAGCTGCATATATACTTACATAGGGGTATCACTCCTAGAGAAGCAGGTGACTCTCCATACCTGCAGCACTGGAGCAGTGATGCAGCACTTGAGCCCCGGGGGAGAGGCTGGCTACAAGAATGGAGAGCTCAGAGGCTGTCCCCAAGGGAACTGACTATATTTGTTAAGCAGTTACCAGGAAGCTGATAGCTGCATGAGACCATGCTCAAGTGCAGTCCAGTGCTAGAGAGAACCAGGGAGAGATAAAACTCAGAAGACCCTTCTGTGGTCAGAACAAATTGTAAGGATTTGCCTCAACACTACCCCTGAAAAGAGGCCTTCACTTAATTGGATCAGGATATGTACAATTTTTGCCCCAGGGCTTTGTCAAAAACAATAGAGCAATCAGCCAGCAATTAGAGGAACTAACTGTTAGTGTGATACCAAAGAAAGGCCTACATCTTAACTGAGAAATCAGGGAAAGAGGCCTCCAAAGATAGCTCTGCTAAAGCCTCTGTCATCTTTGGGTGACTGTCATATGCCCAAGGCTATACTTTCTGGGGACTGAGATGAGAGAAAAAGAATTAAAAAAAAAAGACATAATCATGGAATATTTCCCCACAACCGAATCTACATATCCAAGAATCTTAACCAACTCTAAACTGGGAAAATGAATACACTCAGATATAGTAAAACTAATGAAAGGAAAAGATTTTCAAGAACACCTTGAAAGCAGCAAGTCCTTGTAATAATCATATACGAGGAAACTTCAATAAAAATAACTGTCAGAAACAGTGGGGGGCAGGAGGGAGTGTGGTGACATATTGAAAGTGCTGTAAACAACTGCACAAAAATGTCAGTCAGGATTCTTAGTGAACAAAATTATCTTTCAAAAGGGAAATAAAGACATTCACAGGTAAAAACTGAGAAATACATCTAGTAGACCACACTTACAAAAAATACTAGTAAAAACTTCTTGATGTAAAAGAAATTAATCAGATAGTTATTCAAACCTATGCCAAAAATTAAGAGCACTGGTAAAGCTAATTAAAAATTAACAGCCAGTAAAAATGCATTTTTTTTTCAATGTATCTTATCTGATTTAAAAAGCAATTGTAGAAAAGTATATATTTGCATGGTGGGGTCTATAACATTTAGAAAACCTAATTATTATGAAATAATTTCTGGCAAGCACAAACTATTGAAATTGACTCAACAGAAAATGAATAGACCTAAATCAAGAAAAGAGATCAAATTAGCAAAATTTAAAATGTCCATTAAGTAAAACTCATGCCTACAGGGATTCAATGGTGGATTCTCAAAAAGCTAAAGCCAGAGTTACTATGTGACCCGTCCTTTCCACCTCCATCATAGGAATCTAGCTAGGAGGAATGAAAATGTATGTCCAAACAACAAGCAAGCAAACAAAAACAACAAAATCGGCATATGACTGTTCATAGAAGCATTATTCGTAACATTCAAAAGGTAAAAACAGCTCAAAGTCTATCACCTGGTGAATGGCAAAATCGTTGTTTATGGCATTCTCTAATTATTTTTATTGCTGTAAAATTGATATTATTGTGTCCTGTTCAAATCTGATTTTACTGATTTGAGCTCCTCTCTTTCTTTCGGTCAGTCTAGCACGACTCAATGAATATACTAAAATCCACTCAATTGTATAATTTAAAAGGGTGAATTTTATGAAGTGAAAGTTATATCTCAATAAAGATGTTATAAAAACAAAACTACAGAAGAAAAAATATAAATTTTTCCAGTATGATAAAGTGAAAGTATAGGCAATGGTGTGTACGTAGGTGATAAAAGTTACAAAAAAGGAAGGGCATGTTTGCCGAGAAATCAGGGTAATGGCTGTTGTCAAGAAGGAGGGAAAGGTATGTGATCAGGGAAGGGCACAGAGGACAGACACTTCTGCCACATTCTTTTCAAAATACATCTAACACATCTGGATGATCATTCAGGACACGTTGCTGCAGTTCTAATGAGAAATACCGTATTTTTCGCTCCATAAGATGCATCTGACCATATGACACACCTAAGGTTTTAAGGAGGAAAATAAGAAAAAAAATATTCTGAACCAAATGGTGTGTTAAAATATTTAATACAATAGCCTGACCAGGTGGTGGTGCAGTGGATAGAGCGTCGGACTGGGATGTGGAGGACCCAGCTTCAAGACCTCGAGGTCCCCAGCTTGAGCACGAGCTCATCTGGTTTGAGCAAGGCTCACCAGCTTGAGCCCAAGGTCGCTGGCTCGAGCAAGGGGTACTCTGTCTGCTGTAGCCCCCCTGGTCAAGGTACATATGAGAAATTAAGCAATGAACAACTAAGAAACTGCAACGAAGAATTGATGTTTCTCATCTCTCTCTCTTCTTGTCTGTCTGTCCCTCTGTCCCTCTCTCTGACTCTCTGTCTCTCCCACAAAAAAAAAAAAATTATTAATACAATACCATATTTTTCACTCCATAAGATGCAAGGACATATTCCCCTTTACTTTTGGGAGAAAAAAAGTGCATGTTATAGAGCGAAAAAAATAGCAATTTAGACTGTAAGCAACAAGAGCACATAATTGTTGAAATCCCAAAGTTATTCATTTGGTGTTTTCTTTCTCATTAAGTCTCTTGTTTATTTATTTTACTTAATAAGTCAGAATTATAGAGGGCAATCTATTGGCTATTCTCTTTTCCTTACTCTCCCCACCCCCCACTCCAACTCATTTATGCTACTGTGTGCCCTGACAAATTTTTTTTTTATGGAGTACCTTCCCTGACCTCCTTGCACACTGTTCCCAGTGGGGTTTGACCAGTCTGAATAATCCACAAGAGAGGACTATAATAATCCACAAGCATGTAAGAGGAAAGAGTACTGGGGATAATGAATCCTTTTGTTCCTTCTCTTCTGCCTCGCAGTTTGTAGAAATTCTATTCAGTCTGGCAGCACTTTTCCCAAGGTTTCTACTTTGAACAAAATTCTAGTGACACCATTTCTAGTACCTGCCCATGGAACCTACATGCAATATTGTTTTTCTGCTGTTGGGAGTGAATGAGTGACTCAGTATTGCCTGTTAGTTCCCTCAATCCTGCTAAAACTTCTGTAAATAGTTTCTATATTAAAGAGTCTTTAAAGAGAAATCTCAGCAGAATGTATCATCTTGTCTCTGCTTGGTCCTTAATTGCAACGAACTTAATCAGAACTTCCAAACTTCAGTTCTAAACTTTATTAAATTTCAGCTATTTCTATACAGTCTATCAATGCAGAAGGTCGATGTATCCATGTAGTGAAATCACACATCGTACATAATTCATATCCATAAAATAAGGCATTAACTTTTTTCCTCCATACTAATGACTAAACTGTAAATCTCTGCAGTTATGAAGAAGTTTTATACTTAAATGATAGTCATCATTTAGTAGGGATGTATGTATGGTTATATAAATATTTTGGTAATTATTTCATCTAATATTTTTAAGAACATATGACTATATCTTTTATTATACTTTTAGTTTCAGTACTTTTTTATATGATAAAGAAAAAAGAAAAAGCTAATTATTTTAAACACATGCATTGGCTTTTCTCAAAACCTGAACTATGCTTAGCTGCTACTATCTATCTATCTATCTATCTATCTATCTATCTATCTATCTATCTATCATTTATAGAGGAATGGAGATAGAGAGACAGGCTTCTGCATGTGTCCCGACTGGAATCCACACAGCAACCTTCATCTGGGGTGGATGCTGGAATCAACCAAGCTATCCTCAGCGCCAAAGGCTGTCGTTCAGACAACCAAGCTATTCTCAGTGCCCAGGGTGACACTGAAACCAGTCTAGCCACTGGCTGTAAGAGGTAAACAGAGAGAGAGAAGGGGGAGAGGGAGGAGAAGAGAAGTAGATGGTCATTTCTTACATGTGCCCAGACTGGGCATCGAACCCAGGATGTCTGTACACTGCACCGACACTCTATCCACTGAACCAACCAGCTAGGGCCTTAACTTCATTTCTTATGACACTCTTGTCACAATATCTGAAGCATGACTCAGAACCTGATATCCTCTGATAGTTCTCGATCTCAAATGAGCCTCTGGATAATGTAATTATAGTTTAAATAAAATTATTAGTCAGGCACAGATTTAACAACTACTAGTATTTTGGGGGGGGGGAGTTGTTATATTTGAGATACTAGAAGCACATCTACAGTACCATATTACAATATACTAACTGGCAAGTCAGGAGATTGTGTGTGGTACTCAGATATAAGAGTACCACAAACAAATGGTCAACAAAATATATGTTTTCCTTGGAAATAAAATATAACTTGTAAATATATATATGTATTATAGAAAATTTATTGGACTCCCTGAAAAATGTCTACAAATCCCCATCGACCCGAGGATCACAATAGGAGTAATAGACACAGAAGGAACGATACGAGCATAACTAACCAGGATTATTAATTTTATGACCTTATTTTAACAATGTATTACTAGATTTTATACAGTATATAGTACTAACACTATTATTATTTCAATGTGATTATAATTGAGTGACATAATTTTATTTATTTATTTATTTATTTTTAATAAATTTTTATTAATGTTAATGGGATGACATTAATAATTCAGGGTACATATATTCAAAGAAAACATGTCTAGGTTATCTTCTCATTAAATTATGTTGCATACCCCTCGCCCAGAGTCAGATTGTCCTCTGTCACCCTCTATCTAGTTTTCTCTGTGCCCCTCCCCCTCCCCCTAAATCTCTCCCTCCCTCCCTCCTGCGTCCTCCCTCCCCCCACCCCTGGTAACCACCACACTCTTGTCCATGTCTCTTAGTCTCGTTTTTATGTTCCACCAATGTATGGAATCATGTAGTTCTTGTTTTTTTCTGATTTACTTATTTCACTCCGTATAATGTTATCAAGATCCCACCATTTTGCTATAAATGATCTAATGTCATCATTTCTTATGGCTGAGTAGTATTCCATAGTGTATATGTGCCACATCTTCTTTATCCAGTCTTCTATAGAAGGGCTTTTTGGTTGTTTCCATGTCTTGGCCACTGTGAACAGTGCTGCTATGAACATGGGGCTACATGTGTCTTTACGTATCAATGATTCTGAGGTTTTGGGGTATATACCCAGTAGAGGGATTGCTGGGTCATAAGGTAGTTCTATTTGCAGTTTTTTTGAGGAACCACCATACTTTCCTCCATAGTGGTTGTACTACTTTACATTCCCACCAACAGTGTATGAGGGTTCCTTTTTCTCCACAGCCTCTCCAACATTTGTTATTACCCGTCTTGTTGATAATAGCTAATATAACAGGGGTGAGGTGGTATCTCATTGTAGTTTTGATTTGCATTTCTCAAATAACTAATGAAGCTGAGCATCTTTTCATATATCTGTTGGCCATTTGTATTTCTTCCTGGGAGAAGTGTCTGTTCATGGAGTGACATAATTTTAAACAGCAAAGATTTTGTATTCAATGCATATAATCCAATTCCAGAATTCTTTAAAGTAAGGGACAATTAAATGAACTCAAACCAATTATAAGGTAGATGAGATGCTTTTCTGGAGTGTAGTGTATATTATTCAAGCAGGCAAATAAGTAAAATATGTATATTATTTTGTGATTTATGGAAGCTCATCTGCTTTTGGTAAATCACGCAAGTAACCTGTCCTTAAAATGTTAGAAAAGAGTTAACTAAGAAATAACTTATACCTGGTGATATTTAAAACTTTTAGATAATTGTGTTTTAAATAAGACATATTCTGATATTTTAAACACTTCAACTATCTATAAAGATCTTAGGAATCTAAGTGGAGTTATTATATTAAAGGAATAAATTGGTTGCTTTATTATTTTTAAATTTGTACCAAATTTTATTCTGAAGCTTAAATCAAAAGTCCTGTAATTTTGTTCTGTGCAACAAAGTAGATAATTGAGGCAAATGGCTAATTAATGGGGTCTCAAAGAACATATTTTTACTATTTGCAGGCTATGTTAGATTAATCTGACAAATTTGAATTTAGTTAATTTTCTCAATTATATGTTTCAGAAGAGGCTTTTAATTGGAAGTTATTTGATAGCCATATAGATTTTTAGAAATTTTAAATCATATCTCTGTAGTATCTGATAATTAAATGTAAGATTAAAGTATTTACCACAAAGTAAATATAGATGTTAGACTGTTGACTAAATATATCTTAATTAAAAATGATAACTAATACTCTAATATAATCTATTTCAGTAAGTTCTGTCATTGACATTTTTTTATTATTGACTTTGCATTTAGTTTATTCTTACTGTTTCCAATGAAAACTACCTGAGCATACCCTAAAATACATTTATGAAAGAATTTTAGCAATTATTTTGACATTGTCACATTTTGAATGACATGCTAGATATACTAGGAACATTTAGGAGACATTTTATCAATTGTGTATATGTAAAGGCATAGATTCCATTACACATGGCTGTTATTTTAGAATCTTTTGCAAAATTTTCTTGAGTTAGGTGATCCAAATGAATTTTTAGTTTTATGAAGGTGGGACTTTATCTCATTTATTGAATTATCTTCAGTATTCTTAATTATACCTATTATAGAATTGCTTGAAAATGGTTTTTGACTGAATGATTTCAAAATATTTTTTGGACTTGCTATATGTCTGCTTATTTTATGTATGTATGTATGTATGTATGTATGTATGTATGTATTTAGTGCATGTGCATGAGAGAGACAGGGAACAGGAACAGACAGGACAGGAAGGGAGAGAGATGAGAAATATCAATTCTTTGTTGCGGCTCCTTAGTTGTTCACTGATTGCTTTCTCCTTTGTGCCTTGACCAGGTGGTACTAGCCAAGCCGGTGACCCCTTGTTCAAGCCAGAGACCTTGGGCTTCAAGCCAGTGACCTTTGGGCTCAAGCCAGTGACCATGGGGGTCATGTTTATGATCCTACGCTTAAGCCTGTGACCCGATATTCAAGCTGGTGAGCCTGCGCTCAAGCCTGTGACCTCAGAGTTTGAACATGGGTCCTTAGCATTTTAGGTTGCTACTCCATCATTTCCTGTACCACCACCTGATCAGGCTATATGCCCTCTTATAAAAAGCCCATATACTCGATATCTGATTTACACAAATAAAGCTGAAAAAAATACAAAAATGCCATAATAATAGATGCCACTTCACTTTTGTCTATTTCATCTCAGAGAACTGGACACAAAACTCAAACAGGTATGTGTCTAATACTAGACAAATTTTCCTTCAAATTTATTTACCAATAAACAAAGTAGAAAATGATTGAAAGTGTTACATTGTTGTAAATATTATGCTATTGTGAATATTGAGCAGAAACATCTTAAAGTTTGGTTAGTATATATATAAATTTTATTTTATTTTATTCAGTAAGGGGAGGGAGGTGGAGACAGACTCCTGCATGTGCCCAAATGGGATCCACACAGCAAGCCCACTAGGAGGCAATGCTCTGCCTATTTGGGGCCCTTGTCCCTTTGCAACTGAAGCCATTTTTTAGCACCTGAGGTGGAGGTCATGGAGCCATCCTCAGTGACCATGGTGCCAACTCACTCTAATCGAGCCTTGGCTACAGGAGAAAAAAAGAGAGAGAGAGGCAAGAGGGGGAGGGTAAAGAAGCAGATGGTTGCTTCTCCTGTGTCCCTGGACTGGGAATTGAACCCGGGATATCTACACACCGGGCTGATGCTCTACCACTGAGCCAACTGACCAGGGCCTAGTTAGTATATTTTGACCTAATATATTGCATAGAGAAAATGTGACTCCTGCTCATAAATTTTATATGCCGCATGTAATACAAAATTACCTTGATTATTGCATAGTTAGCAATTAGTTGTTTCAATTAGATTATTGAAAGCACATCTTTAAAAATAAATGACCTCATTCCATAGACACTGTTACAGAGTCTTTGTGTTGTGCTATTGATATTTCTGGAAAATGTTGCACTTAAGGAATAATAAGGTGTATGAGTTAAACTGAGTCTACGGTTTATGTCTTTGTATGGCTGAGCTTCAGAATTGGATTAATTTTGATTTGAGGACAAATTAATCAACACAGAATAGAAAGAAATTTGAAAAAAGAAAGCAAATAGCTACTAATGGTGTAGTTCTTTATCTTTATACCAAATAACTGCATGGTCCTGTTCTCAATTTCCTTGAGATTGATTAACCACATATTATGATTCGAATTCAATCACTGAAATAATGAACACCTTACTAGAGGAAGTATTCATGAAGAAGCTAAAGGGGAAATGCAGCGTGGATCATAAACCCTTTCAATTTATTCAGCAGCATAATCTAGTTCCATTATAGATATCAATTCAACTTGCTTATTTGGGCCTGCCAATGCCTATCTAACTGTTTCTTCATTAGCTTTTACCTCCACTACCATTTTATGTTTTCATTTTAGGGTTTTTGCCCATGATTTCTTAACATATAAATAACATTTCTTTGGAAAATTAAGAAAGTATTTGATTTTTAAAATCAAGGACTGATTTAAAAAATTCAACAATCTATTTAAGTTACCATATTTCCCCATGTATAAGATGCACCCTGTTTCAAAAACTTTGAGGTCTAAAAACTGGGTGCATCTTATACAGTGGTTGTAGAATATTTTACTTGCATTTCCCGCTTTTTCAAGCAAATGAGGAGTTGTGGGAATTTTATGATGAATAACACTTGAGTTCAATAACTTTATGTAATACTTATTTTTTTTCAAATTTCGGGCCCCCAAATTAAGGTGTGTCTTATACATGGGAGCATCTTATACAATGAGGAAATATGGTACTATTTATCAATTATTATTAGGTCTCATTGGACTATACATAGAATGAGTAAAAGAAATACTTGATTAAGTATTTTAGAAATTATCAGAGAATGGATGTTCAGATATATATCTTTGATTCTTGTTTGCCAATTACTATTTGTGGCTTGGTAGGGGCTATCATAAAATTTTCCCTTGACAAAGAAAAAATGGCAATAAGGAGGATAAATTAGATGGTTTTTATAAAGCTAGATTTATTTAATTTAAATTAATATTTTATTTTGAGATTATCCCTTTCATATATATATATATATATATATATATATATATTTTTTTTTTTTTTTAATTGAGAGGAGGAGAGATAGTGATACAGAGTCCCCATATTTGTCCCAACTGGGATCCACCTGTCAACCCTGTCTCGGGCAGATACTCAAATCAATCGAGCTATTTTTAGTATCTGAGGCTGATGCATTCAGAACAACTGAGCTATCCCCAGCACCCAGGCTGCCAAAGGGGAAGAGAAAGAGAAGGAGAAGAGGGTGGGGAGAGAAGCAGATGGTCATTTCTCTTGTGTGCCCTGACCAGGAATTGAACCTTGGATGTCCATATGCTGGACCAACACTCTATCCACTGAGCCACCTGGCTAGGGCCCTAACTTTTTAATTTAAAAATTTTTCTTTTATGAAAATATTGTGATAATTTGGTATGCTTTTATATCAATGAGGGCAAAAGCCTTTTAAACTAATTTTATATGTCCTACTGATATATAGCACAGAGTGCAAAATTTTTCTTGCCTATGAAACCCAAAATCTCAAGACCATCATTGTTATTGATGAGTTTTCTTTTATTATTTTAGTGAGAGGAGGGGAAGCAGAGACAGACTCCTGCATGCACCCCAACCGGGATACACCCAGAAAGCCCACTAGGGTCGATGCTCTGCCCATCTGAGGCCCTTGCTCTGTTGCAACCAGAGACATTTATTAGCTCCTGAGGTGGAGGCCATGGAGCCATCTTCAGTGTCTGGGGCCAATGGCTGTAGGATTGTAGGAGAAGAGAGAGAGAGAGAGAGAGAGAGAGAGAGAAAGAGAGAGAGAAGCAAGAGGGGGAGGGGTAAAGTAGCAGATGGTCACTTCTCCTGTGTGCCCTGACTGTTAATCCAACCTGGTACATCTACATACCAGCCAACACTCTTCCACTGAGCCAACCGGCCAAAGCTGAGTCTATTTTTTTTTTTTTTTTAGCTATTGACATCAAGTCTAGACATTGAGAGTACAAGGTGACCAGGCAAAAAAGATTCTTGTGTTTATGGCAAATATTAACATCTTTATAATCCTAATGATTCCTAATTCAAGACTTAATTTTGAAACAAATATTTCTGAAGGGTTTATCATAGTTAGGAAACTATATCAGTTCCTAGAAGATCACTAGTGAACAAAACATTCTGTTCTTTACCTTTTAGAGTTCAGATTTAATAAGGGTGGGAGAAAGAGAAAATATGCAAACATATACAAGATGGGGAGTATTGATATGAAGAAAGTAAGCAGGCTAGAAAGTAAGTATGAAAATCTGACTAGTTAACATTTGAAATGAAACTAGAATATTATACCCAGTAAAAATTTTCAAAAAAAACATTTTGCCCTGGCCGGTTGGCTCAGTGGTAGAGCATCAGCCTGGCGTGCAGGAGTCCTGGGTTTGATTCCCGGCCAGGGCACACAGGAGAAGCGCCCATCTGCTTCTTCACCCCTCCCCCTCTTCTTCCTCTCTGTCTCTCTCTTCCCCTTCTGCAGCCAAGGCTCCATTGGATCAAAGTTTGCCCAGGCGCTGAGGATGGCTCTGTGGCCTCTGCCTCAGGCACTAGAATGGCTCTGGTTGCAACAGAGCAATGCCCCAGATGGGCAGAGCATCACCCCCTGGTGGGCGTGCTGGGTGGATCCAGGTCGGGCGCATATGGGAGTCTGTCTCACTGTCTCCCCATTTCCAACTTCAGAAAAATACAAAATAAATAAATAAATAAAATAAAAATACAAAAAAAGAGAACATTTCATGAAAGATATTTGTGATATCTTGTCCAAGGATATTCTTAAAGAATCTATATAAGCAGAATAAAAGTGATCAAAAAGGGAAATTTTGACTTGCAAGGAGGAATAAAAGGCAAAGAAGGTGGTACATATGTGAACATGTCTGAAATTGATTAATAATAAGAACGTCTCATGGAATTTAAAAAAGAAACAAGCAAAAACTTCCAAAAAGTATCATATATATATATGTAAATCATGAAGAGGTTATTGATATTAACTAAGGCTTTTGGTGGATTTGAACATTTGATATGTTAACTATAGATAATTATAAGTTTTAGGATAATAAAATGACATAATAATTGAGTTTACATATTTCTAGACAGCATAAAAAAAAGAATAAGAAAAATAAAATGTTCAATCCAAAGTAAGCCCAGAAATGAGAGGAAAAGGGAAACAATAACTGAGATAAATAAAGCATAAAATAAGATGATAAGATGATAAAAATAATCATAAAAATACAAATTATGAGTAAAAATTTTAAAACATAGGAAAATAATAACCAAAGGAAAACCTTTGTAATTACATTAACATCAAACAAAATAGTTTATAATGAAAAAAAAATTATTGAAGACAAAGTTTTTTATTGTATAATGATAAAAATTTAATTAATCTAGATTACATAAAAATACTTGTATACATTTTACAAAATAACTTCAACAACATAGAATATAAATGCTTGAAAAACCACAAAAAGAAATAAAAATAATACACCTGTATTTGGATATTTTACTTAACTGCTACAATAATTGATAGCTCAAACAAGCTAGGAGGTTTGAACAACACAAGCAGTAAACTAGATATAATGAGCATATGAAGGGCATAACACCCAACAGTAAGGATTCAAGAACTTCAAACATACATGAGCATTTATGAAAACTGACATTATTCTATGCTATAAAGCAAATAACAACTAGTTTCATGAGTATTATACAGACAGCATTGTCTGACAGTAGCTCTGTAAAATTAGAAATCTAGCCATAAGCATGATAATCAGAAAACCTCCATAAATTTAGAAATTTAACAGCATTTTCTGAATAATTGGTATATCAAAGAGAAAACCAAAATGGATATTAGAAAAATCTGTGTAATGTAAATGAAGTGTAACTCAGTTGAGGATATATAGCCTTATATTTTATATTTAGAAAAGGAAAAGGCTCAAGTTAATGAGCTATGTATCCAATAATTTTACAGGTTAAAAAACAACAGCTACAGAATAAACCCAAGAAAGATAGAAGGTAAATCTTAATAAAGTGGTATTGTCTCTGAAGCCAGACTGATTACATGTGAATCTTTGCTTTCTCTCTTAAGAGTTTTTGACCTTGAAAGTAACTTAAGATCTCCATTTTTCCTCATTTATAATGTATGAGGAATAGTAATAGCACCTGCCTGGCAGAGTTGTGGTGAGGATCGAATGAGTAAATATATAAAGGTAGAGGGAGCCAGGATATTGCTCAGTTCTTTGCCGTTAGCCTTATTATTAGAAGAGCAGTAATTGCCTGACCTGTGTTGGCGCAGTGGGATAAAGCGTCGTCCTGGAACACTGAGGTCACCGGTTCGAAACATTGGGCTTGCCTGGTCAAGGCACATATGGGAGTTGATGCTTCTTGCTCCTCCCTCTTCTCTCTCTCTCTCACTCCTCTCTCTCTAAAAATCAATAAATAAAATATTAAAAAAAAGAAGAGCAGTAATTAATTAAAAAGAGATAAAACACATAATAAACGAAGTCAAAACTACTTCTCTTAAAAAAGTAATAAAATCGACATACCTCTCCCAATACTGATTAGGAAAAGAGAGAGTGGGTCAAATTGACAGCATTCATAAAGAACAAGTAGGATATGAGAAAGGAGAGACCATACACCACTCTTTTGACAGCTTTACTCTGAAGGGTATCATACAAAACGAACACTATCTAGAAGAGGCACATTGGAGTCAAGTGCGGTTTTAAAACTGGCCACATACTTAGGATGGGCTAAGGCAAATTTGTATGCAGGCAGCTAAGGTCCAGCCAAACAAGAGTGTGCTCAGTCCCCTGAGAGGTCAAGCGAAGCAACAATTCACAGCAGAGTGGACCGATGCCAGGACAGATAAATTATTTATGAGTGAGTCTAAGTTTAAATCAACAGTATTCTGTGAGACTGTTTCTTTTTTTTAAAGAAAACACTGCTTTTACCTATAAAAGAGGTGCTAATTTGAGAGCAACTGATTATGGAAGCCAAATCTATGCCAGGCTCCCTGGTGGGAGGAACACATGATTAATAAGGTGGACCTGATTGTATTTGTTTAATTATTTATTCAGACTTTTAAGAGAAGGAAAAGGATAAGCTCAGGAGATAAAGCCAGAAACATTAATGCAAATTAAACCGTACTCCTTGAACTCCCTTGCCCCAAGACCTTAATATTTTCCCTTCTGCCTGAAATACTCAAATATCACGCCAATATCTACCTGGCTCACTCACTGCCTTCATGTAAGTCTCATCTCAGATGTCATCTCAGCAAAAACTATTTCTAGCCACACTATCTGAAGAGAATCCTTTTCATCCTCTGTCTTCTGACCCTCATTTTTTTCCTAGCAGGGCTTATCACTTCCTTATATTGCATAATTTCTCAAAATTTTGTAATATTTTAATGTATTAATTGTTGCTACCTCCCACTGGATTGCAAATTGCTTGAGGGCAGGGACTTTATTTTGCTCAATCTTGTGTTCCCGTGATCTGAAAGATTACCCGACCTTCACATGGCCCTTAATAAACGCTAAGGAATGAAGAGCGTGAGAGAGGGAAAGAGTGAACACATACAGCCTGACCAGGCAGTGATGCAGTGGATAGAGCATCGGACTGGGATGAGGAGGACCCAGGTTCAAGACCCCGAGGTCGCCAGCTTAAGAGTGGGCTCACCTGGTTTGAGCAAAGCTCACCAGCTTGGACCCAAGGTCGCTGGCTCGAGCAAGGGTTACTAGATCTGCTGAAGGCCCACGGTCAAGGCACATATGAGAAGGCAATTAATGAACAACTAAGGTGTCGCAACAAAAAACTGATGATTGATGCTTCTCATCTCTCTCCGTTCCTGTCTGTCTGGTCCTATCTATCCCTCTCTCTGATTCTCTCTCTGCCTCTGGAAAAAAAAAAAAAAAAAAGAATGAACGCATACAGTTGTTTTTGCCAATAATCTAGACATCAGTTTTCCTACCCTTTCACCATCATCTACACTGAACTGTCAGTTCTACTTCTAAAATGTATTTCGATTATTTCCTAATACTCTATATCTCCATCTTTACTCCAATATACTTTCATCTGTTGTCTATTGTCTTAATATTGGCCCCGTAAACACCAATGTTTCTACCCTATTTTTCTGATTCCACTTGGTCTGTTCAAATATACTTACCTACCAAAATCTGAATTATTTTCTTAAAACAGAAATCAAGTATCATTACTTCCCATGGCTAGCTGCTTTCCTTCTCTTCTAAACAAATCCAATTTTACTTAGAAAATTCAGTTTTACCAGACCTTTCAAGAACTTACTCTATACCAGGAGTAGTCAACCTTTTTATACCTACCGCCCACTTTTGTATCTCTGTTAGTAGTAAAATTTTCTAACAGCCCACCGGTTCCACAGTAATGGTGATTTATAAAGTAGGGAAGTAACTTTACTTTATAAAATTTATAAAGCAGAGTTACAGCAAGTTAAAGCATATAATAATAATTACTTACCAAGTACTTTATCTCAGATTTTTGCTAAGTTTGGCAGAATAAATCTTTATAAAACAACTTACTATAGTTAAATCTATCTTTTTATTTATACTTTGGTTGCTCCGCTACCACCCACCATGAAAGCTGGAACACCCACTAGTGGGCGGGAGGGACCAGGTTGACTACCACTGCTCTATACTATGAACCTTAAGAACCTCTCATACACAGTCTTCAAACAATTTTTCCCTTGCTCTCTCTTCATTCTACATATATCGATCTTCTGACATCCAAACTCAACTCAGAACCTTTTGTTTTGACGTATTGTTTATCTAGAACACTGTTTTATTCAACCGCTGGACTGCCAGAAATTTTATGCTGGTTCGTGAAACAGTTAACCATCTTGATGTTGTAAGATTATAGAGTCTATAAATTATTGTGTCTTTAATCTTCATACAACATCAGGTGGTTAACTCTTTTGCAAACCAGCACAAAATTTCTGGTTGACCATCACCAGTCAATGGACCGGTGGCTGAAAATCATTGATGTGGAACACTCCACTCTCATACTTCTAGTGAAAGCTCCATCTTATAATTCATGTCTCAGTTTAAATGTCAGTTATTTAGAAATATTTTTCCCTCACCATCCTACCCTCTATATCTATAATTGTTTTCTCTCTTAGCTCTTTGATACCTTGCATTACAACACTTATGTGGAACTGTGACTCTCATGTTTTGTTTTGTTTTTTTATTTACATGGGGTTTTGTCCATCTCCATCTATAAAATACAAACTCCATTAAGGCAGGGGCATAGTGGTCAGTCATCACTGTATTCATAGCACTGAAATTATTTTGATATATAATTGTTAAGAACTGTGAAGAGTCAAAAGTATTACCCGGCTTGAAAGCTTGTAAGTCAGTCTTCTATGTAGATGTTAGCAGAAGTCATGAGATTTTTGGGTCAGAGACAAAGGACTTATTACACTGTATAGCAGGGAGCACATGCTTCAAGTTTGCCTTAGTTCCTCCTGCCCCCAAGCCCCATGGAGGTGGTCCGGAGCAAGCAGCCTCAGTGAATTGTGCACAAAGAGTGGGTCTACGTCACAGCTGAGATGCTTTGATCTTAGGGTAACCCCATCCTTTAACTGTCTTCCTGCACACCTGCTCAAGCTTTGTCCCAGAGGAAGACATTGGCTTTATTATCCAGGACAGCAAGCATCTATTCACTTCTCCTGAGTGAGACACTAGATCTGCATATTAACATTGTTTGCTCTATAAACATCCTTAAAAAGATAGTCTAGAATAAAAACCGGCAATGTCTCTCTTCAGAAGACATACAGAAATATTAGACCCAATAATAATAAAAGCATAATAATATTTCCCACTTGACTAAAGCTTAGCCTAACAGTTTAACTGTTTAATGTAAGGATGGTAGTGGAAGTTTGAATAAACATTAAAAGGATGAGATGAGGACGTTCACCCAAATTGTGAGGATTTTGTGGATTGTGTCCCTGAAAAGAGTAACTATATGTGTGAAGTTCCTAAGGTGATATTCCATGGGGAAACAGGAAGGTACCATGAACAGTATAGGCAAGTATTCCTGGTGGAAATAGCTCTGTTTTGGGTCTACTACTCTGACTCCTTTCTTACTCTGACTACATTACTCCATAATGCACTTCTGTGTCCCTGCTACTTTCTACCTGTCTGGTCATTTTATTATAGCAGGGCTAACATTCTAACTACAGAAAATTCTCATTGTCTGGTTTCTCATATTTCACTTTGTTGATGATTTTGTATTGCTGTATTTATTTTGCCCCCTATTGCCAGTGCACATGGCCGGTTCCGAAACTGGATGCTAATGAGATTTGGCTTTCTTTCTACTTGCGGTCTGCTTATGCCTGTCCAGTTGCCAAGAGAGCTGTCTTTCTTTGAAACTCTAAAAAAATATGTTTTGTGTATCACACAGACCCGTGAAAGGACAGGAATGGTATTTAATCCAAGCATGACCTCTTAGTGTCTACACTACATTTTACGTCCTTCAACCAGAAGCTCTTATATCCAGTAAAGAATGGATTATTGTATTTAAGTTGTCACACTTGTTTACATATTCACTTGCTTTAGTCACCAAGGAGCATTTCTGTGTGTCCCTCTGTGACAGAAGTTCAGTGAGGCATGCAGATTCTATTTCTAATAAGATATGGTTCCAATCCAAGCAGATTTCACAATTAGAGACAGATTTTAAAAATTAATTGCCATAAGATTAAAGGTCTTTATATTAGAATTATGGGCTTATAGATAAATGGCAAGGACAAATGTAATGATAGCAAAGAGTGGGGACAGGTCTGGTAATGGGAATGCCTCCACCTGGGACATTTTATTTGAATATTGGGTAATGAAAAACATAGGGAGACTAGGAAGAGAAGAAACATTACACGTGACGGACATATGGTAATTAAAGGGACATTTGAGAACATGGCTTCTGTGGTATGTCATTAATGAGCTCTCTGACCTATCTCAATCTCCTACTTTGTAGTATGAAGTTCATGGTAGGTGATCTTTAGCTATTTTACCCCCATTTACTGTGAGGATGAAGAACATTTTCAGTGATCAAACTGTCGAATCTCAGAAAATGTCACCATCACTCTGAAAGAATGCATAATTGCTGTGAAGGGCCCTGAGGCATCCTGCAGAGGGACTTCAGTCACATCAGTGTAGAACTCAGTCTCTTTGGAAACAGAAGAGGCTCCAGGTTGACAATTGGGGAAATAGAAAGGACCTGGCCACCATTTACACTATCTGCCATCAGGTATTGACCATGATGAAGGGTGTTGCACTAGATTTCCATTACAAGATGAGGTCCATGTATGCCCCATCAACACTATTATTCAGGACAGTGGTTCTCTTGTTAAAATCAGAAATTTCTTGGATGAAAATACATCTTCATGGTTCAGATGAGGTCAGGAGTTGCTTGCTCAATATCTTAAGCCATAAAGATGAGTTAATTCTTGAAGGAAACAACATTGAACTTATTTCAAATTCAGTTTCTTTAATTCAACAAGCCACAACAGTTAAAAACAAGTATACAGAAAATTTTGGGATGGGATTTATATTTCTGAGAAGGGAACAATTCAGCAGGCTGATGAATAAGATCTAAGTCATCCAACCACAGAAACAGCAACATGCTGGATAATTCTTCAGACTTATTTGTGATATTTTAAAGATGCAATAAAAATTGTGTATTGAAAAAAATAGGCGATCTCTAAAGTCCAATTGCAGCTGTATCACATATCAAGTCTAGATATTGTTGTTTTGTGTTCTGAAATAGCCATGCTTTCATTTACTTATTATTATGACAGGGTAAGTATCCATAGATTCTGGGTTACTGAGATGATTCTTTCTTTAATGTGTAGGTCATAATCAGAAGGATTGAATCTCTGACTAGAAAAACATTTCACCAAATAAAAATGTTTATTTTAATACATGCTATTTTAATTTCCATCATCTCCTTGAGATAATGCACATGTAAAAAGTACATCATTGAAAAGGAAGATCTGGCTCTGGCTGGTGGCTCAGTAGCTAGAGCATTGGCCCAGTAAATGGATGTCCTGGGTTTGATTCCTGGTCAGGGCACACAGGAGAAGTGACCACCCCTTTCTCTCACTTTCCCCTTCTCTCCCTCCTCCCCCCAATCCCCAACAGCCAGTGACTCAATTGATTCTAGAGAGACCCTGGGCCCTGAGGAGCATTAGGTTAGCCTGAGTGCATCAGCCTCAGGTGGTAAAAGTAGCTCAGTACTTGAGCATTAGACTCAGATGGGGTTGCTGGGTAGATCCTGGTTGGGGCACATGTGAAAGTCAGCCTCACTATCTTCCCTCCTTTCACCTAAAAGAAAAGAAGGAAGGAAGGAAGGAAGGAAGGAAGGATGGAAGGAAGGAAGGAAGGAAGGAAGGAAGGAAGGAAGGAAGGAAGGAAGGAAGGAAGGAAGGAAGGGAATATCTAAGTTGTGGGCTACCTGTGACTATCAGAGACAAACTGCTCAGTCAACATTTAGTCAGAACTTTTTTCTTACTGTGAATGTGCAAGAAGAAAAATCTACATAGTTGCTCTCTACTTATTAGTATGTATATAGGATAGTTTAATTATCTAAATTGCTGCTACCTAAGAAGCATCTGGAATTGCTCCTGAATTATTAGAAATGAAAATTTCTTTAGTCAGCTTTTATCATTTTGATATTTTTTAGAAAAATCCATTGCTATTTTGTTATCAATGTAATGTAATCAGTAGGAAATTATAATGCAAAACACCTAGTAAATCATTAGTAGGGACAGTTTAAAGGGCAAGCTGGTGTGCTTTATAGCTTATCTTTTGTTCTATATGCTATTTCCCGTTTATGTCATCTTATTTCAGAAAATTTCTCATCCAAACAGGACCCTTGATATCTATTAAAAATATCAGGTTTTTAAATGTTTACTTAAAATAAGATAAATAATTGTATAAACTCTCCTTGACCTTTCATTGTTTCTGAGCTTGTGATTCTTAATTTCCTCATTCAAAAATAGAAGATTAAAATCAACAAATTGCCTCTACATTTTGATAGGAGCACCACAATCTTTTTTTTTTCTTTTTTACAGAGACAGAGAAAGTTAGAGAGAGAGGGATAGATAGGGACAGACAGACAGAAAGGGAGAGAGATGAGAAGCATCAATCATCAGTTTTTCATTGCGACACCTTAGTTGTTCATTGATTGCTCTCTCATATATGCCTTGACCGTGGGCCTTCAGCAAACTGAGTAACCTTTTTCTTGAGCTAGTGACCTTGTGTCCAAGCTGGTGAGCTTTGCTCAAACCAGGTGAGCCCGCGCTCAAGCTGGCGACCTTGGGGTCTCCCGGTCCGCTGCTCTATCCACTGCGCCACCGCCTGGTCAGGCAGGAGCATCACAATCTTAAGGCACATGCTTCATGATACATACTATGTAGCCTCTCATATTATGTGTAGATAACCGTAACCCCACAATAGGAACAGATATATTCCTATGGGACTAAATATGTTATTGTCCAGTTATCAGGACTGGAAAAGTTAGTCGAACATAAAAATTAACGTCTGGATTAAAGGGATTTAGTTTTCAAACTCCCTTTGCCTTTTACTCCCCTAGCCAGCTGCAGGGAGAATGAAAGCTGCTATGGATTTATCAAATCTAAAACACTAGACTTTTATTTTTTTTAGCAAGGTAGTGAAAGCAACTATTTAGAGAGTGGTTTCTGCAGAAGAAGCAGTCTTACTTATTTCTAGTTTTTCTGTTTCCTTTCTGCACAGCCCCTGATGAAGCCAAGTACAGTATGTGCTACATTAGGGTCTGGGGCAAAACCAGTACAACTAGGACCTTTTCCTTAACTCACTAAATGACAGTTGATATTAAGCCGCTTGATTATCTGGAGGACGAGCATCCAAGTTAATAAAGAAATCGGTGCAAATGCCTGTGTCAAGAATCTACCTGTTAAATCTGAAGAAGTGCAAGAAGCGAGCCCCCTTACCCCAGGAGCCCAGGAAGAGACTGGGAGAGAGACTCATTCCCCAGGACGCCAGGGTACTCTGAGTCACATGTGCTACCCGGGAGCTCTGGCTTTTTCATTTATCTCCATGCTGTAGCTGTAAATTTAGACTACTGTTTACATTAGAAAAACCCTCTATCTACCCCCCCCCCTTTATTCTTCTAAATGAGGAATTCTGTCAGCCTTCTATAACAAGATACAATCGATTTGCTTCCTCACATGGAGGGTAGCTGCACAGATTGGCTGTATACCTCAATAATTACTCCAAGTCCAAGTCTTCTTTACTGATGATCTTCACAGAGATGAGAAAAGGAACACTTTTAACTTTACCTCCCATGAGAGCTCACATTCTCAAGCTTTTTTGGTCTGATACATTTTGCCTTATATTTATTACCTGGAAATTATTCTTCCTGATTTATTCTAAAGTGTAAAGAATGTAGTAATAAGTAAATGTTCTACATAAATGCCTCCCAATTCTCTCCTTTCTATATAATGAAACTAAATCATACCATTATTACTTGAAGAGATAAAATTTAAAGTATATTATCTTGAATGTAACTGAAAATTTGTTAAAAAAATTGATTCCTTAAACCCTATTTATTATGCAAGACTAATTTGTATAAGCACAAAGGATTCAGGAGGGGGAGTATTAGTGACAGTTGAATTGGTGAATAATTTTTAATTTTTCTGTTATGTGTTATATATTTTTCTTCAAAACATTTGTGTTTGGTTTTACAAACTTGGTAACTGCTCTTTTTATTTTATTTTAGAGAAAGGAGAGAGGGAGAGAGAGAAAGAAGGGGTTAAAACAGGAATCAGCGACTCCTGGTAGTTGCTTCCTGTACATGTCTTGACCAGGCAATCCCAGGGTTTCAAACCAGAGACCTCAGCATTCCAGGTTGATGTGTTTAATCCAATGCGCCACCACAGGTCAGGTGGTAACTGCTCTTATTTTAAAATTTTTTCATTAGTAACTACTCTGTCATTGATAATGTGATAATGTCAATTACTAGTCTATTCTAAATTATACCCTTCATCACCTTTACTTGGAATGGAAATAAAAATATTCTAACCTGGGATGTCAAATTTATAATAAAAACATTCAAAGACATAAACTTCAGGATTTATTAAGTATAAAAATTAAGTGAGCAATTAGGATACTGCTATTTATACTTTCCTGTATTATTTATTGGTTAAATAGGCCTATATTAAGCATAAAAACCTTTGTTTCAATGTGTTTTTTTTAGGAAAAAAGGAAGAATTCAAAGTAATATATCATTCACATGACAAGCTAAAGATAATGTATTTCTTTAACTGCTACGCTAGGTCTTACTTTGTACCCATTCAAATATCTGTGTTTGCAAAATACTTTTCTAGACTTTGAGCTTTACCTTCTTTGCTAACATATGTTCTAATAAAGGCCATTTCTTTAGTTTATAGTAACAAAATAATGTTACCTTGGAAATTGTTATTTAATGGAAATTACTGAGTAGAAAAGGTTCAGGATAATCAGATTTTCTAAATTATAGTTAGAAGCGCCTTTTATCCTATTTTCCTTTAAAAACTTATGCATGCCTTTCCTCTATCTATTGATTTTCATCTCTCTATGAAGGCATGAAAGAAGTCAGCATTATTATATGTTTTACTTTTTTTAGCTGTCATGCTGGCTTCTTTTGCAACCAGAGCAATTTAGGTGACTGTGCCTACTAAAATTAGATGAACAAATAAGCATTTTTACAGTCCTAAGCTTTCTCATGGAAGTTTTAAGTAAAATGTCTTATTATGTTTAATACTTACAATATTCAGTGGAAAGCATCTATAGGAAATATTACCAACCATATTAGCTTATTAAGTAAAACTATGTATAGTCAGAAGAAATAGTAGATCACTACTTTTTTTATTTCTAAAAACTAAGCAATTCTTTTTAGTAATTTAATGTAATTTGTGTGTAAACAAAGGCTTTGGAGTTGGTTACCCATTATTTAATTGCTCATAAACAAAATGAAAAATTTCCTTGTCATTTCAAAGTTCCAAATGGTTTGATGGCTATGGTCTTTCTATCCTGTGTCTATTTCTCTTTTGTAGAGTTTTCTTCTCATATGCTTGGTCTAAAGAGCTCATAGTCTAACAAA
The DNA here is from genome assembly GCF_036850765.1 of Saccopteryx bilineata. Classification (NCBI taxonomy): domain Eukaryota; kingdom Metazoa; phylum Chordata; class Mammalia; order Chiroptera; family Emballonuridae; genus Saccopteryx; species Saccopteryx bilineata. The sequence continues at coordinate 90,404,411 of NC_089495.1, read as the reverse complement.
TCTGCAGCATAGTAAAGGAAAGAGATCACAGAATATCTATTCTTCTTTTAAGGGCTTGACCCAGAACTGGATTAAGTATATCCCCATGGCTATATGTACATAAAAAACAGATCCTCTTCTCCTTCCCTCTTCCTCCTTCCTTTACTCCTCTTTCTCCTTCTACTCTTCCCTTTTCTTCTTCCCCCTTTCTTCTATTCCTTCTTCTGTTCTTTTATTTTGAGAAGTAGTTTAATAATAGAGGTTTTGTTACAGTAATATACAATTGAGAATAAATAATAAGGGACAACATAGTAGTTATTTCAGTTGCCTCACTTAAAAAGATATATTAGATAATTTGTTTGGAAAGCTGTGTATATTAAAGTTTAAGTTTGTCATTAGCCCTAGCCAGTTGGCTCTGTGGTAGAGCATCGGCTCAGTGTGTCATCCTGGGTTTGATTCCTGGTCAGGGCACACAGGAGAAGTGACCATTTGCTTCTCCACCTCTTCCCCTCCCCCTTCTCTCTCTTTCTCTCTCTCTTTCCCTCCCAAAGCCATGGCTCAATTGGTTCAAGTGCATCGAACCAGGCACTAAGGATAGTTCCATGAAGGCTTTGCCTCAGATGCTAAAAATAGCTTGGTTGTTAGCATGGCCCCAGACAGCAGTTGCTGAGTGGATCCTGGTTGGGGTGCTTGCGGGAATCTCTCTATCCACTTGCTTCTCACTTGTAAAAGGAAGCAAAAAAAAAAAAAGTTAGTTTTTAGTTCTCTAAAGTGAATGGATTCTAATGAAAAATATAAATCTAAATTTAGACATATTAATTTTCCAATGTATATCTTCAACAAGAATCATGTGCATTGTATTTTCTCAGAATTATATTTAGTTATTTAGATGATTTTGTTATTTAAAGTGTTAACTTTATTAGATTCTTTTTAAAAATTTATTTTCTTATCCTAGGATAATAAAGATACTATTTCATTCTTTTTCTCTTAGTTTTTTAGCTTTTACCTTTGATATTTAGGTCTTAAATCCACCTACAACTACATTTAGTGTATGATATAAACTGTGTAGTTGACTTCATTGTTTTTTGTTGTTGTTGTTGTTGTTGTTTTTTAATATATGGTGAGTAGCTTCCCCAAAGGCTTCTACTGATTTGTAGCTCAAACTGTTTTGTATACCTTAGTGATTCTTTCTTTCATTTAGCAATTACTTAATAAACACTGTGATAGATGATGAATATATAGGCAAGAGTCAAAATCTTTGCCCTAATTTAACATATTTTTCTACTGGAGGACTGAAACAGTAATTACATGAATACAAAAAACAGCTCAGATAATGAAAAGTCCAATAAGAGTATAAAAGAAAGGGTGTTTGTGAACTTTGTATTTTTATTAATTTATTTTCCTGTTCTTATATATAATTATTGCTACATTTATGCAAGAAAATGCAGTGTTTACAGGGGATTTACTCTCTCTTTGGTTTTCTTTTCCAATTTTGCTTTGGTATTTGTTAATATATTTTTTGTATAAATTTTAGTATTAGTGTAATAAAATCTGGAAATAAATCTTTGAACTATCAATTAGAATTGCACTGAATTTAGAGTTTAGTTTGAAGAATATTAATTTTTTTAAAAAAATTAAGTTTTGACATTTGTTAACTTGACATTTCCCTATGTATCCAGATCCTTTAAATTTTACATTTAATAGCTTAAAAAACTTATACAAAAAAGGTGTTATTTATGTTTAGTCAAGTTAATTAGTTGCTATCTGAAATCATTTTATACTTTCTAGTTATTGTCATTGACATGCCCACTATTCTTTTTTAAATTTTATTTATAAATTTAAATTTAACAAGGTGATATTGATCAATAAGAGTACGTAAGTTTTGCCTGACCAAGCGATGGTGCAATGGATAGAGCGTCTGACTGGGATGTGAAGGACCCAGGTTCAAGACCCCGAGGTGGCCAGCTTGAGTGCGGGCTCATTTGGTTTGAGCAAAGCTCATTAGCTTGGACCCAAGGATGCTGGCTTGAGCAAGGGGTTACTCAGTCTGCTGAAGGCCCATGGTCAAGGCACATATGAGAAAGCAATCAATGAATAACTAAGGTGCCACAACAAAAAACTAATGATTGATGCTTCTCATCTCTCTCTGTTCCTGCCTGTCTGTCCCTATCTATCCCTCTCTCTGACTTTCTCTCTGTCTCTGTAAAAAAAAAAAAGAGTACATAAGTTTCAAGTAAACATTTCTATAGTATTTGAATTGTTGATTACGTTGTATACCCATCACTGAAAATCAAATCATTATTTATTTATTTTATTTATTTTTTTGCTACCACTCAATTGGTGCTTATGTGGGGAATAGCACATTTAGGGTTTATTTAGCATCATTATATTCCTTGTGGGCTTTTTTTTTTATAAATAAATTTTTATTTTAATGGGATGACATCAATAAATCAGGGTACATATATTCAAAGAAAACATTTCCAGGTTATCTTGTCATTCAGTTCTGCTGCATACCCATCACCAAAAGAGAGATCATCCTCCGTCACCCTCTATCCAGTTTTTTTTGTACCCCTCCCCCTCCCCTTCCCCCTCTCCCTTCTTTCCTCCCCCCACCCCCCGTAACCACCACTCCTGTCCATGTCTCTTAGTCTCGCTTTTATGTCCCACCAATGTATGGAATCCTGCAGTTCTTGTTTTTTTCTTGAAAATCAAATCATTTACTGTCACTTTATATTTGTCCCTCTTTACACCCTCCCCCCAACCCCTTGTCCTACATTTCCCTCTTCCTGGTAACCACTTCACTTTTATCTGTGTCCATGTGTCTCAGTTTTATATACTACCTGTGTGTGAAATCATACAGTTCTTAGCTTTTTCTGATTTACTCATTTCACTTAGTATAATGTTTTTAAGGTCCTTCCACATTGTCACAAATGTCATATGTCATCTTGTTATGGCTGAGTAGTATTCCATTGTATATAAGGACCACATCTTTATCCAATCCTCTATAAGTAACACTGTGCTTGTTTTCATTTCTCAAATACTATGAATAATCCTGCAATGAACATGGTGGTACATGTGTCTTTTTTATTATTATTTTCACATATTTGATAATACACTGTTTTATTTCTATTTCTTTTTTTTTTGGCATATTAAGCAATTAGTTTTATTAACAGCTGAGCAAACAACACATAATCCTCCAGATATGTGATTGTCTTTTTTTTAAATTTAATTTAATTTTAATTTATTGGGTTTACATTGATTCTAGTGTCTCCCCGAATACCTCCTTCCCTCCCCCGTGTTCCCCACCACATGTCCCTGGCCCTCCTCCCCACAATGCCCTCCTCTGGATTTGCTTTTCTGCTTTCATCCCATCCTATTATCCCCTTTCCTTCTGTCTGGTTTCCCTTGGGACCCTTTGATTCCACCTCTATCTATTCAGTTCCTCAGTTTATATTGTTCATTGGATTCCTCAATGAAGTCATATGGAATTTTTCTTTCTCTGCCTGGCTTATTTCACTTAACATAATAGTTTCCAGGTCCATCTATGTTGTTGCAAAAAGTAAAATTTCCTTATTTTTCATGGCCCCATAGTATTTTACTGCTTTTTAATCCACTCGTCCACTGACGGACACTTGGGCTGTTTCCAGATCTTTGCTATTGTGAACAATGCTGCCATAAACATGGGGGTGCATTTCTTCTTTTGGAATAGTGCTATGTTGTTCTTAGGGTATATTCCTAAAACTGATATGGCTAGGTCAAAAGGCAGTTCCATTTTTAATTTTTTGAGGAATCTCTATACTGTTTTCCACAGTGGCTGCATTCCCACCAGCAAGGCAGGAGGGTTCCCTTTTTCCACATCCTTGCCAGCACTTATTCTGTGTTGTTTTGTTGATGAGTACCATTGTGACTGGTGTGAGGTGATATCTCATTGTGGTTTTAATTTACATTTCTCTAATGATTAGTGATGTTGAGCATTTTTTCATGTGTTTATTGGCCATCAGTATGTCCTTTTTGGAGAAATGTCTACTCATTTCTTTTGCCCATTTTTTGATTGGATTGTTTATCTTCCTGGTGTTGAGTTTTACAAGTTTTTTATAAATTTTTGTTATTAACCCCTTATCAGACGTATTTTTACATATGTTCCCTATTATGCTGTTTTCCTTTTTATTCAGTTCATATTGTCTTTAGCTGTGCAAAAGCTTTTTAGTTTGATATAGTCTCATTTGTTTATCCTGTCCTTAATTTCCCTTGCCCATGGAGATAAATCAGCAAATATATTGCTGCGAGTGATGTCAGAGAGCTTACTGCCTATGTTTTCTTCTAAGATGCTTATGGTTTCACGACTTATATTTAAGTCTTTTATTCAGTTTGAGTTTACTTTTGTGAATGGTACGTTGGTGGTCTAGTTTCATTTTTTTGCAGGTAGCTGTCCAATTTTCCCAACACCATTTGTTAAAGAGACTGTCCTTACTCCATTGCAACTTTTGTCAAATATCAATTGCCCATAAAGGTGCAGGTTTATTTCTGGGTTCTCTGTTCTGTTCCATTGATCTATATGCCTGTTCTTATGTCAGTACCAAGCTGTTTTGAGTACAATGGCCTTGTAGTATTACTTGATATCAGGAGGTGTGATACCTCCCACTTTGTTCTTTTTCAGGATTGCTGAGGCTATTCGTGTTCTTTTTTGGTTCCATATAAATTTTTGGAATATTTGTTCTAGATCTTTGAAGTATGTCATTGATATATTAATTGGTATTGCATTGAATTTATAAATTGCTTTGGGTAATAAGGACATTTTGATGATGTTTATTCTTCCTAACCATGAACACGGTATATGCTTCCACTTGTTTCTTTCTTCCTTGATTTTTTTTATCAGTGTTTTATAATCTTTTCAGTACAATCTTTAACCTCTTTAGTTAAATTTTCTCCTAGGTACTTTATATTTTTTGTTGCAATAGTGAAGGGGATTGTTTTTTTAATTTCTCTTTCAGACAGATCATTGTTGATGTATAAATATGCCTCTGATTTCTAAATATTAATTTTATATCCTGCCACCTTGCTGAATTCATTTATCAGATCCAGTAGTTTTTTGACTGAGACTTTAGGGTTTTCTATGTACAGTATCATATCATCTGCAAATAATGAAAATTTTACTTCTCCTTTTCCAATTTGGATGCCTTTTATTTCTTCTTCTTGCCTGATTGCTCTAGCTAGGACTTCCAGAACTATGTTGAATAAGAGTGGTGAAAGGGGGCACCCCTGCTTTGTTCCTGATTTTAGGGAATTGCTTTTAATTTTTGCCCATTGAGTATGATGTTGGCTGTGGGTTTGTCATAGATGGGCTTTATCATGTTGAGGTATGTTCCATGTATTCCCACTTTGCTGAGAGTTTTGATCATAAATGGGTGCTGGATTTTATCAAATGCATTTTCTGCATCTATTGAAATTATCATGTGGTTTTTCTTCTTACTTTTATGTGATGAATCACATTGATTGATTTGCAAATGTTGTACCAGCCTTGCCTCCTCAGAGTAAATCCCACTTGATCATGATGTATGATTTTTTCATGTATTGCTGTATCCGGTTTGCTAATATTTTGTTGAGAGTTTTAGTATCTAAATTCATTAGGGATATCAACCTATAGTTTTCTTTCTTTGTGTTGTCTTTGTCTAGTTTTGGAATCAGAATTATGCTTGTTTCATAAAAGGAGCTTGGAAGTTTTCCCTCCTATTGAATTTTTTTTTAATTTTTACTTTTTACTTAATTTATTCATTTTAGAAAGGAGAGAGAGAGAGAGAGACAGAAAGAAGCGGGGGAGGAGCAGGAAGCATCAACTCCCATATGTGCCTTGACCGGCAAGCCCACGTTTTCAAACCAGCGACCTCAGCATTTCCAGGTCGACGCTTTATCCACTGCACCACCACAGGTCAGGCAACTCTTGAATTTTTTGAAATAGCTTGAGAATAGGAGTTAGTTCTTCTTTGAATGTTTGGTAGAATTCACCTGTGAAGCCATCTGGCCCAAGGCTTTTGTTTGTTGGGAGTTTTCTCATAACTGTTTTGATCTCATTTGTTGTAATCAGCCTATTTAGGTTTTCTGATTCTTCCAGATTAATTTTTGAAAGATTATATTTTTCAAGGAATGTGTCCATTTCACCTAGGTTGTCTAATTTTTTGGCATATAGTTCTTCATAGTATTTTCTTATAATTCTTTGTATTTCTGCTGTGTCAGTTGTTACTTCTCCACTCTTATTTCTAATTTTATTTATTTGAGTCCTCTCTCTTTTTTCTTGGTGAGTCTGGCTAAGGGTTCATCGATCTTGTTGACCTCTTCAAAGAATGTACTCTTGGTTTCATTGATCCTCTGTATTGTTTCTTTAGCCTCTATGTCATTTATTTCTGCTCTGATCTTTATTATTTTCTTCCTTCTACTTCCTCTGGGCTTTACTTGCTGTTCTTTTTCTAGTTCATTAAGATGCAGAGTCAAGTTGTTTATTTGAGCTTTTTCTAGCTTCTTAAGGTATGTCTGTAATGCTATGAACTTCCCTCTCAGTACTGCTTTTGCTGTGTCCCATAAATTTTGAGTTGTTATATGCTCATTTTCATTTGTTTCAAGGAAATTTTTTATTTCTTTCTTGATCTCATTGTTGACCCATTCTTTATTTAATAACATGCTGTTTAGTTTCCAAGTGTTTAAGTGGTTTTTAGTTTTTTTATTATAGTTGATTTCTAGTTTTATGACATTGTGGTCAAAGAGAAGATGCTTGATATGATTTCAATCTTTTTAAATTTCTTGAGACTTGTTTTATGCCCTAATATGTAGTCTATACTAGAGAATGTGGGGTGAAAGATCTGAAGATATCTATTAAATCCAGTTGATGTAGTGTGTCCTTTAATTCTGATGTTTCTTTGTTAATTTTCTTTCTTGAGGATCTATCCAGTTATGTTAGTGGGGTATTGAAATCTCCTACTATTATAGTATTGCTGCTGATCTTGCCCTTTATGTCCATCAAAGTTTAATTTATATATTTAGGTGCTCCTCTATTAGGTGCATAGATATTTAACACGGTGGTACATTTGTCTTTATGTACAAATGTTTTCTAGTTTTGGGGGTAGATACCCAGTAGAGAGATTGTTGCATCACTATTTTATTTTATTTTTTTCAGAGAAAATTTTATATCTGGCAAAGTATAAAAACTCTTATTAGTTCTGATGATTTCTTAAGTCAAATGAGTTGTTCTACCTAACTGTGCATATATCCTATTGTTTTGGTTGACACTTTGGTTCACACTAAGTTGAGCAATTGAGCAATTAAATGATTTCTGTTCTTATTTTTAATACTTCCTTTTTCTATGCAATTTGAATATAATACTTCTTTTTCTATATTTTTATGGTAGAAGTTTAGGTAACTAGTTTTATACTGTTCTTGTTTTCTAATATAAACATTAAAAGCTGTAAGTATACCTCTAGGAATGCTTTAGTTGTGCCACCCAAATTTTGATATGGTGGGTTTCCATTAAAATATTAATGTTTTTGGCCCTGGCCGGTTGGCTCAGTGGTAGAGTGTCGGCCTGGCATACAAGAGTTCCGGGTTTAATTTCCGGCCAGGGCACACAGGAGAAGTGCCCATCTGCTTCTCCACCCCTCCCCCTCTCCTTCCTCTCTGTCTCTCTCTTCCCCTTCCACAACTGAGGCACCATTGGAGCAAAGTTGGCCTGGGCGCTGAGGATGGTTCTATGGCCTCTGCCTCAGGAGCTAGAATGGCTCTGAATGCAACAGAGCAACACCCCAGATGGGCAGAGCATCACACCCTGGTGCACATGCCGGGTGGATCTCGGTCGGGCGCATGTGGGAGTCTGTCTGACTGCCTCCCCGTTTCCAGCTTCAGAAAAATACAAATATATATATATATATTATATAAATATTTTTTAATTTATGTATTTATATTGTCCTTGAAAAATATATTATTTATATGTATTTCATGTTTATAAATATATGTATGGGAAATTTTAATATATTTTTATTAATATAATTTTATAGTGATCAGAGAATATAGTATGTCTAATTTAATATAGTCTAAATTTATTTAAATTTATTTCATGACCCATTATATTTGTCATTGGAAGTCCCATATTACTTGGAAAGGAATATGTGTTTATATATTATATAATTTTACATATGGTTATGGGCTTTAGTTGAAATATTTTGATAACTTTTATCTTTACCTCATTTCTTTTTGTTATTTTTCCTCTTTTCTTGCCATTCTTTAGATTGAATAAATCTTAGTATTTATTTTATTATTTCTATTTGTTCATTACTTATACCTGTTTTGTTTTTGTTCTTTTTTTTAAAGTGGGTTCTCTAAGGCATTGCTATTTATTAGAATACTCAGTGATGATAGAAATGTTTCAAATCTATGCTATCCAGTTCAGAAGCCACTAACTGCATGTGCAACAGGCTATTTAGTACTTGTGCAATTGAGAAACTAAAATTGTAATTTAAGTTAAGTTAATTTAAATTAAATTTATATAGCACTGTGTGGTTACATGCATCTTTTAACTCATTAGAATTCCCCACAAAATATATTAATCACTTTACGTATCACATAAGACTCTGAAAATAGTAAAAATACATCTTTCTCATGTTTTATTGTACTATTCAGGATTTTCTAGAGAGAGAGAGGGAGAGAGAGAGAGAGAGAGAGAGAGAGCTATCTTATGAGGAATTGGCTCACACAATAATGGAAACCAAAAAGCATTATAATCTGCTCTCTGTAAACCAGTAACCCAGGGGTGTAATTTAGTCAGAATCCGAAGGTCAGAAAAGGTGATATGAAACGAGATGAGAAGAGATGTTTCAACTCTGAAGCAGAGAGGCAGTGAGAAGAAGGCGAGTTCCTTTTCCCCTGCCTTTTGTTTTATTCAGATCCGCAATGGATTGAACAATACTCACATTACAGAAGGCTGTCTACTTCACCTAGTCCACTGATTCACATGCTAATCTCATCCAGAATCAGCCTCACAGATATATCTATATCCAGAAATAATTTTTATCTGGACACCCTATGGCCTATCAAATTGACACACAAAATTCAGCATAACACATATTTTTTGTACTATAATTTTAATTGATTTTACTTTTATATTTAAGAATCCACAATATTTTGCTATTCTTTTTGCTTTAAATGTTGAATTATCTGTTATAGAAATTAATAAAATCAAACACCTTTTTTATTCACCTATCAATACATTTCTGTTTTGGAATAGTATTTTTTATTAACTTGGAATTCTAGTTTGAGGTTTTTATTTTCTTTTGCACACTAATGCTAGTGTTGTGGGCTAGGTAAAGTTTACAAGTACAAGTAAGGCAGGAAGGTTGAATATTAGTAGATACTCAAAGACAGGAAAAAGCTTAACCCGTGGTTATCTAAGAGAAGATGGTGGAAGTAAGATGGCAATATTTAGGAGAAGTATATAATGGATATTTAGGGAAGTACAGTAGTCCTCCCTTATTTGTAGGGAATATGTTCCAAGACTCCTAGTGGATTCCTGAAATGAAGGTTTCCCAAACCTTATTTGGGGCTAAAGTAGCTTTACCATTGTGAGTACATGAAACAGTTTATTCTTGTGTTATTGTTTATTAATTATTGTATTGTTTTTTTCATAAGAACAACTGTAAACATACTTTTTCTCTACCCTGTATGTACTATTTTTTTCTCATACGTACATACATATGATACATTTTACTTTCTTACTCACTTGCTTAATTTATTTTAGATGAGAGGAGTGGGGATAGTGAGGCAGATTCCCACATGTACCCAGACTGAGATCCACCTGGCAACCCCATCATGGGATGATGCTTGAGTACAGAGCTATTTTTAGCACTTGAGGTTGATGTACTCCAACGGAGCTATCCTTAGCACCCAGAGCCATGCTCGAACCAGGCAAGCCACTGGCTGCATGAAGGAAAGAGGGAGAGAATGGAGTGGTGAGAAGGGGGATAGGAAGAGGGGCAAAAGCAGATGGTTGCTTCTCCTGTGTGCTCTGACCAGGAATGAAACCTGAGACATCCATAAGCTGGCTGATGCTCTATCCACTGAGCCACCAGCCAGGGCCAAAGTTGAATTTATAAATTAGGCACAGTAAGAAATTTACAACCATAACTAATAATAAAATAAAATAGAACAATTATAATAACATACTATAGTAAAAATTATGTGAATGTTATCTCTCAAAATATCTTATTGTACAGTACTCACCTTTTCACTTAAATGAAGCACTTTATGGCTTCTGTTTGGCATATGTGACTTGCCAGCATCACTAGTCTTGAGCTTTGGGCACATTACTAAGTAAAATAAGGGTTACTTGAACACAAGCACTGTGATGCCATGACAGTCAATCTGAAAACCAAGATGGCTACAGACAGACTAATAGGTATCATATATAAATTTTAGATGCTAGACAAAAGGATGATTTATATCCCAAGTGAGACAGAGCAGAATGGTATGAGAGTTCATTCCACCACTCAGAATGGCATGCAATTGAAAATTTATAAGTTATTTATTTCTGAAAATTTCTATTTAATGTTTTTGGACCAAGGTTGACCATGGGTAGTTGAAACCATGGAGAGAGAAACCAGGATAAGAAGGATTATTGGGTACACTACACAGAAGAAAAACCTAAAGCAAAAGCCTTTAAGCAGGAGTATACCTTGCCCATTCAGGAAACATCAGGAATAAGAGTTGGCACAGAATGAAACAAGTACTGTTAGAGAGGAAGTCAGGATACCACAGATCATTCAAAGTCTTGTAGGCCTTTTAAAACCTTTAGTCTGAGTGAAGAGGGAACTGCTTTATACTTTTGAGCAGCAGAGTAACATAAAATGACTTAAGTTTTAAAAATAAATTTTTGTGGAGAATAAATTGTTAAGGTCCACGAATAGAAATAAGAAGACCATTGGGACAAGAAATGATGGTGACTCAGACAAGAATGCTAGCAGTGGATACATGGGACATTGTTAGATTTTGGATATACACTGGTAGATTGTAGGGTGGTGTGAGAGGGGAGAGAGTTAGGTGGACGGAGGGGCAAAAGTCGATAGAGTTGGCAAAAGCTAGAGAAGAAGGAGTTTGAGTAAAATCAAGCATTTAATTTTAGGCATATTAAGTTTGAGATGTCTTTTATGAAAGTTTCAGTAAGCAGTCTGTGTAAATATTTATAGTTTTGAAGGGAGGTACAGTTTGATGGTTATAAATTGGAATGTTGTTACCCACCATACAGATCATATTTAAACTCTGAGACTTAATGAGTTGCCATGGAAGTTAGCATAGATAGAAAAGCAAAGAACATCAGAGACTAATACCTGGCAGAACTCTAAATTTGGAGAAAAGTTGGTAGCAGTAAAGACGTTTGAGGACAGACCAGTGAGTTAGGAGTTTAGCCACAACTGCAGTTTGGTCAAGTGTTGCCATTAGATAACATAAAATAAGGACTGAGGACTGACAGATTTTTCATCAGAGGAGGGTATTATTGAAATGGTGAAACTGATTTGAACAATTTCAGAGAAATGGTAAAAATGAAACCTAATTGGAATGGATTTAAGAAGGCATGAGAGAAAGGATATATACTATAAGATAATTTGACCTGAAACTGTTATGGAATATTGCTGTTAATGTTTTATTTAAGTTGAGAAAAGTATCAGCATTTTGAATGTTTATATTAATGTTTCTAACTGGGAACAACAACAATAAAAACTGATCATGTAGTAAATAAAAGAATAGTTTTGGAGAAGTCTTCAAGTAGAAGTAGAATAATGAACATACAAGTGGTGTATAGGGGAGGGGTTAAGTGCCCACACCTTAACCTCTGTTTGTAATTTAAGTTCAGTAAATTGGGGTGGAACCTCAGGACAAAGACCTTTGAATGCTTATAATCTCTTTTTGTTGGACACCATCTCTGCAAAATATTCTTTACTCTCAGGGTATTTTCTGTCACTACTGATTTATAATAGCCACCATTTTATATTTTTTTGCTTTCTGGTTAAATCAACCCCAGTAAGTATGTGATGAGGACATTAAGTAAGCGAATACCCAGTAGTTAGCCCATTTGACTGGACCTAACTGTTCCTCTCTTGCCACTGAAGCCAGGCTCTGGCAGGAACTAGCATTGTGTTCACATTGTGATTTTTAGTGTTTTTTTTAATGTGGTAGAGATAGGATACTAATCATTTATTCAGGACAATAAAGAAAAAGTAAATGAGCACACTAAGAAAATTCTCCCATTCTTGAATTGCTAACTAGCCATTTTTTTAGAATAACTGCAACTAAATTGCTAGAAATTTACTACATTTATTCTAGTTACTTGGATTTTTTAACCTTCCTATAGCCCTTAAGCTTCTACAATGCTGAGTTTTGGAGAGATCAGTAGAACCTTGTGTTGTTTTGCATATAGATTTTAAACACTGGAGTGGATATTTAAATTCTTATTTCCCACCCCAAGGTATTCAAAATAATTTATATTTTCCTTACTAAATATAAAAAAATATATTAAATAATGTCTTCTTTTATTTTTTATTTAAATTTGTTATAAAGATTTATGGAATGCAATAATTTCATTCCATTTCCTTTCATTCAAGCTTTAAGAAATGCTTTCAGTTTCAAATAAACAGTAATAGATTTTGGGGAATTACTAAGACACATATACAACTATTTTAACCTTTGATGAAGTTAAAATTTTATATGAAAACACTATATTTTTAGAGTATTACTAATTACATTCTGCTTCCTGTATATATTCCTTATAAAATTAATAGAGCTTCTGAAGCATATGACTTTCAAATATTTTTCTTGGAACTTGAATTAGGCTAGATGATAAAAAAAATGGAAAATTATTGAATATGACTATTCAAACTAGGATTTTGGATGCTTTTATTTGGGATAACTATAGAACCAAACCAAATAAAATATATATAAAAGAATTAGGGGAAGGTGTTAGAAACATGAACATGACACTCACAAAGCAGCTACAAAAGCAATCGTATTTTCTCCATTCCTTTTTTACACTATGCTAGCCATTGCTGAAGGTATTTCTTTACCATGGTAACTGTTACCATAGTGACTACCAGCATTATCACTGATGAAGTCTCCATTTGCCATATACCATTCCTTCATTCTGAGCCTTCACAGGAGCTAACTTGTGAAGAAAGAAAATTTGCCTGGTGGTCAATTGTAAATTCATAAATAGAACAGGTCTAGATGATTCTAGAACCTAAACTCTAGATTCTGACATTTTATTATTTTGCACTGGTTCTTTATTAGAAATTTTAGTTTGATTTTGTTTTGCAAATACTTATGTTTAAGATCTAAGCAAGATCTAGTAAATCTCAATTTCCTGGTGTTGCACTGAGTATTTTATTTAAAAATAATCCATATAGTGTTCTGGAGTACCTCACAGGTGTGAATGACTGAATAATGCCCTTGGTTAAACTTAATAACCTCTAGAATAGTGCTTCTTAAATGGCCTCTGTTGAAGTACCAGTTTTTTCCAGTCATCACTTACCAAAATTTTTATAAAGTACAGTAAAAAATATAATCACTAGAAAAATAATTTAAAAGCCTAGGAAATACAAACCCCATTTTTATTATTAAATTTAATAGATATACAGTTACTCTGACAAATTGCTCTAATGTTTTTGAACATTTACTCTCAATGAATGTTTATCTCCCTTTAGACTGTTAATCAATAGTTCAGGAATCAAAATGGTCCTCCAGCCTCACTTTGAGTATTCCTGTTCTAATTTATGAGTTTGCTCATCCATCAAATGGATAAAAAAATCACCTGTCCCACAATATTTAGAGGCCAAAAGAGAAAATAAATTAGCAAATTATGTAAAGTCTTTATGATAAAATTAAGGATTTATCTTTGTGTTTCTTCAGTGTCTAGCACAATGCCATATATATGGACCAACACTCTTTTTAAAATTTGAATTAAAACATGTTCAGAAGGTGTACTGGTGCATTTTGTATGTTTGTGTAAAAAAATTTTAGTGATTTTTTCCCCCAAACTGTCACATCTCACACTGGAATTCTGCCATCAACACGTGACACTCAGCCAGCTAGTGGTGACTATCCATGATGTCAACCACAAAACAGACCTGGCCAGCATAAAAATACTGACTTCATAATAGACTTTCTAAGGAAAACAATAGAATTATCCTTTTTTTTTCAACAGAGACGGAGAGTCAGAAAGACATAGATAGGAAGGGAGAGAGATGAGAAGTATCAGTTCTTCGTTGCAGCACCTTAGTTGTTCATTGATTATGTTCTCATATGTGACTTGACTCAGGGGCACGGGGGAGCTACAGCAAAGCACTCCTTGCTTAAGCTAGCAACCTTGGGCTCAAGCCAGTGATCATGGGATCATGTCTATGGTCCCACTCTCAAGCCAGTGACCCTGTGCTCAAGCTGGCAATCTTGGGGTTTCAACCTGGGTCCTCTACATTCCAGTCCAACTCTCTATTTACTGTACCACCACCTGATCAGGCTAGAGTTATCCTTAAATTGCTGTTATACTATTCATAAGTTAGTGAATAGAAGACAGGAAAACATGATTTTTTAAAAATGCTTTTTCTAATGGAAGAAAAAATAGAATTTTTTTACATTAGATAAAAGTAGAGTTTTACTTAATGAAAAACTACTACAGGAAACTATTGAATTTATATATCATTCTGAATGAAAATTTTCTTAAAAAGCTTTTCAAATGAGATTTTTAAGATGGCTTCAGAGAAGGTGGAAGCTATACTCACCTGCTCCCAGTGCCAAACTAAATTTACAACTAAATTAGAGAGCAGTCAACCTAAATTACCAACTGAAGCCTAGCTGAAATATTATAACCAAGGATTTACAGAAGAAGTTACATATATGTGCAGCAGCTGACAAGCTGGAAGGATATTTTGGCTGCAGAACTTCCTCCTGCCAGGAGTGTGGGGTCTCAGTCCCACTCAGGGATCCCCAGCCTAGAGTAACAGAGATGGGAAGAGGAACCCATATACTATCTGGTGGTAAAAGTCTGTGGGGATTCAGTCCACCTGGGAGAAAAAGGAGTCTGATAGACACCCAGATGCCACCTTTCCAGGGTCATGAACAACTACTGTTACAACACCAGCCTGGGAGTACACTGCCCTGTCCTCCACCTGCTTGCAACATCACTCTGCTCTGGTTGGGTCCTTCAGAGGGGTCTGCTGGCTGACCCAGGAGGGACCTTTTGGGTGCTCTTTTTCTGGAGAAGCTCTTGGTAGAGACTCCGACAGTGATTGAACTTTGTAGCTTTGGAAAGCTCACCGTGAGATTGCACAGCCAGCACCCCCTTCCCTACCTGTTGAATCACTGGGCCTGTCTTATCACTCTGTAGCCCTGCCTTGCTGAGTTCAGTCCTGCAGGGGAATCGGAGTGTGATGTAGAACTGGAACTTATGAGCTCTGTCTCCCAGAGAGGCTTTTATCCTGGAATCAGATGGGTGAGCGCTGGATTGTGGACATTGCAGGAAAGCCACTTCTATCTCCTCTGCAAGCTCAACATATGCTATCCTGGGAAAAGAAAGACATTTCTACTTTTCTCCTACATGTTTGCTAGCATATTCCTCAACAGAAAACTGGATCTGCCCTCCCAAGTCTTGGTGATCCTGCACTGCTAATCTTAGTTTCATGGCAAGAAGTGAGGGCTGCTCTGAGCTGGCATATATGAGTGTGTTTCCCTTGGTGGCTACTGTCTGGGACTGGGACAAAGTGCTGGACCCCCTCCTCTGGGCTCAGCTGGCATCACCCACAATGAGAGACTTGATTTATCCTCCCAGCCCCAGTGGCTCCTCCTTGCTGATATTACTCCTCAGAGGAAATGGTTGACTGCACCCAAATTGAATCTGCAGTGCACTTTTTTTTGGTGGGGGGGAGCTAAGGTTGGGAGAGTCTGGTAGAGACTGAGTGGTTTGGCTCTGGAGTAAGGGCCACTTTCCCATCATAGAGAGCCTGACCACATGGCCCTCAAGTTGTGGGCACAGTGGACTCATTCTCCCCATCCTGGTCACCTTAGCATATTAAGTCATTTCTTGTAGAAGGGTCTATGAGTAGTAGCCCACTCTACAATCTTTCTTCAGAAGGCTCTGGGGAAAGATCAGTCCACTTCAGGGGGAGGCAGAATAGCTGATAGGTGAAGGTGGACCTGAGGGAGCCTCAGATGTTTCAGAGATCTGCCCCCCAGCTCCAAACTGGAGGAAGATAACCCTTGTATTGTACGCAGATTTGTCCCTCCTATGCACACCCAGGCCTAGTAGATGCAGCCACAGACAATGAATAGTGTGCACAGAGTTGGAAAAGGAGAAATAACAACAGACACCAAAGAAATACAAAGCATTGTAAAAAATATTATGAACAACTATATGCCAACAAATTGAACAAATCAGAAGAAATGATAAATTCCTAGAAATATACAATCTTCCAAAACTAAATTAGGAAGAATCAAAAAATTGAATAAACATATTACAGCTAGTGACATTGAAGCAGTAATTTAAAAACTCCCAACAAACAAAAGGCCTATACTGGATAGCTTCAATGGTGAGTTAAGTAAATATTGAAGAAGAACTAATACCCATCCTTCTTAAACAATTCCAAAAATTCCAGAAAAGGGAAGATTCTCAAGCTCATTTTGAAATTATGCTAATTTAAAAACCAGATAAAGACACTGCAAAGAAAGAAAATTATAGGTCAATATTCCTGATGAACATAGATGCTAAAATCCTCAACAAAATATTAGCAAATGAGATCCAGCAATACATTAAAAAAAATGAATAGTGTACATACTCCATCATAAAGTGGGATTTATTCTATGGACACAAGGTTGGTACAATATTTTCAAGTCATTAAATATGGCACATCACCAAAACAAAATGAAGGGTAAAAATAACATAATCATATTAATAGATGAAGAAAAAGCATTTGATAAAATACAGTACCTATTTAAGATAAAAACTTTCAGCAAAGTGGGAATATAGGGATACCTTAACATAATACAGGTTAAATATGACAAACCCACAGCCAATATACTCAATGGGCAAAAACTAAAAGCATTTCCCTTAAGATGAGGAACTAAACTGAGATGTCTACTTTCACCACAAACTTTTTCAGCATAGTACTGGAAGCACTAACTATAGCAATCAGACAGGAAGAGAAAGTAAAGGGCATCTTTTAAAAGTTTTAAAGCTGTCATTATTTGCAGATGACATGATACTGTAAATAGAAAAACCCTTAGAATCTACCCCAAAAGTACTAGATCTAATAAATAAATTTGGCAATGTAGCAGGTTATAAAAATAATATTAAAAATTGGAAGATTATAAGATACTGAAGAAAGAAATTGAGGAAGATACAAATAAATGGAAGCATATATTATATTCATGGATAGAAAAAAATAACATAATTAAAACGTTCACACTATCCAAAGCAATCTACA
The DNA here is from genome assembly GCF_036850765.1 of Saccopteryx bilineata. Classification (NCBI taxonomy): domain Eukaryota; kingdom Metazoa; phylum Chordata; class Mammalia; order Chiroptera; family Emballonuridae; genus Saccopteryx; species Saccopteryx bilineata. Next base: position 90,386,934 of record NC_089495.1, on the reverse strand, counting down.
GATTCAGTGCAATTCCTAGTAAAATGCCAGTGACATATTTCACAGATATAGAACAAATACTCAAAAAAAATTATGTGGAACCACAAGACCCTGAATATACTCAACAACCTGGAGAAAAAAGAAAAAAATCGGAGCTATAATGCTACCTGATATCAAACTATAATTACAAGGCCATAGTAATTAAAACAGCATGGTATTGGCACAAGAACAGGCTTATACATCAATCGAATAGATTATTGAGCACACAAATCCATGCCTTTATGTTGAATTAATGTTTGACAAAGGAGCAAAATCATACAATGGTATAAAGACAGTTTTCAATAAATGGTGTTGGGAAAATTGGACAGATACATGCAAAGAAATGAAACTAGACCACGAACTTATGCCACACACAAGAATAAACTCAAAATGGGTAAAATTGATCTTATCAATAGATGCAGAAAAGGCATTTGATAAAATACAACATCAATTTATGTTTAAAACATTTAACAAAATAGATATAGAAAAAAATATCTCAACATAATAAAGGCGATCTATGATAAACCATCAGCTAACATCATATTAAATGGCATAAAACTTAGGACTTTTCCCCTAAAATCAGAAACAAGACAGGGCTGTCCACTCTCTCCACCCTTATTCAATGTAGTACTGAAAGTTCTAGCCACAGCAATCAGACAAAAGAAAGAAATAAAAGGCATTCATATTGGGAAAAAAGAAGTAAAAGTTTCACTTTTTGCAGATGATAAGATCCTGTACATAGAAAACCCCAAAGACTCCACAAAAAGACTACTAGAAACAATAAACCAATACAGTAAGGTCGCAGGATAAAAAATTAATATACAAAAGTCCATTGCCTTCCTATATGTCAACAATGAAACATCAGAAAACGAGTTAAAAAAAAGCAATCCCCTTTATGGATACAACAACAACAACAAAAATACCTAGAAATAAATATAACAAAGAATGTAGAGTACCTATATAATGAAACCTATAAAGCAGTATTAAGGGAAATCAAAAATGATATAATAAAATGGAAAAATATTCCTTGACTTGGATAGGAAGAATAAATATAGTCAAAATGACTATATTACCCAAAGCAAATACAAATTTAATGCTATTCCCATCAAAATTTCAATGTCATTTTTTAAAGAAATGGAACAAAAAATCATCAGGTTTATATGGAACTATAAAAAAACCCAAATAACCAGAGCAATCCTAAGGAAAAAGAATGAAGCTGGGGGCATTACAATACCTGACTTCAAATTATATTATAGAGCCATGATAATCAAAACAGCATGGTATTGGCAGAAAAATAGACATTCAGACCAATGGAACAGAATAGAAAGCCCAGAAATAAAACCACATGTATATGGTCAAATAATTTTGATAAAGGGACCCACAACACACAATGGAAAAAAGAAAACCTTTAAAACACACGGTGCTGAAAAAACTGGAAAACCACATGCAAAAGAATGAAACTCGACTACAGTTTGTCCCCTTGTACTAAAATTAATTCAAAATGGATCAAAGATCTAAATATAAGACCTGAAACAATAAAGTACATAGAAGAAGACATAGGTACTAAACTCATGGATCTTGGTTACAAAGCACACTTTATGAATTTGACTCCAAAGGCAAGGGAAGTGAAGGCAAAGATAAATGAATGGGACTACATCAGACTAGGAAGCTTTTTTTTTTTTTTTTTGTATTTTTCTGAAGTTGGAAACAGAGGCAGTCAGACAGACTCCTGCATGCACCTGACCGGGATCCACCCAGCATGCCGACCAGGGGGTGATGTTCTGCCAATCTGGGGCGTTGCTCTGTTGCAACCAGGGCCATTCTAGTGCCTGAGGCAGAGGCCATGGAGCCATCCTCAGCGCCCGGGCCAACTTTGCTCCAATGGAGCCTTGGCTGCAGGAGGGGAAGAGAGAGACAGAGAGGAAGGAGAGGGGGAGGAGTAGAGAAGCAGATGGGCACTTCTCCTGTGTGCCCTGGCTGGGAATCAAACCCAGGACTCCTGCACGCCAGTCCAACGCTCTACCACTGAGCCAACTGGCCAGGGCCCAGACTAGGAAGTTTTGCACAGCAAAAGAAACTGAAAACAAAACAAACAGACAGCCAACTAAATGGAAGATGATATTTTCAAACAACAGCTCAGATAAGGGCCTAATATCCAAAATATACAAAGAACTCATAAAACTCAACAAGCAAACAATCCAATAAAAATGGGAAGAGGACATAAACAGACACTTCTCCCAGGAAGAAATACAAATGGCCAACAGATATATGAAAAGATGCACATCTTCGCTAGCTATTAGAGAAATGCAAATCAAAACTACAATGAGATACCACCTCACACCTGATAGATTAGCTATTATCAACAAGACAGGAATAATGCCCTGGCTACTTGGCTCAGTGTTAGAGTGTTGGCCTGGTGTGCAGGAGTCCCGGGTTTGATTCCCAGCCAGGGCATATAGGAGAAGTGCCCATCTGCTTCTCCACCCCTCCCCCTCTCTTTCCTCTCTGTCTCTCTCTTCCCCTCCTGCAGCCAAGGCTCCATTGGAGCAAAGTTGGCCTGGGCACTGGGGATGGCTCTATGGACTCTGCCCCAGGCATTAGAATGGCTCTGGTTGCAACAGAGCAATGCCCCGGATGGGCAAAGCATTACCCCCTGGTGTGCATGCCGGGTGGATCCAGGTCAGGCGCAAACAGGAGTCTGTCTGACTGCCTCCCTGTTTCCAACTTCAGAAAAGTAAAAAATAAAAATAAAAAAAGACAGGTAATAACAAGTGTTGGAGAGGCTGTGGAGAAAAAGGAACCCTTATCCACTGCTGGTGGGAATGTAAAGTAGTACAACCACTATGGAAGAAAGTATGGTGGTTCCTCAAAAAATTAAAAATAGAACTACCATATGACCCACAATCCTTCTACTGGGAATATGCCCCCATAACTCAAAAACACTGGCATGTAAGACACATGCAGCCCCATGTTCATTGCAGCATTGTTCACAGTGGCCAAGACATGGAAACAACCAAAAAGCCCTTCAATAGATGATTGGATAAAGAAGATGTAGTACATATATAGTATAGAATACTACTCAGCCATAAGAAATGATGACATTGGATCATTTACAACAACCATGGATGGACCTTGATAACATTATACTGAGTGAAATAAGTAAATCAGAAAGAAAAAAACTAAGAACTGTATGATTCCATACATAGGTGGGACATAAAAATGAGTCTAAGAGACATGGACAAGTGTGTGGTGGTTACAGGAGGGGAAAGGGGGGAAGAGGGACACAAAGATAACCAGATAGAATGTGACAGAAGACAATTGGACTTTGGGTGATGGGTATGCAACATAACTAAATGTCAACATAACCTGGAGATGTTTTCTCTGAACATATGTACAGGTATTGATCGACTTCTGACCTATGCAACTTACGACCATTTAACTTTACAACCACAATCACTAGCCACAACTGCTCTATGTCTGGCAGCATAAGTGTTGCCCAGCTGGGCGTATGACAGTGCTGGCCAATAAAATGTTTCTTACATGTTTATATATTTTGATATGTTTTGCAATTGGGAAAATGTTTTTTATGGTATTTTTTATACCTTTATTTTGTAATTTTGTATGTTTTACAACTATTAAACCAGTTTTACTGGTAATGCAGTGTTTTACTTAAACCTGATGAATGTAAAAATAAGAAACAAAATGATGTAGAGATGATACAAATGGCATAAAATGAACAAAGAAAATTATAATATATAACAATAATGAAAGAAAATTATGATAAAATATGACAAAGATTTTTATAACATCATTTCACAGTACTGTACATATAGCCTACTCAACTTACGACCAAATCATGTTATGACCAGTGTGCCAGAACCAATCATGGTCGTAAGTCAAGACTAGCTATACCCTGATTTATTAATGTCATCCCATTAAAATTAAAAAAAGAAATGAAACACAATGGAGACAAATGAGAATATCATGCACATAAAAAGAAAAATGATATTTCACCTTCTGCTTATAGTCTACTTTTAGAAATAATATCTCAAAGAAATGTATTAAAAAGGTATTTGACATGACACAGGAAAAATACAATCAAAAATAGGCAAATGAGGCTACATCAAACCAATATGCTTCCACACAGTAAACAGTCAACAAAATTGTCTGCCTATGGAATGGCAGACAATATTTACAAACAATGTATGTGATGAAGGGCTATTTTCTAAAGTATATAAAGTACGTACTTATAGAACTTAATGCCAAATAACCCAATTAAAATATGGACAGTGATTTAGATAGACATTTCTCCGAAGAAGACATATAAATAACCAACAGCTATATGAAGAGTTCTTTGGCATTATTAATCTTCAAGAAAATGCAAATCAAAAGCACAGTGAGATAACATCTTACATGTGCTAGGGTGGTTATTATTAAAAACAAGTGATAACCAGTTTTGGTGAGGATGTGGAGAAATTGGAAACCCTGAGCTATTTTTAAGAATGTAATTTGATGCAGCCACTATGGAAAATGGGATAGAAGTTCCTAAAAATATTAAAAACAGAACTGCCATATGATTCAGTAATCACACTTCTGAGTATACAAATAAAGTATTAAAATCAGAATTTCAAAGAGATTATCTTTCATTCCCATTGTCATTGCAGCATTATTCATAATAGCTAAGATTTCGGAGCAACGTAAATGTCCACTGATAGATAACTGGATAAAGAAAATGTGATTTATACATATTATAGAATATTATTCAGCCATAAAATATAAAATCCTGCATTTACAACAATTTGGATGAACCTGGAGGTCATTATGCTAAGTGAAACAAGCCAAAAATAGTAGGAAATATACTACATGACATTAATTCTATGAAGAATCAAAAATAGTCAAAGTCATAGAAGCAGAGAGTGCAATGGTCATTACCAGGAGCTGGGGACAGGTGGAAACAGAGAGGTATCAGTCAATGGATACAAAATTTCAGTTATGCAAGATGAACAAGTCTTAGAGATATACTATACAGCATAGTGTTTATAGTTAATGACACTTTCATTATTCTTAAATTTTTTCTAAGAGGTAAGATCTTAAATTGTGTTCTTACCACAAAATTATAAAGTAGTAATAATAATCAAGGAAGGGAAAGATTTTTGGAGATGATGGACATGGTTATGGCATAGACTGTAGGGAAGGTTTTATCAATGTATACTTATCTCCAAACCCATCAAGTTGCATACATTCATGTACAGCTTTTTGTATGGCAATTTTACTTGAATAATGCACTTAAAAAGGGGGTGGAAGTTTGACATTAGTGTTTCTGTTCCCTTTAATATTTCCTTTAGTTATATTTTGTAAGTTAAGGTTAGCACAGAATAATATTTGCACCAATAAAATATGTATTGAAAACCTGTTCTCCATAAAGCCTAATGTCAGACATTCTAGTGGCAAAGATTGGACATATTGTCACATGGATACTAAAGAGCAATGGGTTTTCACATTATCAAAAAATTGATGTAACTTCCCATTAGCCCATGAATAATATATCTGAAAATATGTTTTGAATATTACAAAGTTTAATGTTAGTCTTTCTATTACAGGACTTGGTATAGCTGAAAAGTTTTCTCTGAATTAAAATCTTCAAGTTATATCTCCTGATAAAATTAAGCTAACGTTCTGACCTTCTAAAATTTTAAACTAAACCTTAGTGAAATCTCTTACCAACAGTGCTTATTTAACACCGAATAAGTAACTTATTTGATATAAAATATCAAAGGCAAAATTTTCATAAACATTAGTAAATATTATAACAGGTGCAAAATTTTCAAGCATTTCTCTTCAAATAGATGCAATTGAATTTGAAAACATTAAAAATCTCCATAAAGTTAAAATGTATTTGTCAACATTGTATAGGATTTCTTTTAAACCACTTAAATATTTGTTACAGTAAAAAGAAAAATAAGGTTCAATGGAATATGATTATGTAAAAGACCTTTCTTAACTAGAATAATATTAAATTCATCAGAGAATCCCCAGGCTTATATCTTACTATAACACTTGAGAGATTCCTTAATTCAGAATTTTGTAAACCCAGGAAAATGATTTTTCTAAAAGATTAACTAAACTTTTATTAGGAATTTTTTATTTATTCTTACTATAGAACTTACCTAAAATAAAGGTATAAATATAGTCATTAAAGGATACAGAGCTATTTCTGAAAGTATTTTATGCCCTCAATTTTCAGAGAAATATACATAACTAAAATTTTATTTCATTTTCTGACTACTATTTTTCTTTACCCTGTTTGGTTTAACAGCTATTTGTTTTTCTTCATGTTCTGCATACTGGTTCAACAAAAATCATGTTTTTGTTTTTGTTTTTAGTCAATCCCAAGGTCCACGTTCTAGATTTTTGTTGAAACATGTGGTCAAAGTTTAAATGTTTTAATCACTTTTTCTAAAAAAATAAGTGTGATTTTTGGTCATGAACTTGATAAAAAGCCAAACATTATTGGCTTATTGATAGGGAATCTTTTTCCCTTTGTTATATAACTAGGTTGCAGGCTCTAAACTCATTTTGGCAATTAATTGATACATGCAGCATCGCTTAATTTTTAATATTGAATATATTTTCTTCTTTACATAGGGAGAATAGCTTTCTGACTGGGGACAAAATCCTTATTTAACAGAAACACAAAGATTCAAAAACATTTTATGTAGTATTATCAACCACTTCTTCATAACACACTTAGATATTTCTTTAGATTGTGGCAGCTCATGTTTATTTTAGTTATTTCATGCTCAAATTTATGGTTAATACAACATGCTAAAAATTATGTAGAAAAGTACATTTAAACATAGCATTATATACTGAAAAACATATTACATAGCAGTAATAATGTTATGTATTTTACTTAGATTGGTATGTTTCCCATTTTATTCAATTGGCATTTTCATTCATGTATTACCAAAGTAGAAATTAAAGTTCAGAAATCTCTCATCAAGACTTTATAATGTTAGTGCATTAGTTTTTTTTGTTTGTTTGTTTGTTGTGTTTGTTTTTGTTTTTTTTTGTAGTAACAAACTTCCACAAACTCTGTGGCTTAGAACAACATCCATATATTATCTCACAGTTCTTTGGGAAGAAACTGGTGTATAGAATGACTCAGCTGCGACCTCAATTTAAAATGTCAATGAAGCTTCAATCTTTTCTGGAAGCTCTGGGGCTGACTCTGACTTCATATGTATTTAGATTACTGGCCAAATTCAGTTCTGTGCAGTTGTAGGACTGAGGTCCCATTTACTTGAGTTCTGTAATCTAGGAGATTTTTCTCAGATTCTTAAGGCATTTCTTATCATATTGCCTCATCCACAAACAATAGGTTGACTCCTTCTCACTTTTCAAATGTCTCTGACTTCAGTCACATCTCTCCGACTCCAGCCAAGAAAGTTCTCATCTGATTAAATTGGGCCAGCATAATTTCCCTATTTTATAGTATGCAAATTTAATTACATTTGCAAGGTTCCTTTTATCCTGTAACATTACATATTCACCACTTCCAGGGATTAGTTTGTAGACAGTTTTTTGAGTTATTCTGTTTACCACATTCAGTAAATAACCTAGCCTCAATTTTATCTAGATTTCAATGACTTTATTTTTATCTCAATATAAAATGGATCCTTTATGAAATTTTAGAGAACATCTAATTACTCATCATCATTAAGAAACTGATTCTTTGCCTTAAATTTTTGGAATTTAGTTGAGTAAAATGTTGCAAAATGGTTTGGGGGCTAACAGTATTTATCTACCCACTTTTATTCTCTTTGGCTCACCATAATGATTCAAGAAAATTACCCCGGCACTGAGAAAATACTAAAGGCTGATTCAATAAATGTGGGAAATAAGGAAGATGAAATAAAAATATAAGTCCAATTTCACCATTTCATCTAACCTTTGATTTAGAGTAAAAGATTATTAATTTAAGGACATTTTCTTCCACTAAGGATGGATGTAATACACAATGGAGATAATGTTAATAGCTCATCACTGTCCATGGCTTGGTTTCATAATCCTCATCATTGTACTTTCAAAAGTAAAATTGGGTCTCAAATTTCATCCTCCTAGATGATGGACTAAAACAGTAGCTGTAATGGGTGAATTAGTTTCAGTCATTTTATGGTGCTATGTTGTGCCCTAGAACCTACAGGTAAAAAGAGGATTGGATTTCCTTATTTACATGATAAATCAAGGATATTTCTTTTCTTTGCTTTTTGTGCCTTTTTCTTCCTATGACATGGTCACAGAAGGAATAATCTAATTATCACTTTATCAAGATGAATATTGGACCCAGAAAACAAAATTAATAATAAGAATGTGCAGTTTAAGTCTTTTTAGTCAATAGCAAATATATTTTATCTATTTTATATAACAAAAATATATATACCATTATGTCCCTTAAATGTTTATTGTTTATATTTTAAATACAAAAACAATAATAATAGTTTACAGAGACTTAGTTTAGTTTATTACAGAATCATTTTTTATACTTAAGGAACCAAAGCTGAACAAATGTCAAGATCTATTTCAAATATAAAATAAGGTTTTCATGAAATAACATTGCTTAATACAAAATAACTACGGTGCCAAAGAAAAACTAGCAAAATATTTTTCTCTGCTAGTGTTTTAAGTCAAATCACATTTTATTTTTACAGTGTAGTGATCATTTTGCTTTTTATTTGTTTATTTATATGTTTACTTATTTTCTGATAATCTATTTTAATATTTTCTTCCAAGACCTTTATGTTTCATTAATGATATAATTATATTTTTGTTATGGAATACAGTTCACTGGACATTTTTATGTCTACTTGCTTATCTATAATCCTTTTCAAATTAACTCAGATTTCTGTTGTCACTACTATATATTTCCAGATATCAGCAAGTCCAGTAGAAAACATTCATTCAGAAGCAGGAATCCTGAGTTAAATGTCTTCAAGACTGATAAAACTGGCAATATCACAGTAGTCTTTTTGTACCTTGTTTGTTGAATGTCACAAAATCTCAATGACAGCAATTAATTTTGGTTCAGTTCTATGCTTTCTAAGTCATAACAAAAACTACCAATGGTCCTATGACAAAAAAAAACCCCTTTACTTCTCAAAAGTTTTGAGATAATACCCCTAATTTAAGACCTAGGAACAATTCTTGGAGCTATTGTACATTAAAAAAAAATATATGAACACTTTATGAATGCACAAGTGCATTATTTTTTTCATAAGGTAATATAAACTTTGTTTACTTAAAATCGTGACTTTCTATTATTTTAGATGGCTTTGATAGATAGCTATGAATTCATTGGAGGAAAGAATGATTAAGCTGAACACATGAAGGATGAATACCTATTATCTTAGTGAAGGAGGTGGGAAAGAATACAGAGTGAGGCAAAATTAAGTTTTCAGTTGCTCTGATGGAAAATAACACAATAATTAATAAGTAATAATATAAGAATAAACCGTTTTGCATACTCATGAGTATAAACCTATTTTTGGCTAACACTGTTTTTTATAAAGAGGTAGTTGTTTTTAAACATTAGAATGTTAAAAAGATTTAGCAGGTTTAATAAAACTTAAATACATTCAGTCATGGCATGCCTGTGATGTGCTATGAAAGAATTTCATCACATTTAAAAATGGAGTTTCAGAAGGAGAGGAAAAAATGATCGGTCCAGGAAAAGTAAAATATTAAAAAAATAATGACAAATTTCTCAAATGAGAGAAAAGCATTAATTTCATGTCCAAAATAAAATGCTCAATCAGAAGGATAAACACAATACAACATACACACACAACTAATGAATACAAAATATTAAGAGGAAATCATAGAAGAAGGAAGAGAAAGATATCAGATTCCTTACTGGGAAACCAAAAATTGATACCAAATCACCAGAAGCCAGGGTATAGGCATAGAACAGATTTTTTCTCACAGCCCTCAGAAGAAACCGACCTGCCAATGCCTTGAACTTGGACTCTAACCACTGAGAATATAAAACAATAAATTTCTGTTATTTAGCCCAGTTTGTAATACTTTGTTACAGCTCCTTTAGCCAACTAATACATCTGATAAATTTAAGCAAATATCAGACAAAATAGATTTTAAGCATATCCTGCTAGAGATGAAGAGAGATAACTTGCAGTGATTAAAGGATTATTATACAAAGAAGATATAGTCTAAATTTGAATCATCTAATATCAGAGCTTCAACATATATAAGACAAATTAAAAGAATTAAAAAATAATAGGCCAACTCTATATTCACAGTAGATGACATTGATACAAATCTTTCAGTTAATGATAAAAAAAACAGGTGACGTCACGGAAATGGCGCCGTGAGCAGCGCGTCCGACAGATCTCCCCTAAATCACAACAAATTTATCAACTAGAAACAGAAAAATTTATCCTCGGAGCATTCCGGAGTTCCACACAAACTGAAAGTGAAAGGACTGTTATCACTTGAATCTGAGAGACGAGGGTGTGGAGGAAGCTACAGCAGCGACGTTCATTCAAGCCGCGAGGGAGTGTGCCTGTGGTGAGTCAGCCCACACTCGGGAGCCGCGAGCAGCCGCGGGCGCGCGCCCCGTACGGTTGCAGAGCGAGCACCGCCCACACTCCGGAGCGCGAGCAGCCACCGGTGTGCCTGATCCGGTTGCAGAGCGAGCACCGCCCACACTCGGGAGCAGCGAGCAGCCAACGGCGCGCGCCCGGTCCGGTTGCAGAGCGAGCACCGCTAACGTTCCCAGCGGCCCGCGGACTGCGAGTGAGAGTCGCCAGCCACCGGTGCCCGAAGCACCCCATTCGCGTGCGTGCCCTGGGCATTCCACATGCCCAGAGCGCCCTACTGGCCCGCACACCCAGGGTGCCCCATTATCCTGCGCCTGGTGCGATCCAGCCGCCAGCGGCAGGGCAAGCGGGAGAGGCACCAGGGTGGTCTTCTACTTGGGAGATTCTCTCCGTGGGCGGGGCACCTCACCCAGCCATTCAAGCTAACAATCAAGCGTTGGGGGAGGGGCGCGTGCAGGCAGCCTAAAATACCTTTGGGAGCACAGCTGCGACCCAATCACTGAAATTAGCTTAACCCATGAAATCTGCGCACCCTCGGTTCTAATTTGATAAGATCTCTATCAGTTCAGCAACCCAAGACAAGAGGCGTGATATTTTTTAGTGCCTCTCGCTAAAGGGGGGGGGCAACTTCTGATTGATAGAGCCTCCATATTCAAGGATAAACGCTAACAAGAGGGACTTGGCAGATAATAAGATCTATAATACACTAGTCGCAAGCAGAGACTAGTGCCTCTTCTTCCCAGCCAAAACAGGCTACAAAGTGTGGAAAGCCTGGGTTGAGAGGTCCAACTGAATGCTAGGTGCTGAACAGTCACCTTGACAACAATTGACTCCCAACCCCGCCTGATTATACTGGAGGCCCTGACTGCCAGAGCCTTTCCCAAAGCCTTGCACTGAGTGGGGATAGAGTGGGGATTTCCCAGCTCTTTGAGCCTCTTACTCCCCAGGCAGAAGCAGTTGCAGCCTTATAGCTGGATCACCAGGCTGCTAATTCAGGAAGGGGGGACTAGGAGAGAGAATCCAGGAAAGCAAACTCTCTCATCGTTGGACCCTGCAAACGCCAACAAGCCTTGACTACCAGCAAGACTAAAGCCAATTATATGACATTGCCATAGAATCCCATCAACTGCAAATCCCTACCTAAGTGTGACACAGGGGCAGAGCCTGGGGTACAGAGTCACCGACCAGGAAGAGGGAGAGAAAAGAAAAAGGAAGAAGTTAACCTCTCAAAATCAAGAAAAATCCACAGACTTTTCAACTTGTTCCACTAATTTTTTTTTGTTGTTGTTTGTTTCTTCTATCTTATTGCCTTCATTTCCTCCACCTCGGTCCTTCTATTCTCTGCCCATCTTATGCTTCCCTTTTCTTGAACTACACTACCCATAACTGTTACATTTTATTTCTCTTCTTCATCCTCACCCTCCTTTAAGGTTATACTCCAAAACACTTAACTCTCACTCTCTCCTCTTGTTTTTTTTTTGATTTGCTTTATTTAGTTTTTTTCTCTTCCTTTTTTATTTCTTCCTTCGTTTTTCTCTTTTTCTTATTTTTTCCTTTCTATTCGTTTTTTCTTTTCTCGTTTTACTTTCCTCCCATTTAATCCTCAATCACGAACAAATGAGTTAATTTGGGACTCAAGGCTTTTTTTGGCTTTATTTTTCTTTTTTGCTTTTGTTTTTGTTTTTTTCTTGTCTGTTTGTTTTTGTGGCATTTTGGGTCCTCCCAACCCAAGGTCTCCATTGTATTTAGTCTTCGCTCCACTTAATACAACAGATTTTTACATATTATTTTTATTTTTTTCTTCTTTATTAATCTTTTTTTGGTCCTTTTTTCTGGTTCCCTCTTATCCCTCTCATTATACCTCTTAGTTAACCATCACTTACAAGCAAATCATCTTATGCTTGTCTAAAATTTTCTTCCTTTTTTTTTTTTTTTTTTTTTTTTGCATTTAGTAGGTCCCTACTCCCTTTTTTTGCCCCTTGAAATCTTCACCCCAAATCAGGCCCTCCATTATAGGCACAATATTTCCCTGAGGAGGGTAGAGGAGGGAAAGAGAAGAAAGAAAAAAAGGGGGAAATAATAAATTATTACTGTTTTTTTTGTGGGGTGTTTTACTTTTTTTTTTTTTACTTTTTACTCTTTATTAATTCTAATTAGTGCTATCAACAAGACCACCCTCAGATGCCAATAAGAAAGAGGAAATCGAATATTATGGATACAAAAGAAACAGAGGTAACACAAATAGATGTGGAAAAATCTATGGAGAAAAGACTTAATATATTGGAAGCCTTGGAGCTAAATGACAGAGATTTTAAAATAGAAATCTTAAAAATACTCAGAGATATACAAGAAAACACAGAAAGGCAATATAGGGAGATCAGAAAACAATTCAATGAACACAAAGAATATATTACCAAGGAAATTGAAACTATTAAAACAAATCAAACAGAAATGAAAAACTCAATTCACGAGCTGAAAAACGAGGTAACAAGCTTAGCTAACAGAACAGCCCAGACTGAGGATAGGATTAGTGAAATAGAAGACAAACAACTTGAGGCACAATAGAGAGAAGAAGAAAGAGACTCAAAAATAATAAAAAACGAGAAAGCCCTACAGGAATTGTCTGACTCCATCAGAAAGAATAACATAAGAATAATAGGTATATCAGAGGGAGAAGAGAAAGAAAATGGAATGGAGAATATACTCAAACAAATAATAGACGAGAACTTCCCAAGCCTGTGGAAAGAACTAAAGCCTCAAATTCAAGAAGCAAACAGAACACCGAGTTTTCTTAACCCCAACAAACCCACTCCAAGGCACATCATAATAAAGATGACACAAACCAATGACAAAGAAAAAATTTGTCAAGGCAGCCAGGGAAAAGAAGAGTACAACATATAAAGGAAGGCCTATTAGATTATCATCAGATTTCTCAGCAGAAACTCTACAAACTAGAAGAGAGTGGACTCCAATATTTAAAGCCCTGAAAGAGAGGAACTTTCAGCCAAGAATACTATACCCATCAAAGCTATCCTTCAAGTTTGAAGGAGATATAAAAACATTCACAAATACAGAAAAGATGAGAGAATTTATCAACAGAAAGCCCCCACTCCAGGAAATACTAAAGGGGGTTTTCCAATCAGATTCAAAGAACAAAAGAAAACAACACCACAAGTAACAGCTCCACCAAGAACACAATAAAACCAAACTTAAACTGTGACAACAAAGGAAAAAAAGGGGGGAGAGGATGGAGATTAACAGTAGCAAAGGACGATGAAGTGCAGAAATACTTATAAGATAAGGTACTACAATGAATATGGTAGGTACCCTTTTCATTACTTAATGGTAACCACCCTTGAAAAAACCACCACAAAAACACTTGACTTAAAAAAGGTAGCAACAGAGGAAAGAAGTATGGAACACAAACAAACAAAAACATATGATAGAAAAACAAAAGAGAAGAATCAAACTAGATACAAAACTAACAGAAAGCAATTTATAAAATGGCAGTAGGGAACCCACAAGTGTCAATAATTACACTAAATGTAAATGGATTAAATTTACCAATAAAAAGACACAGAGTAGCAGAATGGATTAAAAAAGAAAATCCAACTATATGCTGCCTACAAGAAACACATCTAAGCAACAAGGATAAAAACAAATTCAAAGTGAAAGGCTGGAAAACAATACTCCAAGCAAACAACACCCAAAAAAAAGCAGGCGTAGCAATACTCATATCTAATAATGCTGACTACAAGACAGAAAAAGTACTCAGAGACAAAAATGGTCATTTCATAATGATTAAGGGGAAGTTGAATCAAGAAGACATAACAATCCTTAATATATATGCACCAAACCAAGGAGCACCAAAATATATAAGACGGCTACTTATTGACCTTAAAACAAAAACTAACAAAAATACAATCATACTTGGTGACCTCAATACACCGCTGACAGCTCTAGATCGATCATCCAAACAGAGAATCAATAAAGATATAGTGGCCTTAAACGAAATACTAGAACACCTGGATATGATAGACATCTACAGGACACTTCATCCCAAAGCTACAGAGTATACATTTTTCTCTAGTGTACATGGAACATTCTCAAGAATTGACCATATGTTGGGCCACAAAGACAATATCAGCAAATTTAGAAAAATTCAAATTGTACCAAGCATATTTTCTGATGATAAAGCCTTGAAACTAGAATTCAACTGCAAAAAAGAGGGGGGAAAACCCACAAAAATGTGGAAACTAAACAACATACTTCTAAAAAATGAATGGGTCAAAGAAGAAATAAGCGCAGAGATCAAAAGATATATACAGACAAATGAAAATGAAAATACGACATATCAGAATCTCTGGGATGCAGCAAAAGCAGTAATAAGAGGAAAGTTCATATCACTTCAGGCATATATGAACAAACAAGAGAGAGCCGAAGTAAACCACTTAACTTCACACCTTAAGGAACTAGAAAAAGAAGAACAAAGACAACCCAAAACCAGCCGAAGAAAGGAGATAATAAAAATCAGAGCAGAAATAAATGAAATAGAGAACAGAAAAACTATAGAAAAAATCAATAAAACAAGGAGCTGGTTCTTTGAAAAGATCAACAAAATTGACAAACCCTTGGCAAGACTCACCAAGGAAAAAAGACACAGGACTCAAATAAATAAAATCCAAAATGAAAGAGGAGAGATCACCACAGACATCATAGATATACAAAGAATTATTGTAGAATACTATGAAAAATTATATGCCACCAAATACAACAATCTAGAAGAAATGGATAAATTCCTAGAACAATACAACCTTCCTAGACTGAGTCATGAAGAAGCAGAAAGCCTAAACAGACCAATCAGCAGGGAGAAAATAGAAAAAACTATTAAAAATCTCCCCAAAAATAAAGTCCAGGCCCAGATGGTTATACTAGTGAATTCTATCAAACATTCAAAGAAGACTTGGTTCCTATTCTACTCAAAGTCTTCCAAAAAATTGAAGAAGCAATACTTCCAAACACATTTTATGAGGCCAACATAACCCTCATACCAAAACCTGGCAAGGATGGCACAAAGAAAGAAAACTACAGACCAATATCTCTAATGAATACAGATGCTAAAATACTAAACAAAATACTGGCAAACCGAATACAACAACATATTAAAAAAATAATACATCATGATCAAGTGGGATTCATCCCAGAATCTCAAGGATGGTTCAACATACGCAAAACGGTTAACGTAATACACCATATCAACAAAACAAAGAACAAAAACCACATGATCTTATCAAAAGATGCAGAAAAGGCTTTTGATAAAATACAACACAATTTTATGTTTAAGACTCTCAACAAAATGGGTATAGAAGGAAAATATCTCAACATGATAAAGGCCATATATGATAAACCATCACCCAACATCCTATTAAACGGCATAAAACTGAGGACTTTCTACCTTAAATCAGGAACAAGACAGGGTTGTCCACTCTCTCCACTCTTATTTAACGTGGTGCTAGAAGTTCTGGCCAGAGCAGTCAGACTAGACAAAGAAATAAAAGGCATCCATATCAGAAAAGAAGAAGTAAAGCTATCACTTTTTGCTGATGATATGATCCTATACATCGAAAACCCGAAGGACTCCACAAAAAGATTATTAGAAACAATAAACCAATACAGTAAGGTCGCAGGATACAAAATTAACATATAAAAGTTCATAGCCTTTCTATATGCCAACAATGAAATATTAGAAAACGAACTCAAAAAAATAATCCCCTTCACAATTGCAACAAAAAAAATAAAATACCTAGGAATAAACATAACAAAGAATGTAAAGGACCTATATAATGAAAATTACAAAACATTGTTAAGGGAAATCGAAAAAGACACAATGAGATGGAAAAATATTCCTTGTTCTTGGATAGGAAGAATAAATATATTCAAAATGGCCATATTACCCAAAGCAATATACAAATTTAATGCAATTCCCATCAAAATCCCTATGAGATTTTTTAAAGAAATGGAACAAAAAATCATCAGATTTATATGGAACTATAAAAAACCCCGAATAGCCAAAACAATCCTAAGGAAAAAGAATGAAGCTGGGGGCATTACAATACCTGACTTTAAACTATATTATAGGGCCACGATAATCAAAACAGCATGGTATTGGCAGAAAAATAGACACTCAGACCAATGGAACAGAATAGAAAGCCCAGAAATGAAACCACATATATATGGTCAAATAATCTTTGATAAAGGGGCCAACAACATACAATGGAGAAAAGAAAGCCTCTTCAACAAATGGTGTTGGGAAAACTGGAAAGCCACATGCAAAAGAATGAAACTCGACTACAGCCTGTCCCCGTGTACTAAAATTAATTCAAAATGGATCAAAAACCTAAATATAAGACCTGAAACAATAAAGTACATAGAAGAAGACATAGGTACTAAAATCATGGACCTGGGTTTTAAAGAACATTTTATGAACTTGACTCCAATGGCAAGAGAAGTGAAGGCAAAGATAAATGAATGGGACTACATCAGAATAAAAAGTTTTTGCTCAGCAAGAGAAACTGATATCAAAATAAACAGACAGCCAACTAAATGGGAAATGATATTTTCAAACAACAGCTCAGATAAGGGCCTAATATCCAAAATTTACAAAGAACTCATAAAACTCAACAACAAACAAACAAACAATCCCATAAAAAAATGGGAAGAGGACATGAACAGACACTTCTCCCAGGAAGAGATACAAATGGCCAACAGATATATGAAAAGATGCTCAGCTTCATTAGTTATTAGAGAAATGCAAATCAAAACTACAATGAAATACCACCTCACCCCTGTTAGATTAGCTATTATCAACAATACGGGTAATAGCAAATGTTGGAGAGGCTGTGGAGAAAAAGGAACCCTCATTCACTGTTGGTGGGACTGTAAAGTAGTACAACCATTATGGAGGAAAGTATGGTGGTTCCTCTAAAAACTGAAAATAGAACTACCTTATGACCCAGCAATCCCTTTACTGGGTATATACCCCAAAACCTCAGAAACATTGATACGTGAAGACACATGTAGCCCCATGTTCATTGCAGCACTGTTCACAGTGGCCAAGACATGGAAACAACCAAAAAGCCCTTCAATAGAAGACTGGATAAAGAAGAAGTGGCACATATACACTATGGAATACTACTCAGCCATACGAAAGGATGACATCAGATCATTTACAGCAAAATGGTGGGATCTTGATAACATTATAAGGAGTGAAATAAGTAAATCAGAAAAAAACAAGAACTACATGATTCCATACATTGGTGGAACATAAAAATGAGACTAAGAGACATGGACAAGAGTGTGGTGGTTACCAGGGGTGGGGGGAGGGAGGACATTGGAGGGAGGGAGGGAGAGAGTTAGGGGGAGGGGGAGGGGCACAGAGAACTAAATAGAGGGTGGCGGAGGACAATCTGACTTTGGGCGAGGGGTACGCTACATAATTTAATGACAAAATAACCTAGACATGTTTTCTTTGAATATACGTACCCTGATTTATTAATGTCATCCCATTACCATTAATAAAAATTTATTTTAAAAAAAATGATAAAAAAAACAGATAAAAGCTAAGGATGTAAATATTTTCACACACATGATTAATCATGTTAGCCTAATTGATAAAGATTAATAAAACAACTTTATCGTCATAAATTTGACAATGGTTGAAGTGGATAACTTTCTAGAAAACCACAAATTGCCAATACTAACACAATATAAAATTGAAAAACTATCTAGTACTAGTTGTATTATATAAATTGAAGATGTAATGAATTGATATTTCTCATCTCTCTCCTTTTCTTTCTGTCTGTCTCTCTCTCTGTCTGTCAAAAATAAAATAAAATATAATAAAATAAAATAATGCAATTCACCATATTATTAAAAAGGGATAAATTATATGAATATGTACTCACCAAAAAATGTTATCCCTAAGGTATTCAAGTAAAGTCTGTATAATCTGTTATTAATATGGCTAAATATTGATTAAGTTTAGGATCTTGAATGTAGGCTCTTATCCTGGACTATCTGAGTGGACCCTAAATCCAAACACATCTATTTTTATAATATAGAGAGAATGGGAGATTTAGTAATAATACACAGAGGACAAGGTCAAGTGAAGATAAAGGAAGAGACTGGAGTTACAGCCACAAGTCAAAAAATGCTTTGAGCCACCAGGAGGTAGAAGGATTCTCCTCCAGAGCCTTTGTACAATTATGATGATATCTTGATTTGGGAAGACTTTCAGACTGCTCTGAACTGTGAAAGAATAAACTTTTTTGTTCTTTTGTGTGTGTGTGTGTGTGTGTGTGTGTGTGTGTGTGTGTGACAGAGGCAAAGAGAGGGACAGATAGGGACAAACATACAAGAAAGGAAAGAGATGAGAAGCATCATTTATTGTGGCATCTTAGTTGTTCATTGATTGCTTTCTCATATGTACATTGACTGGGGGGCTACAGCAAACTGAGTAATCCTTTGCTCAAGCCAATAACCTTGGGTTCAAGCTAGTGAGCCTTGCTCAAACCAGATGAGCCTGCACTCAAACCAGTGACCTCAGGGTTTCAAACCCAGGTCCTCTGCATCCCAGTCCAATGTTCTATTCACTCCACCACCACCTGGTCAGGCTCTTTGTTCTTTATTCTTTTATCTTTTTAAAAATTTTCTGCTGTTTTTTTTTGGGAGGGTAGAGAGAGAGAAAAAAAGAAAGAGGCATCAACTTGTTGTTCCATTTAGTTGTTTTGTTGTTGTGCACTCATTGATTGCTTCTCATACATGCCCTGTCCTGGGATTGTGCCCATGACCTCAGTGTGCCAGGAGGCCTTTCTGTCCACTGAACCACCTGGCTATGGCCAAACTTCTATTGTTTTAAGACATTGAAGTTGTGGGAATTTGTTATGATTGCCCTAGAAAATAATAGTGTTTTTGTAGATGCAAAAAACAGAATCTGTTAATATTCAACACCCATTCATGACAAAAATAAGTGCTCAGAGCACTAAGAAAAAAGTCAATCTCCTGATAAGTATCTACAAAATCCTTCAGCAAACAATGTATTTAATAATAAAATATTGTAGGCTTTATTCCAAAATCTATATTGATTCAAATTGCCTGTTAAAATAATTTTTACTTAACATTTTTATCCAACATTAAATTTGTTGTCCTAGTCAGTGTAATAAGATTTTAAAAATGAGAATAAATTATCTGTATTTTCTGTCAAAATATTTTTATATGTAAAAGTCTGAAATTTTTGACAGGTATTTTACTAAAATAGATATGTACATCTGGCAAGGTTAAAAACCAAACAATTATAATTGTACTTAGCAGCACCTAAGTATGAAGACAAGCAATTTAAAAATAAAATTGATAAAATCACTTTGGAAAAAAATTAACAGTATTCAATACAGTTGAACACACATATAGCCCATGGTCCAGCAATTCCACTTTGTTGTACATATACAACAAAAATACATATATTTACCAAATGTACAGCGATTTTCACAGAAGCACTATTTTCAGTAGCCAATAATAAGAAAAAGACCAAAAGTCCACAAACAGTAGATGAAATATATTACAACTATTTATAAAATAGAATGTCTCAAAATTATCAAAATGAGAAGGCAGAGAAATGCAACGCAAATGAATCAACAGAAATCCCCAGAAAAGGACCTGAATGAGTCATATATAATCAAATTACCAGGTGCAGAGTTTAAAATAACGATTGTTAGGATGCTGAAAATTCTTAGAACAACAATAGATGGTCATGACAAGCACCTAAATAAAGAGATAGCAAATATAAAAAGGGACATTGAAATAATAAAAAAGAATCAGTCAGAAATGACAAATACAATATCAGAAATGAAGAACACAATGGAAGGAATAAAAGCAGGATGGATAAAGCTGAGAATCAAATCAGGGAGTTAGAGGACAAGAAAAATGAAGGCACGGAAGTGGAGCAGAGAAAAGAAAAGAGACCCAAAAGTCTGAGGAAACTCTGAGAGAGCTCTGTGACAACATGAAAAAAAATAACATCTGCATCATAGGGGTTCCTGAAGAAGAAGAGAAAGAACAAGGGATAGAGACTTTGTTCAAACATATCATATCTGAGAACTTCCCTCAATTAAGGCAGGAAAATGTCTAACAAGGTCAAGAAGCACAGAGAACTCCATTAAAGAGAAACCCAAAGGAATCTATACCAAGACACATCATAATTAAAATATCAAAGGTAAGTGATAAAGAGAAAATATTAAAAGCTGCTGGACCCTGGCCGGTTGGCTCAGTGGTAGAGCATCAGCCTGGCGTGCAGAAATCCCAGGTTTGATACCCAGCCAGGGCACACAGGAGAGGTGCCCATCTGCTTCTCCACCCCTCCCCCTCTCCTTCCTCTCTGTCTCTCTCTTCCCCTCCCACAGCGAGGCTCCATTGGAGCAAAGATGGCCAGGGCGCTGGGGATGGCTCCTTGACCTCTGCCCCAGGTGCTAGAGTGGCTCTGGTCACAACATTGTGACACCCCGGAGGGACAGAGCATCGCCCCCTGGTGAGCAGAGCATCGCCCCTGGTGGGCGTGCTGGGTGGATCCCGGTCAGGCGCATGCGGGAGTCTGTCTGACTGTCTCTCCCCATTTCCGGCTTCAGAAAAATACAAAATAAGTAAATAAATAAATAAATAAATAAATGCTGCTAGAGAAAAAAAGGTTATCACATACAAAGGAGCTTCCATAAGGATGACTTCCAACTTCTCAACAGAAACACTTGCCAGAAGAGAATGGCAAGAAATATTCAGAGTATTACAGAATAAGAGCCTATAATCAAGACTACTTTATCCAGCAAGGCTATCGTTTAAAATTGAAGGAGAAATAAAAAGCTTTCCAGACAAAAAACAAACAAACAACTCATGGAATTCACTACAACTAAACCTATGCTGCAAGAAATGCTAAGGGGCCTGCCCTGGCCGGTTGGCTCAGCGGTAGAGCGTCGGCCTAGCGTGCGGAGGACCCGGGTTCGATTCCCGGCCAGGGCACATAGGAGAAGCGCCCATTTGCTTCTCCACCCCTCCGCCGCGCCTTCCTCTCTGTCTCTCTCTTCCCCTCCCGCAGCCAAGGCTCCATTGGAGCAAAGATGGCCCGGGCGCTGGGGATGGCTCTGTGGCCTCTGCCCCAGGCGCTAGAGTGGCTCTGGTCGCAACATGGCGACACCCAGGAGGGTCGCAACATGGCGACGCCCAGGATGGGCAGAGCATCGCCCCCTGGTGGGCAGAGCGTCGCCCCCTGGTGGGCGTGCCGGGTGGATCCCGGTCGGGCGCATGCGGGAGTCTGTCTGACTGTCTCTCCCTGTTTCCAGCTTCAGAAAAATGCAAAAAAAAAAAAAAAAAAAAAAAAAAAAAAGAAATGCTAAGGGGCCTGTTGTAAACAGATCAAAGGGGAAAAAAATGTAGCAAAAGAGGAAAATAGTTTTAAAGAATAAAAGGGCAATAAACAACTACATACCAATAATAACCTTAAATGTAAATGGATTAAATGATCTAATCAAAAGATATAGGGTAGCTGCATGGATAAGAAAACAGGACCCATACATATATTGTCTACAAGAGACATACCTTAAAACAAAAGATGTATATAGACTGAAGATAAAAGGATGGAAAAAAATATTTTAAACAAATGGAAATGAAAACAAGTGGGGTAGCAATACTTATATCAGACAAAATGGACTTTAAAACAAAGGATATATTAAGAAATAAAGAAGATCACTACATAATGATAAAGAAAGCAATCCAACAGGAAGTTATAACTGTTATAAATATCTATGAACCTAATATAGAAGCACTTTAAATAGCAGACTTTGATGGATTAAAAGGGCGAGATCAACAGCAATACTATAATAGTAGGGGATTTCAATACCCCACTAACATCACTAGATAGATCCTCAAGAAAGAAAATTGACAAAGAAACAGCAGACTTAAAGGACACACTACATCAACTCGATTTAATAGATATCTTCAAAACCTTTCACCCCAAAGAAGAAAAATATATATTCCTTTCAGGTTCTCATGGTACATTCTCTAGGACAGATCACATGTTAGGGCACAAAAGTGGCCTCAACAAATTTAAGAAAATTGAAATCATATTGAGCACTTTCTCTGATTGCACTGGCATGAAACTAGAAATCAACCACAACAGAAAAGCTGAAAAATACTTAAACACTTGGAAACTAAATAGCATGTTATTAAATAATGAATGCATTAACAATGAGATCAAAGAAAAATAAAAAATTCCTAAAAACAAACAATAATGAGCATATATCAATTCAAAATTTATGAGACACAGCAAAAGCAATCCTGAGAGGGAAGTTCATAGCATTACAGGCATATCTTAAAAAGCTAGAAAGAGCTCAAAAAACAACTTGACCCTGCATCTAAAAGAACTAGAAAAAGAACAGCAAGTAAAGCCCAGAGGTAGTGGAAGGAAGTAAATAATAAAGATAAAAAAATAAATGACATAGAGGCTAAAGAAACAATACAGAGGATCAATGAAACCAGGAGCTGGTTCTTTGAAAAGGAAAACAAGATCAATGAACCTTTAACCAGACTCACCAAGAAAAAAAGAGGGAGGACTCAAATAAAATTAGAAATGAGAGTGGAGGAAAAACACCTGACACAACAGAAATACAAAATATTGTTAAGAAATACTATGAAGAACTGTATGTCAAAAAACTAGACAACCTAGATGAAATGGACAAATTCCTTGAAACATATAATCTTCTAAATATTAATCTGAAAGAATTAGAAAACCTAAACAGACCGATTACAACAAATGAAATTGAAAGTTATCAAAAAACTCCCAAAAAAGAAAAGTCCTGGGCCTGATGGATTCACATGTGAATTCTACCAAATATTCAAAGAAGAACTAACTTCTATTCTTCTCAAGCTATTTCAAAAAATTCAAGAGGAAGGAAGACTTCCAAGCTCCTTTTATGAGGTAAGCATAATTCTGATTCCAAAACCAGGCAAAGACAACACAAAGAAAGAATATTATAGGCCAATATCCCTGATGAATTTAGATGCTAAAATCCTCAACAAAATATTAGCAAACCAGATCCAGCAATATATAAAAAAAAAATCATACACCATGGTCAAGTGGGACTTATTCTTGGGAGGCAAGGCTGGTACAATATTCACAAATCAATCAATGTGATTCATCACATAAACAAAGGAAGGAGAAAAACCACATGATAATTTCAGTAGATGCAGAAAAAGCATTTGATAAAATCCAGCACCTGTTCCTGATCAAAACTCTCAGCAAAGTGCAATACAGGGAACATACCTCAACATGATAAAGGCCATCTATGACAAACCCACAGCCAACATCATACTCAATGGGCCAAAATTAAAAGCAATCTCCTTAAGATCAGGAACAAGGCAGGGGTGCCCCCTTTCACCACTCTTATTCAACATAGTTCTGGAAGTTCTAGCCACAGCAATCAAACAAGAGTAAAAGGCCCTGGCCGGTTGTCTCAGTGGTAGAGTGTCGGCCTGGTGTATGGGAGTCCAGGGTTTGATTCCTGGCCAGGGCACACAGGAGAAGCGCTCATCTGCTTTTCTGCCCCTCCCCCTCTCCTTCTTCTCTGTCTCTCTCTTCCCTTCCCGCAGCCAAGGCTCCATTGGAGCAAAGTTGGCCTGGCCACTGAGGATGGCTCTGTGGCCTCTACCTCAGGCGCTGGAGTGGCTCTGGTTGCAACAGAGGAAAGCCCCAGATGGGCAGAGCATCTCCCCTTGGTGGGCATGCCGGATGGATCCCGGTCAGGTGCATGCGAGAGTCTGTGTGACTGCCTCCCTGTTTCCAGCTTCAGAAAAATACAAAAAAGAAAAACAACAACAAAAAAAAAAACAAGAATAAAAGGCATCCAAATTGGAAAAGAAGAAGTAAAACTATCATTATTTGCAGATGATATGATATTGTATAGAGAATACCCTAAAGTCTCAGTCAAAAAACTACTGCACCTGATAAATTAATTCAAAACGGTAGCAGGATATAAAATTAATATTCAGAAATCAGAGGCATTTTTATACACTAACAATGAACTGTTAGAAAGACAGATTAAGGAAGCAATCCCCTTCACCACTGCAACCAAAAAAATAAAGTACCTAGAAATAAATTTAACTGGGAGATTAGAGACTTATACTCAGAAAATTATGAAACATTGATAAAAGAAATCAGGGAAGATACAAACAAGTGGAAGCATATACCGTGCTCATGGTTAGGAAGAATAAACATCACTAAAATGTATTACCCAATGCAATTTATGAATTCAATGCAATACTGATTAAAATACCAATGACTTACTTCAAAGATATAGAACACATATTCTAAAAATGTATATGGAACCAAAAGAGAACAGGACTAGCCTCAGCAATCTTGAAAAGGAAGAATAAAGTGGGAGGTATCACACTTTCGGATATCAAGTTATACTACAAGGCCATTGTACTCAAAACAGCCTGGTACTGGCATAAGAACAGGCATAGAGATCAATGGAACAGAACAGAGAGCCCAGAAATAAACCCACAGTTTTATGGACAAGTGATATTTGACAAAAGATGTAAAAAATTACAATGGAGTAAAGACAGCCTCCTCAATAAATGGTGTTGGGAAAATTGAATGGCTACCTGCAGAAAAGTGAAACTAGACCACCAATTTACACCATTCACAAAAATAAACTCAAAATGAATAAAAGACTTAAATGTAAGCTGTAAAGCCATAAGCATCTTAGAAGAAAACATAGGCAGTAAGCTCTCTGACATCTCTCGCAGCAATATATTTGCCGATTTATCTTTACAGGCAAGTGAAATAAAGGACAGGATAAACAAATGGGATTATATCAAACTAAAAATATTTGCACAGCTAAAGACAATAAAAACAGAATAAAAAGACAAACTACACAATGGCGAATATATTTGACAATACGTCTGATAAGGGGTTAATAACCAAAATTTGTAAAGAACTTGTAAAACTCAATACCAAGAAGACAAACAATTCAATCAAAAAACGGGCACAAGAATTGAATAGACACTTCTCCAAAGAGGACATGCAGATGGCTAATAGGCATATGAAAAAATGCTCAACATCTCTAATCATTAGAGAAATGCAAATTAAAACTACAATGAGATATCACCTCACACCAGTCAGAATGGTGCTCATCAACAAAACAACACAGAATAAGTGCTGGAGAGGATGTGGAGAAAAGGGAACCCTCCTGCACTGCTGGTGGGAATGCAGAATGGTGCAGCCACTGTGGAAAACAGTATGGAGATTCCTCAAAAAATTATAAATCAAACTGCCTTTTGACCCAGCTATCCCACTTTTAGGAATATACCCCAAGACACCATAGCGCTGTTTCAAAAGGAGAAATGCACCCCTATGTTTATGGAAGCATTGTTCCCAATAGCAAAGATCTGGGAACAGCCCAAGTGTCTGTCAGTGGACAAGTGGATTAAAAAGCTTTGGGACATATATACTATGGAATACTACTCAGCCATAAGAAATGATGACATCAGATCATTTACAACATGGATGGACCTTGATAACATTATACTGAGCAAAATAAGTAAATCAGAAAAAACTAAGAACTATATGATTCCATACATAGGTGGGACATAAAAATGAGACTCAGAGACACGAACAAGAGTGTGGTAGTTATGGGGTGTGGTGAGGAGAGGGAGGGGATTGGGGAAGGGAAGGTGCACAAAGAAAACCAGTAAGAAGGTGACGGAAGACAATTGGACTTTCGGTGATGGGAATGCAGCATAATCAAATGTCAAAATTATCTGGATATGTTTTCTCTGAACATATGTACCCCGATTTATCAATGTCACCCCATTAAAATTAATTAAAGAATTATCATAAAGATTTATTGCTCCTTACAAAAACATGTAATGTTGAAGAAGAGAAATCCCACATAGGACAGTATATACTGTTTGATTTCATTTATATTATGTGAAACATCAGGAAAAAATAATTTATGGTGATAAAACTCAGTAATGTGATACTTTTGGATTGAGAGATCATGAGGGAGCATCAGGGAGCTTCTGAGTTGCTGATAATACTCCTGATTCACAAAGAGCAGGGGTCCCCAAACTTTTTACACAGGGGGTCAGTTCACTGTCCCTCAGACCGTTGGAGGGCCGGACTATAAAAAAAACTATGAACAAATCCCTATGCACACTGCACATATCTTATTTTAAAGTAAAAAAACAAAACGGGAACAGATACAATATTTAAAATAAAGAACAAGTAAATTTAAATCAACAAACTGACCAATATTTCAATGGGATCTATGCTCCTTTCACTGACCACCAGTGAAAGAGGTACCCTTCCAGAAGTGCGGCGGAGACCGGATAAATGGCCTCAGGGGGCCGCATGTGGCCCGCAGGCCGTAGTTTGGGGACCCCTGACAAAAAGTATTTGTTGAAATAAATTTTGACCTTATGAAAATCCAATATCCTAAGGAACCAGATCATAAGATACTATTTGACAAAGAAGAACATAGATTAATTTACCAACAACTAGAGCCCTGGGCGGTTGCCTCAGTGGTAGAGTGTCGACCTGGCTAGTGGAAGTCCAAGGTTTGATTCCCAGCCAGGGCACACAGGAGAAGCATTCATCTGCTTCTCCACCCTTTCCCCTCTTCTTCCTCTCTATCTCTCTTTTCCTCTCCCACAGCCCAGGCTCTATTGGATCTAAGTTGGCCCGGGCACTGAGGATGGCTCCCTGGCCTCCACCTCAGGTGCTAAAATGACTCCAGCTGCAATGGAGCAACGCCCCAGATGGGCAGAGCATTGTCCCCTGGTGGGCATGCTGGGTGGATCCTGGTTGGGTGCATGTGGGAGTCTGTCTGGATGCCTCCTTGCTTCTAACTTCAGAAAAATACAAAACAAACAAACAAAAAACATTCACTAACAACTAGAAAATTTGTAACAAGAATATAGGCAGTGAACTACACTAAGGGAAAAGCTTTATGTCTTCATTGTCCTGCCACATTAGGCTGAGGGCTGAGAAATTGTAGTAACAAAAAACTCTACAAAAACAGAGAATATGTGTTTCCAGAGAGGGTTTAGGTGGTTTGCAGGACCACATAGCTTGTGGAGAAGAGAAATGGAAGCAGCATGATGCCCTTATGTTGAAAAATCATAGGGATAAGACAAAATGTGAGTTGTTACATAAATGTACCAAATATAATCAAATAATTGAATTTCAGAGTTAATTGTCTAGACTTGCCTGCTATAAAAAAATCCATAAACTCCGTAAGGAATCAGTGTTTATCTGTTAACTATTTTCATCCCAGAATCCGGCTTGGAGCCTTGCATCAAATAAAGAGCTTGCCCCATGGAGGTCTGCTACATGTCTCGTTAGCTCACCTGAGCTTATCTGAAGCTACTGACAGCTCAGTCCTCTGATAGTTGCTCATAACAAGGTCCTATGCCTGTCTTTCTTCTCTGCCTAAGGACTTGTTCTAACAGTGAGGAGACTGAGCTACACACAGGCACACTAAAGGGCAGAAAAAGATGATACTGATGAAGCACCAGTGAACCAATGTGGGATGGAATCAGTATATAAATGATTCAGCCTTTTATTACCCATTAGGCTGATTCTGAGGCATGTTCACCCATTAGCTCATAGCGTTCTAATGAAATCAAGTCCCAATTGCCTTTATTAGAAACCTGATCATTGCTGTGCTCTTTATGGTTTATCTCGCATTCCCAAATTCTTCACTTATATTTCTTGAGGACTCTTCTCAATTAAATACTTGGAATTAAGATATTGTATCAGGATTTATTATAAAGAAGGATTTAACTAAAGTAGTAGGAATGATGGTTCTCAAATAAAGAATCATCTCTTATTACTATCATTTCATTCAGATGCTAATACTGCTTTAGTACCTCAATGCCAGCAACTAGCATTGGTGGTGTGTCAGTTATTAAATGGGAGATGGGGAGAGGGATGAATAAATAGTGTAAAGGGGTAAATAAAACAGTAACTAAGTAAAGAAAATAAGTAAATAAGGTAGACTTCTTACTTTTCCAACTCTTTTGCTCAGAATTAGAGAAGAAATCTATAGTGATTGAAAAGGAAAGATGAGGGAATGAATGACAATGAGAATTGCTTTAAATTTGGATTTTCATAAGATTCTGAAAGTGTTTACTGAGAGGATGCTTCAGAATTATCAACAATTTCTCTTTCCTCTAAATTTTGCTTTGTCTTTTTTTCCTGGAGGAATGAGGAGAAAAGAGAAAAGAAATCTGTACATATTTTCAGTTTTCTGAATTGGTGCATTATATTACATTTGTAGCACTTTTAGATAATTGCATACTAAGGCTATTTTGTTTTCACTTGGATAAATTTAATTGTTGCCATGGTAAAACTAGTAAAGGTGACATATTTACTTACTTTTCATGGTTGGCATACAAATATGCCTATTTCATCTGGATAGAGCTGTGATTATGAAGACTTCTAATTGCTAATGAAAATTAGTTTTGTTTTTTTCTTAAATCTAACTCTGTAATCTGAAAAATGCTGACTTAGAATCCTTAGAAAAATGATACTGAGAGGATTAATTTTAATACTTCAGAAATTCTGTTTCTTAAGAAGATATAATGTTAATGACTGTGAAGAATTGCTCTATTCTATGTTGAACCAAGAGGAAGTGTTCAAGACATTTCTTTTGAAAATCATCAACACTTTTTACTGAAATCTGACATTTTCACTTTTTAAAAAATGTGAAGTTACAAGCTGTTATTGGCCCTCACAGCAGAACAATAAAAATTTCTCTATTTTAATTATTATTTCTTGCATTTGAAGAAAAATAAACAAACATTCAATGCTTAAAATGATGGATTCAATTAATTTAAAATTTATGAGTAAAATCTATCAAATTTATTATGATCATATCCTTGATTACCATATTTTACTTTTTCTAAGCCATAACGGTGAAAGGAGATGTTAATTATTTTACTCTTTGACCCCCTCTGGTTGCAAATCAAACCCCTCTTTTACATACTACTTACAGAGTTTCTAGGCCAAGGCATAATCTTTGTCCCATAAGTGGTTCATAGTTGAGATATTGTTTAGATTAGAAAAATACAAACTGTAGAATATTTGTCATATTGGTGCTCAATGGGTAGAATGGGAGGAAAGACAAAGGGAAAATGACTTGGAGTATGATGCTGGAGATCTTAGCCCAAGTGCTTTCTCCATTCTGGATATATCTGAAGTGACACCTCCACTTTTTTTTTTTTTTAATGTGGCAGAGACAGGGAGAGTCAGAGATAGTGACAGACAGATAGGGACAGACAGACAGGAAGGGAGAGAGATGAGAAACATCAATTCTTCGTTGTGGCTCCTTAGTTTCTCATTCATTGATTTCTCATATGTGCCTTGATGGGGGGGGGGTGCTGCAGCAGACCGAGTGACCCCTTGCTCCAGCCAGCGACCTTGGGCTCAAGCTGGTGAGCCTTGTTCAAACCAGATGAGCCCGCACTCAAGCTGGCAACCTTGGGGTCTCGGACCTGGGTGTTCTGCATTCCAGTCTGATGCTCTATCCACTGTACCACTGCCTGGTCAGGCAACAACCCCACTTTCCTTAAGAAATCTTTTATTATTTCTTTAGCATTAAAAGCTCTTTAAAACTTGTTTTACAGATTTTAGTTTTGAAACTTTAACAGCCCATTTTTCAGATTGTTATGAGAGGTTTTTTTAAAATATAGTTCCTTAAGTAAATGTTCTATTCATTACTGACACCAATAAATTTTTATTGGTTATATTTCCCCCCATTTCTCTGTGATGTATTTTTTACTTCAAGTTTTTCTTCTCTTTTCATAGCATCTCTTACAGATATGTCCTACAGCAGTGGTTCCCAACCTTTTTTGGGCCACAGACTGGTTTAATGTCAGAAAATATTTTCACAGACTGGCCTTTAGGGTGGGATGGATAAATGCACAAAATAAAATTATGTGACTAGCATAAATACTGTGATATTTTTAAATATAGTTGTCAAACTTACGATATTTATTGGGCTAACTTAAAAGAGGAACGAGCATGTCCTCATTATTCAGGCTGTATTTAATTTGTTATTCTGACAATGTTTCATGTCTGACATCAATATGTAATATGATAGGTTCAGGCACACTACCGATCATGAACCTATGACAATAAAAATAAACATGAATCCACTGTGTACTCGTATGCAACTTTATTAGAAGTGTCCTCTTAATATCGCACCAACAACATAACATAAGTAACATCCTCTCTGCCTCCAAACACTTTCCAGTAGCTATGGTAATGTTTAAATATGCCTTAAAAATAAGATATAACACAAAAACAAATATAAAGTGCATAAAAAATACAACTCATTATTGTTATGAATATTGTAAGTTAAAGGTTATTTATTATAATGTTTATATAGAATGAGAGACAGTAGCCTATCTCTCAACAACCATAACACTAAATGAGTGGGAGCCCTGAGCTTGTTTCTCTGCAATGAGATGGTCCCATCTAGGGGTAATGGGAGACAATGACACCCGAAGTGTGTTGCTTAGGTCTAGTCTATTCCGTAATTTTGTTTTGGTTGCTGTCACTGCAGAAAATCCCGCTTCACACAAATAGGATATCGGAAATGGCAACAGGGTTTTAGTGCTTTTATGGCAATCTTAGGGTATACTGCCATGACTTTAATCCAGAACACTGGCAGAGTTGTAGTCTCGAACATATTTTTAAGGCCGCCGTCATTTGCGATCTCCGGTAGTTGATCCTCTTCTTGCATAGACACGCTGGATTCACCTGGTTTGTTGACAAATGGATCTCGGATCCATTCCTTGGCAATTCGTGGATCTTTTGTGGTTGGGAAGTAGCATTCAAACTCTTTTAAATGTAAATACAGGTGATCATGCACCAGCTGGGACAATGAAGGCTTGGGCTCATTTTCTTCCAAAATTTCTGTGAATGTTTGAAACATGTCAAATATACCCCTGTTCACGTATCGTCCCTACAAATCCAGTTTGGCTTTAAATGCAGCTACTTTATCTGCCAACTTGAAGACAGTTGTAATTTTCCCCTGAAGTGACTGATTGGGTTCATTGAGGAGGTTAAATATGTTGCACAAATAAGCAAGTTTTGCAACCCATTCCTCATCACTGAAATGTGCTGTTAGTGGTGACTTTTTTTCTAAGAGAAATCTCTGCAGTGGCTCTCGTAATTCAAACACTCTGGCCAGGGACCTCCCTCAGGATAATCATCTTATTTCTGTGTATAAGAGGAGGTGTCTGTGCTCCACATTCATTTCCTCACAAAGCTGCTTGAACAGGTGCGGGTAAAGGGCCTGTGCTTTGATGTGGTTAATAACTTTAATGACATCTTCAATATGCTGTTATGTTCCGGTGGTGTATTTCAGCTAGCCAGCATTTCCCTGTGAATGACACAATGCGTAGACTCGCATTCAGGTGCAACCTCTTTAATCTGAGTAGTTAAACCAGACATCCTTCAGGTCATGGCAGCAGCTCCATCTGTGCATATGCCGACACAAAAAGACAATTTCAGTTTTCCTGATATATAGTCATCTAGAGATTTAAATAGTTCTGTGGCTGAGGTTTTGGTTGTCAATGATAGTGCACATAACATATCCTCGTGCACATCCTCTTGATAAAGATAACACACGTAAACAAGTAGCATTGCCTTGTTGTCAATATCTGTAGATTCGTCGACCTGGAGAGCGTACCATGGTGATTTATTAATCCTTTCCAACAATTGTGATTCAATGTCCTCTGCTATTTCCTCAATGCGCCGGGTGATGGTGGTAGCCAAAAGAGGCATCTGTGCTATCTTTTTAACGCAGCCTCTCCTAGAAGTTCACGACAAATATCTTTAGTGACTGGAAGGATCAATTCTTCACCAATGGTGAATGGCTTCTTAGTCTTAGCAATACGATTAGCCACCAAGTATGATGCTCTCAGTGCACTCGCATTTATTGATGTAGTGGCCACCAGTAATTGTTTCTGTCCTTCTTGTTCATGCTTTTTTCTTTTGAAATACTCAGAAGGCTTGTCTTTTAAAGTAGGGTGCTTGGTCTCCAAGTGGCAAAGCAGTTTTGAAGGCTTCATTGCCTCATTACTTAGCCAGTCGCCAAATATTATGCAGAGCAACCTTGGTGTGTAAGAATCACCAGTTGCGATAAATCCATACTTCAAGTAGGACTCCTGGTATTGTCTGTTAAATAAAGCCTTCTTTTTCTTGGAGGTCGTAGGTTCGTCTTCTGTCTCCTCACTGGCCCTTTTCCACTTTGCAAAAAACCTTTCAATGGAATTTTATTTTTCACTTATTTTGCTAGTTTATGTGTTTAATTTTAGTGGCAACATATCATGTGCCTGAGACAAGCATCAGGAGTGAGTCTTAGATGGATGTAACAGAGGGAATCTGGTGATTTTTAAAAAATAAAACATCATTCAGACTTAAATATAAATAAAATGGAAATAATGTAAGCTATTTATTCTTTCTCTGCGGACCAGTACCAAATGGCCCACAGACTGGTACCAGTCCACAGCCCGGGGATTGGGGACCACTGTCCTACAGAACAGCTTTATCGGCATTTCCCCTTTTCTTTCTATTACAGGAAAATTCATCTTATGTTAATTAGCAAATACATAAAGATGTGAATAGAGCAAGAAAAAAAATCATATTTAGAGCCTCTATTTCTACTAAGAAAAACATTCTACCATGAACCCATAATTGGGGAGTGATTATGTTTTCATGTAATATGCGATTTACCTGGGCAATCTTTCACTATCCTTTTTTTCCTAAGGTATACAAATAAGGGTATACATACATAATTTGTATCTTCTGGAGTGAAAGAGCATTTTGCTCAGCTTCTACAAGAAACAATGAAAATTTTCAACTTGAAGTAATTAACAAGTTTTCCCAGATGGTAACCACCCAAATATCTTCAACTTGCTTTGACAGTACTTTCAGATTCTGAAGAACACAGGAATGTATTTTAATTTTTAATTATTTTAAAACAATACAATTTTACTATATATTTGTATATAAAATAGTGGGGGGTTTTCTTTTTTTTTACATGTAATCCTACTCATATGAAGCTCTGGTCACAAACAAAAAGAACAAAAACATAAAAGCATAAAATGAAGACAAATCAACATAGAAAAATCAAATAGTGTATCTTTATTCTGGAGAAAAACAATGCATTCCTTATTATCATATCTTTCCTGTTTCACATGTAATCAAAGGCTAAGCTTCGTTGGATGGGAGGACAGGGTTTTGTTAAGAATGGATAGAGAGCCTGACCTGTGGTGGCACAGTGGATAAAGCGTCGCCCTGGAAATGCTGAGGTCGCCGGTTCAAAACCCTGGGCTTGCCTGGTCAAGGCACATATGGGAGTTGATGCTTCCAGCTCCTCCCCCCTTCTCTTTCTCTGTCTCTTCTCTCTCTCTCTGTCTCTTCTCTCTCTCTCTCTCTCTGTATCTCCCTCTCCTCTCTAAAATGAATAAATAAAAAATTAAAAAAAAAAAAAAAAAAAAGAATGGATAGAAAGCCTGACCAGGAGGTGGCGTAGTGGATAGAGCGTCGGACTGGGAAGCAGAGGACCCAGGTTCGAGACCCCGAGGTCGCCAGCTTGAGCACGGGTTCATCTGGTTTGAACAAAGCTCACCAGCTTGGACCCAAGGTCGCTGGGTCAAGCAAGGGGTTACTCAGTCTGTGGAAGGCCCATGGTCAAGGCACATATGAGAAAGCAATCAATGAACAACTAAGGTGTCGCAACGCAAAGCTGATGATTGATGCTTCTCATCTCTCTCTGTTCCTGTCTGTCTGTCTCTATCTATCCCTCTCTCTGACTCTCTGTCTCTGTAATAAAATAAAAAAAAGAATGGATAGAGAACATAATGGTAGGGAGAATGGATGTGAGGCATTTGGGTATGTTCAGCTCAGCGTTCATTCATGTGTTCTGTAGTGTGAGAGCAAACGAAGAGCAACAAACACAACTTACAGTTCCAGGCTGCCCGAGAGCTAAAATTCTGGATGCCAATTAGATTCCACAAATTGAATTCTTTCATGTGACATTTGGGAAGTGAACGTGCATCAGAACCCAATTTTCTGTTGCTATGATGTGATTTTCCCCCCTGGCAGTCAAGGTTATGATGATATAGGGTTTTGCTTCAAAAGTGTTTCAGTGTCTAGTCTTCAGTTTTGTGGGTGTTTAGATTCCTGATCCTTGACTTGCTTATTGCAACTTTGGTGATTATGAGGTTTTTAAAATATTCATCTTTTTAATTTTATTCTGAGTGCACACAAGACTTATTCTGGATCAGAGACAGATTTTTTTTAGTTAATCTCTTTACCATGAATAAAGACATCAGTCCCTAGTGTAATATGATGAGAGCCAGTGAAGTTTTTTTTTAAATTCATTTTAGAAATGGGAGAGACAGATAAAGAGAGAGAATGAAAGAGGGGAGGAAAAGGAAGCATCAACTCCATATGTGTCTTGACCAGGCAAGTGCAGGATTTTGAACTCGTGACCTCAGCATTTCAGGTCTACACTTTATCCACCACAGGTCAGGCAGTGAAGCTTATTTTTTATAAGGGTATACAGACATTTCTTCGGAATAGTGAAGGGCAAAGTAATACAATTTTCCCTGCTTATTCAGGGAAGAGGGCAGCTGTCCTCCTCTCTGAAAAGAAAATGTAATGGGTGGGCTGAGAACTAAAAGTTTTATTATCTTTTTAGCTCTAACACATTAATCAGACAAATAGCCACAAATCTAATTCTCATGGTATGTCAAGAAGCTTGAGCTTTTGAAAGGAATACCTAGAAATGTTTCCACAGTGGTAGATTTTATTATTTATTTCCTATTTTATTTATGTTATTGTGTTAGTTGAATTCCAGCTTCCTTCATTCCCTTTCTGATTGTGCCAGAGTTGTTAAGTCCTGGGTTTTCATTTTTGCTATATTCTGGAAATAATCAGTAGAGTCTTATTCTAGAGGCTTCCCCCTCCCCCAGCCCACACACAATGATTTTATCATCACATAACTTCCTAGATTAAATTCAGATAAAAATCCCTGAATTAGTTTCTGTTTCTTTCACTAATTTGGATATTTTAAGTGGAGACATTTGGTCTCCCAGGGGCTTTCATCTTTGTCTTGTTCTTTTTCTGTTTCTCTCTGGCTCTTACTCTCATTGAGAGAGGCTTTTCTTGGGGAGTTCTATTTAAATCTGGAGAGTTGGAGGGCCAGAATAGGACTCAGAAGAGATTATTTAAGTCAGTTGCCATCAATACACTTAGGGAAAGATCTAGATAAACAATAGGACCTGCAGATATTTTTCTATATCGTCTATCTTAGTGAGATTGGGAAGGGGGTAGAAACAAAAGGAGGAAGACTTTGTTAATTATTGGTTTGATTTTTGCTTAAGCATTCCGATTGACAAATTCATGGACCAAGAACACTGCACAAAGAGACCAGGAAAATGGGACCCACTCATGCTTTCTCATGCACTACCAAATGTGCATTAATTAATATCTGAGTGTTTTTAAATGTTTGCTGTTTATAACACTGCAAATGGCTTATTAAATAATTACTTGTGATTTATTTTTCTTTCCTTTCTTTTTTTTTAGGATAAGTGGGAGTGAATGACTTCTTTTTTTCTATATATTTTTCTAAGTATAAAAAATAGCGCAGGACATTTAGAAAATACAAAATATGTGAATAAAACTTTTTAATATCACCTGAAATATCACAGCTAAGAAAAAAGCTACTACAGATTTGATATTTGCTGTATTTTCTTTTCTTTTTTTTATTTTTCTCATGTACATATGCACAAGAGCACAAAATTACATGTAAAGTTTATTTTGTCAATTCACTTTTTAACTTAACATTACATTGTGAGCATTTTCTTATATCATTTTCTTTAAACATGTGTTTTAAAAATAATATTCAACTTTTTGTAATAAACATTATCAATTTCATAGTTTTCACAAAGGAGAATATTTAAGCCACATTTTTCTTTGCAAAAAAAGTACTGTGAAGCCTGACCAATCAGTGGCGCAGTGGATAGAGTATCGGATTGGAATGTGAAGGACCCAGGTTTGAGACACCGAGGTCTCCAGCTTGAGTGCGGGTTCATCTGGTTTGAGCAAAGCCCACCAGCTTGAACCCAAGGTCACTGGCTTGAGCAAGGGGTTACTCAGTCTGCTGAAGGTCCATGGTCAAGGCACATATGAGAAAGCAATCAATGAACAACTAACGTGTCACAACAAAAAACGGATGATTGATGCTTCTCATCTCTCTCTATTCCTTTCTGTCTGTCTCTATCTATCCCTCTCTCTGACTCTCTCTCTGTCTCTATATAAAAAAAAGAACAGTGAATTTTATAGTAAATAAAATTCTGATCTCATCTCTGCATGTTCCCTTAGGATTTTTTCAAGTTGAATTACCAAATTAAAATATACACTTTTTAAAATATTTAATTTATATTGCTAAATTTTTTCCAGAAATGCCATATTTTATTTAAATGCTTAACAAAAGTAGTAGAGTATAAAATTACATATTTCATCAAATATTCCACAATAATGAGTACTATAATTCTTTATAAATGCTGCAATTCACTATACAAAAATGCTATTTATACTTTCTCATTTTCTTGATATTTGATGCAATTAAATTTTACGTATCTAATGAACAAAGTGAACTGAGGAATGGAATAGAGGCAGAGGTGAGGTCACAGGGAGCAAAGGGACAGCTGTGTCAGGGAAGGGGGATGAGGGGATGGGATCAGAGAAGGTGAAGGGATTAGTGAAATTATGTATATATAACACATAGATACAGATAACAGGACAGCAAATCCCAGAGGGAAGGGGAGGGGATTGATGGGGAGG
The DNA here is from genome assembly GCF_036850765.1 of Saccopteryx bilineata. NCBI lineage: Eukaryota > Metazoa > Chordata > Mammalia > Chiroptera > Emballonuridae > Saccopteryx > Saccopteryx bilineata. The sequence continues at coordinate 90,349,335 of NC_089495.1, read as the reverse complement.
GGAAGAAAGGGGTTGTAATGGAGAACATGAGTGTGGGGGGTAAAGGAATTATATTCAGTGAGACACTGAATCCATGTTAACTCAATCAATTTAAATTAATAAAATTAAATAAATTTAGATGACTGTTTTTATTGGTATCTTACTCTTTGTTCCTTTTAAATTGGTAGTCTTTATTATCTACTCAGTTTATTTAAATTGAGATTTTAATATATGTAAAAGTAGTTTCCCTAGCTTCCTTTTTAATTTACTATATACAATCATAATTGCTATGCAGAGTATTTTAATTTGTATCAATACACTTTCTTAGCTTTTTTATTCTAAATTCACTTTAATGTTAGCATTTATAATCTATTATGATATATTTAATTAACTATTCAAGTAGCATGCTTGATATTTTATTTAGCATCTATATCCATCTGGCATTTATTTTATTGTATGTTGACAGATAAGAGACTCATTCTAAGTATTGTGATTTGAATATTTTATCCCTTTCTAGAGGTTTTGAAATTTAAACTGTACATTCTCTTATATTTTTCTGTTTACTCAGTATTCTACTGATATCTCACTGTTTTCAAGGATAGCATTAGGATCTTAGCATACGTAAGAGATTGAGGGGAAAGGATATAAGTAGAAATTCTAAATATGAGACTATTAAAGTCATCCCAGGTAAGAGTTTATGAAAGGGCAACCTATGAAATGGAATAAAATACTTGCAAATTATATATATGATAAGGCATTAACATTCAGAATATATAAAGAGCTTATACAACTCAATAGCAAAAGAGCAAGCCAATTAATGTATAGACAGTAAAACTAAATAGATCTTTTTCTAAGAATACAAACAAATAGCTATTAGGTACATGAAAAGGTGCTCAATGTCACTAATCATTAGAGAAATGCAAATCAAAGGTACATTGAGGTATCACTTTCCACTTTATAGAATGACTATTATAGAAAGACAAGAAATAGCAAATGTTGATGAGAATGTAGAGAAAAGGTAACTCTTGTGCAATGTTGGTAGGAATCTAAGTTGGTGCAGCCACTGTGGAAAATAGTGCAGAAATTCCTAAAAAAAAAAATGGAACTACCATATGATCCAGAAAACTTCACTTAAACTCCTAGATATTTACCCAAAGGAAACAAAATAATTATCTTGAAAAGATATCTATACCCCATGTTCATTTCAGCATTATTTACATTAGCCAAGACATGGAAAGAACTTGAGTCTATTAGTGGATGACTAAATAAAGGAAATGCAGCATATATACAGAGTCGAATATTATTCAGCTATAAAAAAGATGGAAATCCTGGTGTCTTTAACAGCATTGATGGACCTTGAGGACATCATGCTAAGTGAAATAAGTCAGACAGAGAAACACAAACACGTATTGTATTATCTTCCATATATATATATATATATATATATATATAATATAAAAAAGTGAACTCATAAACATAAAAAACAGATCAGTGGTTGCCAGAGTCAAGGGGTATGTGTGTATGTGGGAGGAGGTTAAAATGGGTGGAAGTGGTTAAAGATATAGACTTCTGGGTATAAGATAAGTTCTGGGGAAGTAATGTACAGCATGGTAACTTTAGCTAACAATAATGTATTTTATATTGGAAAGTTGACAAGAAAGTAGAACTTAAAAGTTTGCCAATCTGTGTTGGGGTGATATATTAGTTCTTTGGACAGTTATCTACAAGTTCAATTTTACTTTTAGTTCTCCTTTTATGTCTTATAAGAGAGAAAAATGCTCCTAGTCTTTAGAAAAAGATCACATAAGTAGACCAAGTAATTCTACATAGGGAACTACAAACTCAATTTTGAGTTTCATATTTGTATGAAAAACTTCTAATAGGATCCTAACTGACACAAAAGAAAAGCAATCAAATTATCTTTCAACTGAAGCATATAAACTGAAAATGAAGGCTACACCACAGGATCTTGTTCCATGTAGCGTATAAAAAAGGTATTTAAGAGGAAATTAAATTGAAGTATATTCAGTATAATGTTAATTGATATAGAAAATGTCAATTCACGTTGCTCATAATAGTTAGAGATGAGCAAATGATTCAAAGTAATTTGAGCTATGATGATATTGATCACTCCAATTTTTTTCACTTCAATTCACTTTATACCGTGTCCTTGGGAATGCAGTAAAATAATAATAATAAAAAAGTAATTTAATACATACTTAATCAAGTTTTTATTTTAGGTGTTCTGGACTTCTCTGACTTTATTAGAGAGAAATAAACTTATCATAAACTTTGAAAAGTTTATAAAGGTCCTGTGACCAATTCTGCAAAAATAGATAATGACTTTTATACACTAACCCACACTTAGTAGTTTTTGTTTGTTTGTTTAGTGAGAGAGAGAGAGAAAGACAGACAGACAGGGAGAGACAAACAGGAAGGGAAAGAAATAAGAAGCATCAACTCATAGTTGCAGCAGTTGAGTTATTCACTGATTGCCTTCTCATATGTGTCTTGACCAGGGTGCTCCAGCTGAGCCAGTGACCCCCTTCTTAAGCCAGCAACCTTGGGTTCCAGCCCACAACTTTGGGCTTTAAGCCATGCTCAAGCCAGTGATCCTGAGCTCAAGCAAGTGACTCTGTGCTCAAGCTGGTGAGCCTGCGCTCAAACTTGATAAGCCTGCTCTCAAGCCCACAACCTCAGTGTTTTGAACCTGGGTCCTCAGCGTCCCAGGCCAATGCTCTATCCACTGCACTACCGCCTGGTCAGGACACACTTAGTTTTTTATTTTGCTTTCCCTTGATGAAAATTATAACATGTAATGCAATAAATAAATAAGCAAAAAGAAAGGCAGACATTATATAAATATTTATTGTATATTATATCTAAATTATAGTTATCAAAGTTTGTCTGAATGCTAACATATCAGTCAGTTCAATATTTCTTACTGAGTGCAACTGATTATTTAAGGTACTGACAAAAATATAAAAAACAATAGGAAAACAAATGTTTGAAAACACAGTTCTTTTAGTCAAGTTAAATGGGAAATAATGATTAAATTACCAATTCTTTAGTAAAATTGTAGCAGCTGACCCATGATAGCAGCACATAGAATAAATGAGGAAAAAAAATGTTTATTGTTGAAAGTTTGGTGTTATTTGTTACTGTAATATAGCTAATTTATATACCCAATAACAGATTGTGTGAAGGAAGGAGAAGTATGTTTCAGGTCGAAGAATAAGAAAATATTAAAACTTGGAGATATGATACCATTTAATATCTGAAGAACTAAAAGACAATTTGTATAGTTACAAAATGGTACAAGAGGGATTTATGATTATGGAGAATTTGGCTAAAGTGGTAAGATTCAGCATGCTTAACTATTTTATAAAGAGTTGAAGTGAGGAACATAGTACAAAATATTTTGAAGCAAGTACAGCTAGTGCTCAACTTACGACCACGATTGGTTCCAACAGACCAGTCGTAACACTATTTGGTCGTAAGTTGAGTAGGCTATATGTACAGTACTGTGAAATGATGTTATAAAAACCTTTGTCATATTTTATCATAATTTTCTTTCATTATTGTTATACATCATAATTTTTTTTGTTCATTTAATGCCATTTGTATCATCTCTACACCATTTTGTTTCTTATTTTTACATTTGTCAGGTTTAAGTAAAACACTGCATTACCAGTACAACTGGTTTAATATTTGCAAAGACAATTTCCTCTTGGTAGAAATCTTGGGAGGGGTTTGATGAAAAATATCCAAGACACAAAACACAAATTGCTGTACCAAATCCGGGATAAGAGTTGAAATGGTTCACTCGGAGATGGTAGTGCTGCCGGAAGCTGGTCCGCACTGTCGTATGCCCAGTTGGGCAACACTTGTGCTGCCAGACACAGAGCAGTCATGGCTAGCGATTGTGGTCGTAAAGTCAAATGGTCATAAGTTGCATAGGTCGTAACCTATGCATATAGCCTACTCAACTTACAACCAAACCGTGTTACGACTGTTCTGTCGGAACCAATCGTGGTCGTAAGTTGAGCACTACTGTATTAAAATGCTAGTTAGAAAATTGCCTAGAAGGAAGCCTAGCTTAATTCCAGACAGAAGACTATTAGCATAAACTAGATGAGAGGCAATGAACATGAAATTAAAAAATTACAGTCAAAATAAAGAAAAATTTATAAATTTAAGAGAGTATATAGCATTTGGACACATCTTGGTATTTGAGTTTAAGTGAATGAAAGAGAGAAATGAAATGATTTCCAGATTTCTATTAGGTAAGTTATTCAATCTAATAAAAAAAATGAGAGATATGCATGATCCACACTGGGGATGGGAGAGTAATGGTGATGACTTCAGTTTTGTATGGGTTAGTTATGTACTATATGTATAGCCATAGTGAGACATTAAGTTTTATGTATGTTCAGAAATTCAAGAATAAGATTTAGGGTAGAAATACAAGATCAAAGAGTTTTCATCCCATAGATGGTAACAGAATTGTATAAATGTGATTTGCTAACGAGAGTGTGTATAGATGAGAAGGGAAGAGGATTAAGGACAGGGTTCTTAAAACACCAGCACTTAGGAAAAGGGCAGAGAAAAACATTCTGTGAAGAAAACAACAACAAAGAATACCTGAACCTCAGGTGTAAAATGAGGAACATGTAGTATTGTGGTAGCTAAGTAAATATCAAAGCAGAGATTATACTTAGTATACCCAAATGCTATTGAAAACATTGGAAATAAAGGGAACCATAAAATTGCCATTGCTTTTTGTTATGAAGAAATTTTATTTAAATGCTAGAAAGAATAATTAATACATGAATGAATTGGAAATGAACATTGCTTTTACCAAATCTTTCAATGACTGTCTTTGGAGAGAAGCTGAGAGATAGAATGGTAAGAAAAATGTGATTTGGAGCAAAGGGACTGTATTATTTTGTTGCTGCTGCTCTGGAAATGAGTTCATACTAGTGGGAGAAACAAGAGATGAACACAATGGAAACAAAATAAATTTCTGTTTTTCTTTCAAATTTTTTAATCTCTTTGATAAAGTACTCATTCATTGATTTGCTTTCTGAACTCACTAAATTGGCTGACTCTATTTTCTTGCATCTTATTTAACTTTTTCAGAACTGCAATCTTGAATTTGCTATCATTTATATCAGTGTTTTTCTATAGCTGGTCCATGGACTAGTCTTCCAGAAATTATGTGCCAGTCTGTGAAAGAGTTAACCATCCTATTGTTGTATAAAAATTATAAATCCAGTGCTCTAAGCTAAATTCACTAATGGTCAGGATGATTTCTGTCTTAGGGGTCCCCAAAGTAATTTTTCTATTTTCACTAGTCCCAAAGTGTAAAAAGGTTGAACACCACTGATTTATATCGCATATTTCTATGTCTTTAAGTTTGTTTTCTGGAGATTATTAAATATTCTTTCTGAGCTGCCTTGCTTCCTCGGTTATTCTTGGAATTTGATGAATTCCTTCTCTGTCTAGGCATCTATGTATGAGTGCCACTTCTTTAGTATATTGATGCAAAGATGTCTTTTAATTATTATCCAGTAGGTGGTGCTAAATCACAAGTTGGGTTTTTTTATTTTTATTTCTTGTTTTTTTGTTTGTTTCTTTGTTTTTTTTGCTCTCTTGTACTTCCCTAGCTATTTAGGTCTCTGCAGGGTGGTAATTTCTGGTAGGTGGCTGTCTCCCTTATGATTTAGCCACCCTGATCCCAGGGGACCAACCCTGCAAGGGAATCTGGTGGGTAATGAGGAGCTACATTCATGAAATCCTAGTGCTTTCCCCTATGGCCAGATGCTACCATCAGTATAGCTGCAATGCATGGGGATAGGGTGGGTTGGGGAAACCTGGCATCCTTATGTGTGTTTTTTTTTCCCTTCTGTAATGGTGACCTAACACCTCTGTAGGGTTCACTTTCTGCCCTCACCTTGGGACTATTCACAGAGTTCACACTTTGCTCAGGGAAAAAAGTGGTTCTGTGGTACCAGTTCTCGGGTTTACAAAAAATGTGCTTTTCAGCCTGAACCAAGCACAAAAGGAGGGGAGCTCTGGGAGGTTAAGGAGAGGTGGCCAGTCTCCATGGCTTTGTTTCTTTGTCTGGAATGCTGAATACCTGACAACTACAGCTGCACCTCTGTGCTGTGTCTTTGCCAAGTTCTCTGGGCAGCTTATACTGTCCACTCCTGAAAAAATACCCACTGAATCTCTTTGTTCCTCTTGGATGAAAGGAGCACTGGCCACAACATGATTCCTCCTCTCTCTGGGACAGTGCTACTGTGAGCTCTTTGTTGTAGGGTTGTGTCCATGACCTGTCTCAGTTTTTCTCCCTTCTCACCTCTGTATTCACTCCCACTTGCCCACCTTTAAATGTTTCAATGTGTAGATATCTCATACACATTTGTACATTAAGGAACCCTATGTGCAGTCATAGCTGTTCAAATCATTGAAACTTCAAAGGGAGAGACCAAGGGAATTTCTCATGCTGCCATTATTCTCAGTAGTTGAATTTTAATAGGGACACAAATGAGCAAATCTTTCATGGCCCAAATAGGAAGGAAAAGACTTCCATAAGGAGGGCCAAAAATATAACCCTCACAGATCCAACAGCTCATTCCCAGAGGGAGCCTAATAAAGATGGGGAGTCCTTACTTTCAATAGCTTTTTCAAAACACAGAGAATCATATGCTTTCCCCTTGAACAGAACACCCTCCAAGAATTAAACAGAATTTCGTTAATACCAGTAACAGAATTTCCTAAGCTTGGGTCCACACACGATTCAGCTGCCCACCAGATGCAGATGCATGGTCTAGCTGTGGAGCTAATAGACCATCTCTGAGAGAAATCTAGTCAAAACAAGAGTATTCAAAACAAGTTTTTACCAGTCAGGTTTACCCAGAAATTAGTTTTACAAATAATATATCCTGCCAATTAAAATATAGAAGAGATAAAAAGATTCTCACCACTTCCAGTTTCCATTGAACCCTGCAGATAAGAGGTCAGATAGGCTAAGAGGGTAAAACGCTTACTGTCTCTGGGCCTGTGGTTACATATCCATAGTGTCACAGCCGTAGCCCTCCAGGGAAGCAATAGTGTCCCAGTCAGTGAATTCTCCCAGCTGGCTCACCTAAACTGTGGGGGCTAAAAAATATATTAACACTTTTTCTCCCACTTTCAAAGTTCCTCTGTCAAATTAACAAAGACATATTAACAGGAGGTAAACAAAGTTTTAATACACACATGGGCAATCCTCATAAGCATGAAAATTCCAAAGACAGAAACAACATTGGGTATTTAAGGCATTTTTGGATAAAGGAGAAAGGGAGGGGTTGGGGACTGGGTATCAGTTTTTAGGTGTCAGAATGGGTGATTGATTCATGGTTAGTTGAGGAAAAGCAGAACACATAAGGCAGCCAATTTCTTGCTAGGCAACTCAGATAATGGGACACGAGATGTTCTTACTAATCCTAAAGTGAAGATTCTTTTTTTTTTTTAACAACCTTTTATTTATTTTTTAAATTATTTTTATTTATTTATTCATTTTAGAGGAGAGAGAGAGAAGGGAGGAGGAGCAGGAAGCTTCAACTCCCATATGTGCCTTGACTGGGCAAGCCCAGGGTTTTGAATCAGCAACCTCAGCATTCCAGGTCTAGGCTTTATTCACTGAGCCACCACAGGTCAGGCCTAAAGTGAAGATTCTTAAGGTGATTAGCCAAAGCTCCCTTGCTAAAGCACTTTTTCCTCTTTGAGTTTTTTAGGCATGAAAGGAATTGGGAGGATCAAAATTTTTTGCCTTTTGTTTTTTTTAATAAATAGTTCAAAAGAAAGATCCCAAAAAGCAGCTTTAAGGTGGCAAAATTTTGGTTTCTTTCAGTGTATAATTATTTTCTATATGGTGTTGAATTTGGTTTACTATTATTATATTCATGTTTATATCTCAATGTTCATAAAGAAGATTGATCTTAAATTGCATATTATGATTTTTATGTCTATCTTTGTATCAGGGTAACACTAGCCACATAGAAAAGACAGCAAGTGTTCTCTATTTCTGAAAGTGTTTATAAAGGAATGTTAGTATTTGTTTTTTAAAATATTGAAAGAATTAACATGGCAAGTCATTAAGGGATTTTCCCTGAACCTAGACTCATCACATTTAATGTCCCAAGTCACTGAGCTTTTTCATATAAGTTTCATTAAACTCTTAACTCTTTCCTTGTCTTATTTTTACTTGCCTTTCAAGTCTCCACTTAAAAGGCATGCCCTTGCAATAATGGGATTTAACACACTTTGCAATGTTACAGAATCAGTTTTCATATTTCTTTCTTTTTTTTTTTTTTTGTATTTTTCTGAAGCTGGAAATGGGGAGAGACAGTCAGACAGACTCCCGCATGCGCCCACCAGGGGGCGACGCTCTGCCCACCAGGGGGCGATGCTCTGCCCCTCCCGGGCATCGCTCTGCTGTGACCAGAGCCACTCTAGCGCCTGGGGCAGAGGCCAAGGAGCCATCCCCAGCGCCTGGGCCATCTTTGCTCCAATGGAGCCTTGGCTGCGGGAGGGGAAGAGAGAGACAGAGAGGAAGGAGGGGGGGTGGAGAAGCAAATGGGCGCTTCTCCTATGTGCCCTGGCCGGGAATCGAACCCGGGTCCCCCGCATGCCAGGTCGTCGCTCTACCGCTGAGCCAACCGGCCAGGGCTAGTTTTCCTATTTCTAATGCTGCTTGAGTGGATTGTGTTTTGAATGTGTCTGCATGCATACTATTAAATTCCATATATTATTTGATAGTGTAAAGGAATTTTAAAATCTGTAGAGGTTAAATGTTCAGTCTCATATTACATTTTAGCAGTTTAGTCAAGAACTTTCATTTCTCCGTAAACCACAGGGTTATTGTGATATAATATTTTTTATAACTTTTGACTAATTTTGAAAAAATTTATTTAGAATTCCCTCTTTCATGTTATAACTGACAGAGTTCAAGTTTACCAGAAAAACTTGTAGTCAACATATCTTACGGGAAAGTGTGGGACTTTATAGTCAGGGGATGGTAACAGGTGCTTATTATAGGATTTTTTTTTATGTTAGTTGCTTTGGGGGAGAGTTCAATGATAACAGGTTACATCTCAAGATTAAATGATGTTAGGAAGTTGTAATAAAGGAGAAAGATTGAACTCAACTTTACTGAAACAAAAGGCAGGAGAATTTCCAAACCCCGGGGTGAGAGAATGGAAAAGTACTAAAGAGCATTAGGCCGGAGATTGGTCAAGGTAATTGTACCCCCTATATTTGTTCGTAGGTGCTTATTGAAGAAGGCAAGGCTCCTACCCTCCCACAGAGACTACGAAATAGGGGAGCTCTCTTCTTGAAGATGATATTTCAATTATGTGGCTCCCAGATTCTTGAGACACTCTTGGTTGTAAAGGTGGCAAGAGAATGGCAGAAGATTAACATCTCAAAGGACCAGAGAAAGAATTTACAATTAAAAGTTTTCTGAAGTAAATTCTCTGAGAAAAGTGAGGCCAGGACCTCATCCTCAGAAAGAAAGCTGAGTAAAGTTAAGCTGAACAGAACATTAAGGCACTTTTGGTTAGTATCTTAAAAGTTGTTTCCTGGGATGATGGAAAACAGAGGCAGGCTAAAGCTGTAATTGAAAGAAGGAGCAATCACTTGTGGTATTCCGGAAAAGAGGCTATTTGGTCTTTTCTGTCTCCTGGCCAGTGTTGCAGAGTTTTTTGCTGTTGTTGTCATTGTTTGTTTGTTTTTGCTCAGGAGTGATTACAGAGAGATTTAGTTTGTTTGCTTGTTAATATCAGGCTCATAGAGTAATTTTTGGGGATATGTTCAGCAAAACACCATAGCCTAACAATGTTGTGTCAGCTGAGAAATGAAAGCTATTAGGACTGTTTATATTCCTGTCTGTAGCTTGATATTTTTGTGTTTACTTTTGTATTTGTAGGTTGGTAAAAAGAATATATATTTTTTATTTCTTCTATATTTTATTTATATTGTGTCACTTGAAGGTATTTGGAATCTCCCCTATAAACATCAACTAGGACTAAGATTTGATGAATTTCCCCTCCAAAATCATATGGTTTAGAGTTTTTCCTTTTCTTCTTTTCACTGTTGTTATTAATTTCTTATTTGCTGATTTCCTTAAGTTGATTTTGGAATTTAAAATTATCAACAATAAACATTTTCCTTGCTAACAGAATAATAAAATAATTTTTAATAAGTACTTTAATATAGCTATAATTATTTTGTCACTTAAAATAATGTGGTCTTTTCCTCCAATTTTTACTTAATTATTTTTGTCACCTATTTATTTATTTATTTATTTATTTATTTATTTATTTATTTTTTGGTGGCAGAGTCAGAAAGAGTCAGAGAGAAGGACAGATAGAGACAGACAGACAGGAAAGGAGAGAGATGAGAAACATTAATTCTTTGTTGTGGCTTCTTAGTTGTTCATTGATTGATTTCTCATGTGCCTTGACCGGGGGACTACAGCAGACCGAGTGACCCCTTGCATGCTCCAGTGACCTTGGGCTCAAGCTGGTGAGCCTTGGTCAAACCAGATGAGCCCATGCTCAAGCTGGTGACCTCAGGATCTCGAACCTAGGTCCTCCATATCCCAGTCCGACATTTAACCCACTGCGCCACTGCCTGGTCAGGCATCACCAATTTATTTTTAATAAATAAATTTAACACTGCATGGAAAATTTTTTGATTTACCTTTTTCTTTCCACTAGAATATAAGTTTACAAGGGAAGAATTTTGGGGTTTTTTTCATGACTCAATCACCACCCCAAAAACAAAGGTGGGCGGGCACATAATAACTGGAACATTTAGGTAGATAAAAAGGATTATATATGAGTCTTAAAATCCTCTATAGAATATTCTTTAGGTAGGATTGTATTAACTTCCAGTAAGTGGGGCAAAATTCTTGACAAAAAACTGATTGGTATCTTGGATGAAGTTGATGTGGACTAAACCACATAGATTCCTTATGCATGTGAGATTATAGTCTAGAAATAAAACATGGTACAGTAGTTGTAAACCACTGCAATTCTTGTCTTTTTTGTTTGTTTATTTTGTTTCTTGGAGTTTTTAATATTTTTGGTTTCTTTTTACTGGTACACAGGTTATCCTATCTTCCTTACTGGAAGAAAGAAAAAAATTTGTCACTAATCATGTTCTAAATCTTAAACCTTCTGCTTGGAAATATCACCTTTGTTTATATTTCAATGACAAAGCAAGACACAAGATCAATACTAAGGGCCTTAGGGCAAGGAAGCATCGTTCTCTCATGAAAGAAATAGAAATATTGTGAAAAATTATACTTTGGCTTACAATATTATATTTAAGTCCTAATGAAAAGGGCATTTTTACATTATTTGAATTAACTAATTAATTATATTTCTAACATACTTTTTAAAATTTGGAGTGGTCCTTGTTAATTTCTTTATATTATACTTTTTTGATACATAAAATAGAATCTTTGTGTTTCCATTTTCTCTTGTTTTGAAAATTGAATAATCTATAAATCCTTTTATAGACATGCTTTACCTGGCTTTCAATTATAGAGTGTTCTTATAATTTGGACACACATTCTAACTCAATATTATAACCTCCTGTACTTTCCTTATGATGAAAAAAATATATATAGTTGTCTTAGTCCATTCAGGCTACTATAAAAAAAATACCATAGGTTAGGTGGCTTATAAACAACAGAAATGTATTTTGCTCAGTTCTGGAGGCTGGGAAGTACAAGATCAAGGTGCTGACAGTTTCTGTATTTGGTGAGGACCCACTTCCTAGTTCATAGATGGCTGTCTTTGTGGTGTGTTCTCTCATAGCAGAAATGGGGAGAAAACTTTTTGTGGCCTCTTTATAGGGGTACTAATGCCATGCAAGAAGGCTCTATCCACCTTCATGACCTATTACCTCAAAAATCCTCACCTCCTAATATCATCATTTTGGGGTTATGATTTAAGTAGATGAATTTTGTGAAGACAAAACATTCAGTACATAGCATTATACCTGTGACCCTCCAAAATTCAGGCCCTTTCCACATGCAAAATATACCCCTTCCATTGCATAGCTCCAAAAGTCTTAACTTGTTCCAGAATCAACTTTTATACCTAAGTCCAAAGTATCATTTAAATATTATTTAAATTATGTATGAGTGAAATTAAAGGTAAACCTTACTCTAAGATAAATGTTTTTACCTGTGACCTTGTGAAAAAGAACATGATTCCTGGGTACAATAATGGGACATGTATAGAATGGACACTCCTCTTCCAAACAGAGAAATAAAAAAGAAAAGGGTAATAGGTTCTGAGCAAATCCAAAATGAATTGAATTGGCCCTACCTTCATGACCTAATTGTCTCCCAAAGGCCCTACCTCCTAATATCACCTTGGGGACTAGGAATTCAACATATGAATCTAGGGGGACACAAACATTCAGTCCATAGCAATAGTTATTAGAAAGATTGCTGCTCTTCAAACAGTCTACCTATGATTCACTTATTCCCACTCTGATCATTGGTACAATGGTAATAAAATAATATGATGCATTTGAGATACAACAGAGAAGCCATATGGGTCATAATATATTGGAATAGATGTTTTAGAAACAATGAAGCTGAGTATTATATTGATAGTCATGGCTTGGAATTTCTGTGCAAAGTAACTTCAATCAGAACTGTGGAAGTCCTTTGGGATTCAGACACGGAAGTATTCTTGTTTCACAGCTATCTGGACAATTTTTTTTTCACAGTTTCCTTGAATTAGATAGAGACACTGCCTTCTGTCATCATGCATTTCTTCAGGAGGAAAAGAACCACCAGGAAGACCATTTAAATGCAAAGATTTTGTATCTTCCAATTTTGAGCCAACTGGCTCAATCCCTTTGAGTAATCCTGGATAAATTACTTTGCTTCTGTAAACTTCAGTTTTCCCTCTATGTTCTTAGGAAATCAATACAATCTATGTGAATGAATGAGTTAATGAATTACTGCATGCAAAATGCATCACACAGTCCTGGGAGTATGATAAACTTTCCATAAATTATTTTCTATTTTTATTATCTAGCCTAAATACTTTAAAGCTTCTTATTGTTTGTACTATTTGCTTTTGCTGAACTTTAAGATCCTGAATTTTTAATGATCTACTCATATATAGATCTGTGTCTTCTCCATAGAGAAGACAATCAATGGGAACAGTGAGATAGGAGCTAAATGCTGAGAGTACACACTAAGAAGCCACCTCTCAGCAGGATAAGATGTGTGAAATTTTAGCATACAGACTGAACTGAAATTATTTGAGAGGCTAATTTTCTGTTTAATACACTAGGTAAATTTACTCCAAAATATATCTATCAAGGCAGTGAAAAAAATTTTATGAATTCATGACTTACTATCCATTAGGTAACAAAGTTAACTGATAAAATTGTATAAATACTGCAAACCATAGGGGAGATATAAGAATTGTGTGAATTCAGTCATCATTGAATTATATGATATTTTTAATACAAAGAAATATGGAGCACTAGCCTGTTGGCTCAGTGGTAGAGCATTGGCCTGGTGTGTGGATGCCCTAGGTTCAATTCTCTGTCAGGACACACATGCAAAGTGACCATTTGCTTCTCTCCTTCTTCCCCTCCCACAGCCAGTGGCTCAATTGGTTTGAGTGCATTGGTCCCAGGTGCTGAGGACAGTTCTGTGGAGCCCCTGCCTCAGGTGCTAAAAATAGCTCAGTTGCCAGCATAGCCCTAGATGGGCAGAACATCGGCCCCATTCAAGGGGTTGCTGGGTGGACCCCGGCCAGGGTGCATGTAGGAATCTGTCTCTTGTGTCTCCTTTCCTCTCACTTGGAAAAGAAGAAGAAGAAAAAAAGAAGGTAAAATAAATATGGATGTGACTAACAACAAAACTGAATAGTTGGTTAAACGGGAAAGTAACATCTTCAATGTAAAATTAAGAGTTATTGACTAGACTAGATCTGGTGTTCAAAGCAATAGAAATACTGAGGTCAACTATCAAAAAACTGTTACCAAACTACAACCAGTCTGGGGTTCAGGTCACCTATATAGCCAGAAACTGGGTATGAGAGAGTAACAGGTATATTTAATCAAGTTTGCCAGAAACTTGAAAAGACTGGCGGCATATCTTAGCCCAAAGCCTGTTTTACAATCTCAGTTGCGAGGGCTGATTATATACTTTTTCAGGTGAGGTTAGTGCAATGGGGGGCATGAAGTTAGTCATAAAGTAGGATGGCTCGTTCCTGGGATCATAATTTTTTTCTCCATGGCGTTCTAATCTAATCGCAGTCTTTATTGCTTCTTGGGGTCAGTCATCTCTTCAGGGTTATGGGAGTGTCTGACTACAGTAATTCTCTTGCATTCCTGGGTGTTGGTCAGATAAGTTTGTAAAATACGATTTTTATGTTTGCTCGCTTATAGTTTGCATTTGGGGCTGGGCAGCACCAGGATATGTGGTCTATGAAATTGCAAATTGCCTTCCTGCTTGGGAAGGGCCATTGTTTTGCTAATGTTTGCTGGAGGAGAGGTTTGTGTGCCAAAAAGTTTTGAAAAGAGAGAGAAGAAGGAGAAAGAAAAAGAAGCCATGTTTGCAGAGTGAGAGCAGAGAGAATGCAGGGTGCTGAGGAAGAAGCCATGTTGGCAGGGAAAGAGAAGGTGTGCAGATGGGGAACCAGAGCTGAGGGGCTTTGGGAGCTCTACTGAGACTGGTGGGGGCCTTTGATTTTAGGAGGAATCATAGAAGATTCTCCTGGTTGTGGAGGCAGAGAATGTGTCAGTGGGTTTGGGATCCCTGAGTGAAAGGGAAGTGTTTTCCCAGCGTGTTTGCTTGTTGGCTGGTGCGAGACTTTAATAAAGGAATGGCCGACCATTTTTTGGCTCCACTGTTTCTTTACTGTCTTCCCAAATCCAATGAGAACCTGCATGTGCATGGCCACAACAGTGGCAGCTACTGGCCATACACTGGGTGAAGGTGCTAAAGATAATCTAGGAAATAGGTTACTATGGTGCACTAGCAATCATATATATATTATTGACTGTATTCTATACTGATACCCTATCAAAACTGTTTTTTAAAAAAACAAATGATCAAGGCAGCAACTTAGGAGAATTTTTTTTTTATCAGTGAAGGTGACTCTGGAGTCATGTTGAAAGAGGGAATTAAGGATCTACACTACTGCTCAGAAAGAAACATCTTTAAAAAGAAAAGTATAAAATGTAGAGGGAGGTCAAACAGGAACCAAGATGAAAAGATTAACATTTTTGTAACTTTAATATTATATGGTCAATGATCATTCAAAAGAACCAAATTACAGTGTTGCAGATTAGCAAATAAAAAGTGAGATCGCAAAGTCATAATCAGAAAATAAAGACAATAAGTATAGATTATGCTTAAAAATCTGATAATTAACAGCAGAAAACAGGGACTTTTATTTTCTGTTATTTATCACACTGATATTCACACATTCCAGTAAAAATAACTAAAAATAGGTAAAAGCCTTATCTGAAAATTAGGTATTAGGGAAATCCTAATTTCAATCTTTAAGAATTCTTAATGAAAATTATAAAATATAAATGTAAAACATAAAAAGATTTGAAATGGAAATATATGCAATGTTCAATGATTAAAAAACACAAATTGTAAAGATGTCAGTTGTCCTTCCAATGATAAAAGTAAGTGTAATTTCAATCCCAGTGATCATCACAACAGGTTATGAAAGGAAAGAATAATTAATTAATTCATTTATTTTTAAATTTGAATTTATTGTATTTACATAGATTCTAGTGCCACCCCAAATGCATTTCTCCCCTCCCCTGTATTCCCCTCAACATTTCCCTTGCCCCACTCTTGACAGCGCCCTCCCCCCTTCCCTTCAGGTTTATCCCATTCTATCATCCCCTTTCCCTCTGTCCTCTTTTCCTCTGGTCCCTTTGATCATTCCTCTGTCTCAATTTCGTTTCTCAGTTCTTATTGTTCCTTGGATTCCTCAAATGAGTGAGGTTATATGATATTTGTCTTTCACTGCCTGGCTTATTTCACTTAACATAACAGTTTCCAGGTCCATCCATATTGTTGCAAAAGGTAATATTTCCTTCTTTTTCATGGTCCGATAGTATTCCATTGCATATATGTCCCAAAGCTTTTTAATACACTCCTCCACTGACGGGCACTTTGGCTGTTTCTATACCTTCACTATTGTGAACAATGCTGCCATAAACATGGGGGTATATTTCTTTTTTTGAATCAGTGATAAGGTGTTCTTGGGATATATTTCTAAAAGTGGGATGGCTGGGTCAAAAGGCAGTTCCATTTTTAATTTTTTGAGAACTCTCCATATTGTATTCCACAGTGGCTGCACCAGTCTGCATTCCCACCAGCAGTGCAGGAGGGTTCCCCTTTCTCCACATCCTTGCCAGCACCTATCCTGCGTTGTTTTGTTAATGAGCGCCATTCTGACTGGTGTGAGGTGGTATCTCATTGTGGTTTTAATTTGCATTTCACTAATGATTAGTGATGTTGAACATCTTTTAATCTGTCTATTGGCCATCTGTATGTCCTGACATACAGACATTTGGAGAATTGTTTATTCATTTCTTTTGCCCATTTTTTGATTGGATTGTTTATCTTCCTGGTGTTGAGTTTCACAGTTCTTTATAAATTTTGGTTATTAACCCAATATCAGATGTACTGTCGAATATATTCTCCCATTGTGTGGTTTGTCTTTTTATTCTGTTCATATTTTCTTTAGCTGTACAAAATCTTTTTAGTTTGATATAGTCCCATGTGTTTATCCTGTCTTTTTTTTTTTTTTTTTTTTTTTTTTATTTTTCTGAAGCTGGAAACGGGGAGAGACAGACAGACTCCCGCATGCGCACGATCAGGATCCACCCGGCACGCCCACCAGGGGCGATGCTCTGCCCACCAGGGGGCGATGCTCTGCCCCTCCGGGGCATCACTCTGCCATGACCAGAGCCACTCTAGTGCCTGGGGCAGAGGCCAAGGAGCCATCCCCAGCACCAGGGCCATCTTTGCTCCAATGGAGCCTTCGCTGTGGAAGGGGAAGAGAAAGACAGAGAGGAAGGAGGGGGTGGGGGTGGAGAAGCAAATGGGCGCTTCTCCCATGTGCCCTGGCCGGGAATTGAACCCAGGTCCCCCATACACCAGGCCGACGCTCTACCGCTGAGCCAACCGGCCAGGGCCTATCCTGTCTTTTATTTCACTTGCCGTGGAGATAAATCGGCAAATATATTGCTGCAAGAGAGGTCGGAGAACTTACTGACTATGTTTTCTTCTAAGATGCTTATGGCTTTACAGCTTACATTTAAGTCTTTTATCCATTTAGAGTTTATTTTTGTGAATGATGTAAGTTGGTAGTCTAGTTTCATTTTTTTTGCAGGTAGATGTCCAATTATCCTAACATCATTGTTAAAGAGACTGTCTTTAATCCATTGTATGCTCTTACCTCCTTTCTCAAATATCAATTGTCCATAAAGGTGTGGGTTCCATTGATCTATATGCCTATTCTTATGCCAGTACCAGGCTGTTTTGAGTACAATGGCCTTGTTGTATAACTTCATATCAGGAAGTGTGATAGTTCCCACTTTATTCTTCTTTTGCAAGATTGCTGAGGATATTTGTGTTCTTTTTTGGTTCTATATATATTTTTTGAAATGTGTTCTATATCTTTAAGTGTGTCATTGGTATTTTAATTGGTATTGCACTGAGTTTATAAGTTGTTTTGGGTAATATAGACATTTTAATGATGTTTATTCTTCCTAACCATGAGCACGCTATAGGCTTCCATTTGTTTGTATCTTCCTTGATTTCTTTTATCAATGTTTTATAATTTTTTGAAACAAGTCTTTAACCTCCTTGGTTAAATTTACTCTTAGGTACTTTATTTTTCTTTGTTGCAATAGTGAAGAAAATTGTTTTCTTAATTTCTCTTTGTGGCAGTTCATTGTTGGTGTATAAAAATGCTTCTGATTTCTGTGTATTAATTTTATACCCTGCCACCTTGCTCAATTCATTTATCAGGTCCAGTAGTTTTTTGACTGAGACTTTAGGGTTTTCTACATACAATATCATATATCTGCAAATAATGATAGTTTTACTTTTTCTTTTCCAATTTGGATGCCTTTTATTTCTTTTTCCTGTCTGATTGCTGTAGGTAGGACTTCCAGTACTATGTTGAATAAGAGTGGTGAAAGGGGGCACCCGTACCTTGTTCCTGATCTTAAGGGGATTGCTTTTAACTTTTGCACATTGAGTGCTGCGGACCAGCGCAGCTCCTAATAACGGTGTGGAATTGAGGAAACACACTTTGTCAGAACAAAGCCAATGGGACCGGGAGGACTCTTCAAACTGCCTGGCAGTATCTGAGTGCCTCACAGCCCCAGTTCGCTTTATTATATAGACCTATGCAAATCAAGGACCCTGATACAAAGTTGCACATCAAAGGCTAAGACAGGAACTCTCCCAAGGCAAAAACAGGATACATTAGTGACATTTACAAACATCTGAAACAAACAAAGAGTCAGAGGAAGGGCATGTATATTGCTTCCTGCAACCCAAGGAAGCAAGTGGAGTGGGTGCAAATACTCAGCATCAAAGCCAAATATGGAGATGGAGGGGGTAGAACTTAGCCTTTTGCTAAGCCTTGAATCTATAATGGCTTCCTGCCATTAACGGTCCACAACAATTGAGTATGATGTTGGCTGTGAGTTTGTCATAGTTGGCCTTTATAATGTTAAAGTATGTTCCTTGGCCTGACCTGTGGTGGCGCAGTGGGATAAAGCGTCGACCTGGAAATGCTGAGGTCACCGGTTCGAAACCCTGGGCTTGCCTGGTCAAGGCACATATGGGAGTTGATGCTTCCAGCTCCTCCCCCCCTTCTCTCTCTCTGTCTCTCCTCTCTCTCTCTCCCTCTCCTCTCTAAAAAAAAAAGTATGTTCCCTGTATTCCCACTTTGCTGAGAATGTTGACCATAAATGGGTGCTGGATTTTATCAAATGCTTTTTCTGCATCTATTGAAATTATCATGTGCTTTTTCTCCTTCCCTTTGTTTATGTGATGAATCACATTGATTGATTTGCGAATGTTGTACCAGCCTTGCCTCCTCAGAATAAATCCCACTTGTTTGAGGAGGATTTTAGCATCTAAATTTATCAGGGATATTGGAGTATAATTTTTTGTGTGTGTGTTGTCTTTGCCTGGTTTTGGAATCAGAATTATGCTCTCCTCACAAAAGGAGCTTGGAAGTCTTCTTTCCTCTTGAATTTTTTGAAATAGCTTGAGAAGAATAGGAGTTATTTCTTCTTTGAATATTTGGTAGAATTCACCAATGAAGCCATCTGGTTCAGGGCTTTTGTTTGTTGGGAGTTTTTTGATAACTTTTTCAATCTCATTGGTTGTAATCAGTCTGTTTAGGTTTTCTGATTCTTCCAGATTGATTTTGAAAGATAATATGTTTCAAGGGATTTGTCCATTTAACCTAGGTTGTCTAATTTCTTGGCATAGAATTCTTCAAAGTATTTTCTTACAATATTTTGTATTTCTGTTTTATCAGTTGTTATTTCTCCACTCTCATTTCTAATTTTATTTATTTTGGTCTTCTCTCTTTTTTTCTTGGTGAGTCTAGTTAAAGATTCATTGATCTTGTTTACCTTTCCAAAGAACCAGCTCTTGGTTTCATTAATTTTCTGTATTTTTTTTTTAGTCTCTATGTCATTTATTTCCACTCTGATCTTTATTATTTTCTTCCTTTTACTGCTTCTGGGCTTTACTTGCTGTTCTTTTTCTAGTTCTTTTAGATGCAGGGTTAAGTTGTTTATTTGAGATTTTTCTAGCTTCTTAAGGTATGACTGTAGTGCTATGAACTTCTCTCTCAGTACTGCTTTTGCTGTGTCCTATAAATTTGGAGTTGTTATATGCTCATTATCATTCATTTCTAGTAATATTTTTTATTTCTTCTTTGATCTCATTATCAACCCATTCATTATTTAATAACATGGTATTTAGTTTCCATGTGTTTGAGTATATTTCTTTTTTTTTGTGGTTGATTTCTAGTTTCATGCCATTATAATCAGAGAAAATGCTTGATATGTTTCAATCTTCTTAAATTTGTTGAGACCACTTTTGTGCCCTAACATGTAGTCTATCCTAGAGAATGTACCATGAGTACTTAAAAAGAATGTATATTCTGCTGCTTTAGGGAGAAAGATTCTGAAGATATCTATTAAATCCAGTTGATCTGGTGTGTCCTTTAAGTCTGCTGTTTCTTTGTTAATTTTCTTTCTTCAGGATCTGTCTAGTGATGTTAGTAGTGTATTGAAATTTCCTACTATTAGAGTATTGCTGTTGATCTTGCCCTTTATATACATCAAAGTCTACTTTATATATTTATGTGCTCCCATATTAGGTGTGTAGATATTTATAATGGTTATATCTTCCTGTTGGATTGTCCCCTTTATCATTATGTAGTGACCTTCTTTATCTCTTACTATAGCCTTTGTTTTAAAGTCCATTTTTGTCTAATATAAGTATTGCTACACCAGATTTTTCATAAAAACATTTTTTTTCATTTTTTTACTATCACTTATGTGTATCTTTTGTTTTGAGGTTTGTTTCTTGTAGACAGCATATGTATGGGTTCTGTTTTTTATCCACACTGCTACTCTATGTCTTTTGATTGGTTCATTTAACCATTTACATTTAAGGTTTATTATTGATTTGTTGTTTATTGCCATTTTATTCTTTAAAGCTATATTCCTCTTTTACTATATTCTTTCCCCCTTTGTTCTGTTTACAACAGGCCCCTTAACATTTCTTGTGGTATTAGTTGGTTGTAATGAATTCCTTGAGTTTCTTTTTCTTTTGCCTGAGAAACTTTTTATTTCTCCTTCAATTTTAAACGATAGTCTTGAAGGATAAATTAGTCTTGGTTGTAGGCTCTTGTTCTGCATTACTTTGAATATTTCTTGCCATTCCCTTCTGTCCTCAAGTGTTTCTGTTGAGAAGTTGGATTTCATCTTTATGGGAGCTCCTTTGTAGTTGATAGCCTTTTTTTTTTCTAGCAGCTTTTAATATTTTCTCTTTATCTCTTAGCTTTGGTATTTTAACTATGATGTGTCTTGGTGTAGATTTCTCCGAGTTTTTCTTTAATGGAATTCTCTGTGCTTCTTGAACTTGTGTGACTTTTTCTAGCATCTATTTAGGGAAGTTCTCAGCTATGATTTTATTAAACAAGATCTCTAACCCTTATTCTTTCTTTTCTTTTTCAGGAACTGCTATGATGCAGATGTTGTTTCTCTTTAGGTTGTTACAGAACTCTCTTAGTGTTTTTTCAGATTTTTCAGCCTCTTTTCCTTTTGCTACTCTGCTTTCATGTTTTCATTTATCTTGTCTTCTAAATCTCTGATTCGATCCTCTGCTTCGTCCAGCCTGCTTTTAATTGCTTGTAGTGTAATCTTTATTTATGATATTGTATTTGTCATTTCTTACTGGTTGTTCTTTATTATTCCAATGTCCTTTTTGATGCTTGTTATCTCTTTATGTGTTCATTGTGTCCATCTATTGTTATTCTAAGATTTTCCAGCATTCTAATAATCATTTTAAACTCTGCATCTGGTAGTTTGCTCTTGTTGATTCATTTGGATTGCACTTCTCTGTCTTGCCATTTGTCTTTGTATACCCTCTTCATTTGGGTGTGTTGTTTGTAGAGCTAGCTAAGTCTAGGGGTTGATATTGTTTGCCTCCAATTATCAGTTGTGTTATTTCTAAGTCTTCTTGGGTTGGCATCAGCTGTTTGTAATCCGCTGTGGGCTACTTATCTGCCATCACTGTTCTTTTTGCTGTTTGTGTCAGAGTTTTCTCTGTCTTAGCTAGGTCTGGTGTGAGGAGCCCTTCATTAAGCTTCCACTCTAACAAGGGTTGTTAGTTCATGAACTGGTGCTTTCCTTATCTGGCCACTGAATACGCCTGCTCTGGACCTCCCTGATCGGGGCCTGGTGACTGGTTCTTATCCACTTTTTGGGAGCGACAGGTTATCCATATCTTGTGGCTGCCTCTGCTGTGTCCAGGTACCATTCTAAATATCAGCTGCACTTCTAGGTTTGCTTTTATCTACTCTTGGTCTGAGAGAAGTTTCTTTAAGATTTTATGTTCGCCTAAAATCTGCTTTCTGTTGCCTTTTATTGCTGGCTACTTGTTGGGCTCAGTACTGTAATTCAGTGATTAGGTATGATATTAGATGTGGCCAACTTCTTAGCCTCAGGTGTCATTCTATCCAGACATTTTATTTAAATTATTTTCTTTTATTTTGTTTTGTTCTTTTTCAGTGCTCAGTAGGGTGTAGTCACAGGGGTCTAGTGTGTGTGGTCCTTGTGCTTTGTTGCATGGTCTGTCTACCCGGCCACCACTGCTGTTGCTGCCTGGGGCTGGTGGTATCAGGTGCTGCTGGCACCAGACTGCTTCTGCAGCTGCTGCTGCTGCCCTAGTTGGGCTCATGCCTGTCTGCATACCCGTTTGGACTGCTTCGGTGGCCGCCTGGCCTCCGATTCCTCTGAGGGCCAGTGTGTGCCATGGACACTTTGACTCACAGACTTGGGCATCTGCCTTGGCTTTGACCCTCATGGGTGGGGCCCCGCATGCCTATTTGGACCATTTCCGGGGCTGCCTCATCACCAGAGGTCTATGCTTAGGCTCAGACCTCAGTAGCTGCTGATTAGAGGCCGCATGCTCCCGCTCAGATCACCCTGAGGGCATACCCCACCCAGGGCAGGTTAGCACCGCAGGCCTGGATCCCTGCAGCAGCTGTGGTGACTTCCGCCATCACTGGCAGACTCACACGTGCCCACGTATACTCCTTCCACTGACTCTCGGGCCTCGCCCCGCCAAGTGCCTGCCTACTGAGCCAGGAAGACTGTGTGTGAGCCCGGACCTTGGACTTCCGGAGCATCAGTGGCGGTTCTGGGCTCTGTGGGCTGGCTTATGTGGGCTTGCTGAAACTTCCACAGCCACACCCTACTGCCTCTGGCCTGCCGGCCTGGGGAGCCCTCAGCAGTGTGGGGGATGGTGTAGCTTAGACCTCTGCACTCCCTATTTGTGTCCCTAGCATGGCTCCTGGCTCTTATTGCCTTTGTTCTAGCTAGGGTAGGGGAGCCTCTGGTTGACAGGGCACTTTCTTTCCTTTGCTGGTGATGCTGTTCCCAGGAAAAATGTTCACTTTAAATTTGGGGAGAGACTCAGGTTAGGTGTCCTTCTGGGACTCCAGGAAAGTGGCTGTTAGCGAAGCTCTCCGTGCAGTTCCTTTAATACGGAGCCTGGATCTGATAGTCCTGCCTCCTTCTCTCAAACCATTTCTAGACTTTTTTCTCTGCCAAATATAGTCTATAATCACCTTCCAGGCTCCAGGGATCTAGGCTGGGATTCCAGTTTTAGGGATAAGGACCTACAATTCACTAGAGGGCCCTCCCCATTGTGAGAGTCTCTCTCAACTGCCGCTCACTCCCCAGAGCAGGACAAACTTTTCCACGTCTCCGCCTTTCCTACCAGACTCAGTGTGGGTTCTTTGGTGGTCATTGGCTATAGAATCCTCTTAGTTTGGTCCAAAGTTTGTCTTTCACGATGAGTGTTCTCAAATTTAAGTTTTAATCCACCTTGGTTTTGGGAAGTGGGAGTTGGGAGTGTCTGCCTACTCTGTAGCCATCTTGGAACCCCCTTAATTTATTAATATACAAATTAAAATCACAAGAAGATTCATTACATGTCATTTAGTATAAAATACATTGAAAAGGAGGTAAAATAAGAGAAATATACAATGTTGAAAACATAACTTGTACTAAGCACTTTGTTAAATATCTCTCCATTAACTACTAAATTTAAAAGGTGCCTATGTTTTAAACAGCAGAGAGACTAGTATACATATAGGAGAGAAACTCTTGAACGTGTGCTCCAGATGAAAGTTAGCAGTATTTTTGTAGCAGCTATGTTGTTAACTAAAAGAGAAGAAAACAGGCCTGACCTGTGGTGGCGCAGTGGGATAAAGCGTCGACCTGGAACACTGAGGTCGCCGGTTCGAAACCTTGGGCTTGCCTGGTCAAGGCACATATGGGAGTTGATGCTTCCTGTTCCTCCCCCTTCTCTCTCTCTCTGTCTCTCTCTCTCACTCCTCTCTCTCTAAAAAAAATCAATAAATAAAATATTTAAAAGAGAAGAAAACAAAAAACAAAACAGAAATAACCCCCATGTAAATCACTGATAGAATCAGGATTGGCTGCATGGGCATGTGATCTATACAGTGTTATAGATCTCCACATTTAAAAAATCCCAATTATGGCTTCAGTGCTCTGCTGTGACCAACTTAAAGTTTTTAATACATTTTCAACTAGGGACCTCCCATTTTCATTTTGAAATGGGCCTCACAAATTATATAGCCAGTCTGGGATAGAACTGAAAGATCAATCATATGTTTACACGGTGGGTTATTACTGCAGTGAAAATGAATGAACCATAACCACATGTGTTTACTTGGACATAGACTGTAAATGGAAATAGTCACTATGACTCCTTTTTGACAAAATTTAAAAACAGGAATTTGTTCAAAGTTGCACAAGCAGGTAAAAAACTATATTTTTATGAAAGCAAGAGAATTTCATCAGATAAATCAATATACTATTTATATTTAAGGAACAGAAAGAGAGATGTGATTAACACAGGAGTCTTCTACTATCTTAGGACTATTGGGTTGTTTTTAAGAAAGTTATAGTTCAACAGGTTCTTACTGATTCTCCATACATGATTTATACTCTCTTCTTTATGTATGATTTATTAAAAACAATCAAAATTTTAAAGTTCATTGATAAGAGTTAAATGACATCTATCCATGAATTTGAACAGAAGCTTTACATCTCTATGTTTGAGTGAAAGGGAAGTTGATTGGAGGGTGGGGGTGAATGTGTAAGATAGAAGAAGCAAAATCTGGGAGGGTTCACAAGTTTAATACAGAATTTCAAGTGATTCCCTAGAACTAGATTCTTTAATTAGTATATTTTAAATGATGCATTAAGATATTATTTATAACTGTAGTTTGAAGAGAAACAATGTTAAAGGATTTTTTTTTTTTTTAGGTGAGAGGAAGGGAGATAGTGAGGCAGACTGCTGCATGCGCTTAGACTGGGACTTACTCAGTAATCCCATCATGGGCTGATGCTTGAGTACTGAGCTATGTTTAGTGCCTGAGGCTGATGCACTCCAACAGCATTATGCTCAGTGCCCCAGGGCTATGCTTGAACAAATGGAGCCACGGGCTGTGGGAGGGGAAGAAAGAGGTGGTGAGAAGCAGATGGTCACTTCTTCTGTGTGCTCTGAGGGGAATCAAACCCAGGATTTCCATATGCCGGGTCAATGCTCTATGGACTGGGCTACTGTCCAGGGCCAAAGGAATTTCTTAATACTGTTTAGTTTTCAGGATAGAGAAATTTCAGCAAACTTTAGGCAAAGGACAAGACGCCATAACAAAGTTAATAAGACACAACTTGCCAATATACCTTGAGCCTGTGGTTGCTGACTTTATTTTTCTTCTAACAGTGGGCTAGAGAGCTTTCTTTTCCTACTAATGATGTTGAAATTGATAGAGATATCCAACTAATGAAATATTTGAAGACATTCTAGCAGAATCAGTATAGAACAGGAGTAAAACACCATGGGCTGTTTTAGTTATGGAATCCATAATTAGATTCCTTCCATACATCAGATTATCTGAGGACAGAGCTATTTGCCTACAAACCATGTCCTAATAACCAGGCATGTAATGATAAGTGCAAGCCAGAGACTTTCAATGTGTCAACTACTTCAGGAGAGGAAATTAAGCAGTTTAAAGCTGAATTTAATATTTCATACCATGAGGGTCTTGTTTATTGTGCTGCTGAATAGGTGTGAAAATTTTAGGGGTTATATAAATAAGCATTATGATAATTTGAACTTCTACTTATTATTCTAGCCACAGGGTTAATATGATTAATAGCCTCAATTATCCTAACTTACTGCAACTGGCTACACAATAGCAAAAAGACCCCATTACCAAATGTTCTCAAGCTGAACTTTTTCTTAGAGCACCATTAGGGATAACAAACCAAAAGGGTAAAGATCTTGGAGATGACCTGATTTTCAAAGGAATTGTTCTATAAATTGAATTTGCTAGTGGAATTTCATTAATGGAAATGTTTTAGCTCCAAATCCTCCAGGGAGAAGCAGGCAACTAATTAAAAACAACATATTGTAACTACCCCTCCTAGAATACTCCAGTAGTAAATTGTGCTGCTCTGCTGTCGGATAAATCGTTGTTTTCCTCTAAAAGTTGTCACACAATTTTCAAAATTATCCCTTGAAAGTAACATTTGCATTTATCTGACAGTGGTATTTATAATATGTGAACACCCTGAACAAAATTTTCTATCTGCCAACTTAGTAATTTACCTTTTATAAACTTAGTTTCACATTAGCTATTCTAATGCATTTTGCCATGCATCACGGTATGGTGTGCAGAAATGTGTGCTCTTCTGGGATGTGTCAAAAGCTCAGCAATCTTATTTTAACCTGAATATACTACTCCAATACATTATAACATAGCATGATTTGGAGGATGCCAGGACCAGACTGCCTCTAAATATCTTCCCCTTCAACTTGCTCTAAAAATATTTCTCTTTTGGGGTCTCACAAGAGGACTAAAAACAGAAGTAAGTGCATTATCTGGAAGGTCACCCTTCCAACAAACCTATTACTCTAAATAGATTTAAACACATTTCATTTTGGCAAGATATCCCAATTAAATTCTAACAGGAATGCTTATAACTTATATTCAACCACTTAATAATTAGTGTTTTGAAAATTGAATGGGCTTTTTAGCAAGACATTTGCCAAAAAAACAATGTGCTGTAGCTGAGACTGAGTTCTCTTAAATCTGAAGCAACAAGAGAGAATTCAGGGCTTGAGAAGCCTGCGTATCTCTTAAGGATACTGTCATAAAACAGGAACCATTAAAAAAGAAAAGAGGAATGTCTTATTTTTACACCAGCTTCTAAGTTAAACATTTGTAAATGATTGTTTATTAACATTAAACTATATCTTTTGAGGTTATTTCTAATAAGAGATCAAGATGATAACATACTTACTGAATACAGTGTCATATCTTAGAAATTTTATTGTACAACGGATTAACTACATGGTAA
Organism: Saccopteryx bilineata; assembly: GCF_036850765.1. Classification (NCBI taxonomy): domain Eukaryota; kingdom Metazoa; phylum Chordata; class Mammalia; order Chiroptera; family Emballonuridae; genus Saccopteryx; species Saccopteryx bilineata. Next base: position 90,322,065 of record NC_089495.1, on the reverse strand, counting down.
GAAAAAACATGTGTCACCATCACTATAAACAATTAAAAAAACCTATAAAAAGTTTTGTTATTTCTTAAAACAGTATTTTCCTATAACTTTTAGTATTTTCTTTAATTTTAAAAATGATAAAATAAGTTTAATTATAGAAATATGATAAATTGGGCCATTTTGATTTGCCTAAGCTCTTCTACTTTACTGAAAATAAAATTCCTCTTTCCTGTAAGAGATTAATTCCTTCTGTTTGTAGGCAGTAGAATAAACTGTTCTGGAGACCATTTAGTTTAAGAGTCAGCCCTGTCCAACCAAGATACTCAATTCCCAGGTTCAATGTGATTGATTCAGGATTGAGCACATTATCCAAGTGTGACCAATCAGAGCATGTCTGAGACATTTAAGGCTACTGGGAAAGACTCTGACTTGATTTACCTCCTAGAAAACAAGCCTGGAGTTAAAAGGAGGATCTTTTTGTTTAAGGTTCTAATATTTTTTCTTATTTTAATTTTAAATATATATATAATTTATATATATAAATTTTCCATTTTAACCATTTTGAAGTGTACAATTTAGTAGTTATATATTTATATCCTTTGTGTCTTTATTACTATTTATATTTATTACTAAATATATTAGAAATGTATATGCCTGGCCCTGGCCGGTTGGCTCAGCGGTAGAGCGTCGGCCTAGCGTGCGGAGGACCCGGGTTCGATTCCCAGCCAGGGCACAAAGGAGAAGCGCCCGTTTGCTTCTCCACCCCTCCGCTGCGCTCTCCTCTCTGTCTCTCTCTTCCCCTCCCACAGCCAAGGCTCCATTGGAGCAAAGATGGCCCGGGCGCTGGGGATGGCTCTGTGGCCTCTGCCTCAGGCGCTAGAGTGGCTCTGGTTGCAATATGGCGACGCCCAGGATGGGCAGAGCATCGCCCCCTGGTGGGCAGAGCACCGCCCCTGGTGGGCGTGCCGGGTGGATCCCGGTCGGGCGCATGCGGGAGTCTGTCTGACTGTCTCTCCCTGTTTCCAGCTTCAGAAAAATGAAAAAAAAAAAAAAAAAAAAAAAAAAGAAATGTATATGCCTGATATATATATCTTCTAAATTTGCAGTTTATAAATTTAGTCTGTACACAATTAAAATATCAGGATATAATATATAAACATTTAGAATAGAGTTAATAAAATTAAAAAATAAAAAACTCAAAGGGCAATATAAATATAAATATATTTGCCTTTTAAAAATATTAAAGAACTTATATGTTTACTTAATAAAAGATGCTACCTCATTTCTATCTCATCAAAGAAAATGTGAGTTCTAACATTTCCTCTGAATTGGCAGTGGGGGTAGGGTGGAGCAGCTAACGTTAATGATCTTTATCCAATTTTTAAATAATTCATAAATTTAAATATTCAGAATGATAGGGTTGCAAGTGGGAGCCATGACCCCCTCCTCCCTTAAGTGGATGAAGGGACATTGACAGACTAGATATTCCAGATCACCTTTCCCCAGGCATCCAGGTGACTAACCTGAATGTGGAAGGTCCTCTAGCTTATTTATGATTAATCTTATATTAATTACTGAAAGAGACATTTTTTCTTAATGATTACCAGCCCCCACCCTCAAATCCCCTATTTAAACCTTCCTGTTAGAGAACTGGTTGCTACTCTCCCTAACTAGACAGCCTGGCAGGTTTCCTTTCATTAAAGCCTGTTACACTGGTCTTTCAGACTCTGATTGATTCTATTACAGAAGAGTATTGTCAGGCCAGTAGCCATGGCCACCATCTCAGCTGCCTGGCCCGTGCAGGTTTGCATTTGATTCAGACAGACAGTAATAAAACAATGAAGCCAAGAACTGGTAGGCCATTAGCTTTAATCCTAGCTTGCACCCAGTGGGTGAGAAATACACACAGTGGGAAATTCCCTTTCCATTCAGGGTTCCCAAAGCCACTGACTTATCTGAGTTTCCTAGAATCAAAGGTTTCTACCTCATCAACCTTATTCACCTCTGTTCCCCGTCTCCTTCTCTCTGCACCAACTCTGCACAAACTGGTTTCTCCTTCAGCACTTCACCATCTTGGCTGCTTCTTCTCTGCAATGCTAACTTCAGGAACCGAGAGAGAGAAGGAGAGAGAGAGAGAGAGAGAGAGAGAGAGAGCCTCTGGTGTAGAAATTAAAGCCTTTAAGCCAGTATATAAATAAGGAAGTCTCTGATACAAAGCCACTTATGCATAAATGGGATTCCTCATAAGACTGTACCACCCCACATCTTGCAACAGTCAAGGGTGTGGGAAAAAGCTAGTGTTGAGAAGATCTTAGTATTAAAAGGGTGGGAAAGGCTTAGTCTTAAAACTAAGCCTTAGGCTACTATATGGATCCTGCCTGCTTACAGCCTGTCTCCCACATCCAATGCAAACCATAAGCGAGCAAACATATATATCATATTTGCAAACTTATTTGACCCACAGGAATCCAAAGAGTAAACAACTTTGCTTCCTTGACATTTTGCACTATGAATGTGTTTCTTAAATTGCCAGTTGCTGTATATTATAAATATTGTAGTTTTGTTTTCTTTTATCATGGTTTTACAACACAATTATTAGATTCAAGTAAGAATATAAATCTGGCTAATTTGAAAATAAAACTACATTTATTCTAAAATAATTGTTATTCAAGGAGAGTCTATGAAAGCTTCCAGAGAAGAAATCAAGATATGAAAACCATTAACTATTGGACATTAAGACTAATGCTTAGCAAGAGTCCAAAGCTAACTATTCTCTGAGATATAACTCAGGTATTGCCTGAAATATTGATAAGTGGTTTATAATATCCTTGAAAATGTCAAAATATTTATATGTAGTTGTAGGGAATAACCTATTTGATTTTAGACCCTCTATAACTTGGATTAGGGAACTTTAGTTAAAAAGCCCTGAGTGTGAATGGTGATGTGAATGTGATACCTGCTGCAGACACAGGGAAGCAGTTTCTTGGATGCAAACACCAAGAAACTGCTCAGTATCTGCATCCAAGATATGGTATGAATGAGTGACCTTTGTACAAACACAAAGGAATGCATGTGAATGGGCTTTAGGAAATTAGAGGTTTATAGATTGCCCCTCCCTTTGTGCTTGTTAATCCCCATATCACCTGATCTCCCTCCCCTGTAATCCTGTTACCTTTGTTCTGCTTCTGATCAATAAAAACTCAGGAAGCAGGGGACTTGGGGGGTTAATCTTTCTTGACTGCCTCTCCCTCTTTTCTTGACAACATTTTGTGTCTTGAACAGTTTTTCCATATGACACTGGTAGTTCTCAGTGGGCTGGAGGACTACATGTAGTTAACTTATTTATATACCTGTTACACACACACACACACACACACACACATGGGGGTCTTGAATGCTGTACAAATGAGGACCCTGATTTGTATGGGAAGTCTTGATTTTGAAAGTTTTTACTTGATGCATGTTTAGAACTCTATAGCTCAACACATCACTTGCAAATAAAGACTTATTAGTATAGTATAAGAATGAATAAATAACTGAATGTAAAACAGGGTGTATGGAAAATTGTAAAGTCAGTAGCCGTGGCCACCATCACAGGCTCCTGACCCATGCAGGTTTGCATTAGATTCGGACAGATGGTAATGAAACAATGGAGCCTAGACCTGGTGGGCCATCATCTTTAATCCTAGCTTGCAAATGACGGGCAAGTAAAAACACACACTGAGCTCCAAATCCCACTCATTCAGTGCTCACAAAGCTACTGACTTATCCTAGATTCCTAGAATCAAAGGTTTCTAGCTCACCAGACTTATTCACCTCTGTTCCCCATCTCCTTCTCTCTGCACAAACTTTGCACAATCTGGCTTCTCCTTCAGCACTCCACCATTTTTGCTGCTTCTCCTCTCCTCCACGTGGCCTTTCTCTGCTCTCCTCTCTAATTCTAATCTCAGGAACTGAGAGAGAGCAAGCTCCCGATCTGCCCCACTTTATAATATAGATTCAACACTTTTAATCCAATATACAAAGAAGATAGTCTGATACAAAGTCACCTATCTGAGGCATTATGGGAGAATTCCTCATGAGAGTGCACCACCCTACATTAAAAAGAGTGGGAAAGGCTGTCTTAAAACTAAGCCTTGGGCTATAATGACTCTGCCTGCTTAAAGTCCACCCCAATACACATTAATATAATCACGCCCATCCCAAGAAGAAGGACAATCAATATCATCACCTGGCCAATGGGCTTCCACATGGGCAGCACCATCTTTAACAAAATGAGCATAATATATTTTATCTGCCCAACAAAAATCATATAGGGCTTCTGGTGGTCATGTATCAATCAGGAAAAAAACTATGACTTTGGCAATAGAGGAAGTAAATTTGAAATTATATATATGGTCAATGGACTTTAACCAGTAAGCATCCTGGCAATCCAGTAAGAGAAGACCCTATCATAGGATATTGGGCAGATAAAATATATTATGCTCACTCTGTTAAAGATGGCGCTGCCCACATGGAAGCCTGTCACCCAAGTGATATTAGTTGCCCTTCTTGCTTGAAATGGGCATGATTATATTAATGTGTGTTGGGGACGGGCTGTGGGCAGGCAAGATTCTTGTAGCCTGGGGCTTGGTTTTAGGACTCAGCCTTTCCCACCCTTTTTGATGTGGGGTGGTGCAATCTCATTGTGCCTCAGATAAGTGACTTTGTATTAGAGATTTCCCTCTTTTGTATATTGGATTAAAGGTTTTGATTTCTACACTATAAAATTGGGGCAGACTGGGAGCTTGCTCTCTCTCAGTTCCTGAGATTAGTATTAAAGAGGAGAGCAGAGAAAGTCCACACAGAGGAGGCCAGGAGAAGTAGCCAAGATGGCAGAGTACTGAAGGAAAAGCCAGCTTGTGCAGAGTTTGTGCAGGGAGAAGGAAGGAGATGGGGAACAGTAGTGAATAATTCTGGTGAGCTAGAAACTCAGAAAAGTCCATAGCTATGCAAGCACTGAATGAGTGGGTTTTGAAGCCCAGTGTGTGTTTTTACTTGCTTGCCAGGTGCAAGCTAAGATTAAAGATGGTGGCTAATCAGCTTTTGGCTCCGTTGTTTCATTACAGACTGTTCGAATCCAATGCGTACCTACATGGGCCAGGCTGCTGTGATGGTGGCCCTGGCTACTGGCTTTACATTTGGCGTAGTCTGTGGCAGGATTTGATACAGATTACCAAGGAACATCCACCACCTTTGAGCTGTGGAGTAGAACAGTGGTCCCCAATCCCTGGGCCGTGGACTGGTACCGGTCTGTGGGCCATTTGGTACCAGTCCACAGAGAAAGAATAAGTAACTTACAGTATTTACATTTTATTTATATTTTGAACAATGTGATTTATTTATATTTTTATTTATATTTTGAACAACTTATTTATAAGTCTGAACAATGTTTTATTTTTAAAAAATGACCAGATTCCCTCTGTTACATCTGTCTAAGACTCAGTCTTGATGCTTGTCTCATAAGTTTGACAATTATATTTAAATATACCACAGTTTTTATGCCTTGCGCATAATTTTATTTTGTACATTTATCCGTCCCACCCTAAAGGCCCAACTGTGAAAATATTTTCTGACATTAAACCAGTCCGTGACCCAAAAAAGGTTGGGGACCACTGAAGTAGAGGACTGGCTGTTGTTATGGTTCCTCATGGCTGTTTTGGGGGACCATAGGCTGGCTTTTACAGCTATGTGTGAGAAAACTGAGAGCTCTGTGGAAGAGGCTGCCCGGGACCTGAAAACTGAGCAGTGGAAAGAGCTGGAGCAAACATGGGAGAAACAGATGCTAACCTTGGAGCTGAAGCAAGCACCGGAGGAGCCCGACCAGGTTCGTGAGATTGCTTGGAAATGGAGCAGCTGCTGGAGGAGGAATCACAGTTTCATGAGTTGCAGATTGCCCTGGATGTTGTGGAGATATCCAAGAGCCAGCTGTGGCAGGAGGCTGGGGCCGGGGCTGGGTCTGAGGCTGGGGCTGGGATGGCAAGGCTCATGGCAGCAGCCTATGACTCAAGCTCGGCAGCGGGAGCTGGCGTTTCCAGCTTTTATCCGGAAGATGAGGAGAATTGGGCCGAAGCTGCGATTCACAGACTCTAGAAGGTAAACGGTGGCAGCTTTTGTGGGATCATGAAGGGATGTTTCAGAAGCTAGGCTTGCATCGCCAAGTGGCCACTGGAATGGCAGGGAGTGCCTGCAAAGCCTCTGGTGGGTTCGCTGACATTTTGGGACAAAAGGGTGGATGTCATCATGCTCTCTGAGATGAAAATGCTGACTGCCATTGCCACATGCTCCTCCTTGGGACAGTGTAAGACCTGCCAGGATGGCAGGGGTGAGGGGGTGGCTGAGGCCCTGTGTGCGTGAACAGATTCCAGGACTATGACTGGAGTGGGTGCTGGCTCCTTTGTTGAATGGACTTACAAATTTTAGACAATGTGAAATACTCCGATGGGGTTGGGGGGCGGCTAGAGACTCTTCCCCTGCCCCAGGAAGCTTTTCCCATGGCTAGAAAAAAGGCCGAGGACATTTTGTGCTTTTGGCAAAGTTCTCAGAGACTGGTGAAGTGTACCTTTGTAATTGTTGAAATTGTATGATTTGTCATGCTGTTGTAATTTGTGTAATGTGCCTAATTTCCTTGCTCAGGGATGCCGGTGGTGTAGATTGTGGGTAGTAAAGTGAGCCTAGGGGTGGATTATTGGGCAGATAAAATATATTATGCTCATGTTGTTAAAGATGGCGCTGCTCACATGAAGCCTGTCGCCCAGGTGATATTAATGTGTGTTGGGGATGAACTGTGGGCAGGCAGGATCCTTGTAGCCTGGGGCTTGGTTTTAGGACTCAGCCTTTCCCACCCTTTTTGATGTGGGGTGGTGCAATCTCATCATTCCTCAGATAAGTGACTTTGTATTAGAGACTTCCCTCTTGTATATTGGATTAAAGGTTTTGATTTCAACATTACTATAAAATTGGGACAGACTGGAGCTTTCTCTCTCTCAATTCCTGAGATTAGTATTAGAGAAGAGAGCAGAGAAAGGCCTCATGGAGGAGGCCTGGAGAAGCAGCCAAGATGGTGGAGTGCTGAGTGAGAGGCCAGTATGTGCAGAGTTTGTGCAGGGAGAAGGAAGGAGATGGGGAACAGAGGTGAATAAGTTTGGTGAGCTAGAAATCTTTGATTCTAGGACATTCGGATAAGTCAGTAGCTTTTTGAGCACTGAATGAGTGGGTTTTGGAGCCCAGTGTGTGTTTTTACTTGCCCACTGGGTGCAAGCTAGGATTAAAGATGATGGCCAATCAGCTTTTGGTTTGTTGTTTCTTTACTTACTGTCTGAATCCAATGGGAACCTGCAGAGGCCAGGTTGCTGTGATGGTGGCCATGGCTACTGGCTTCACACTAGGAAACTCAAAGAAGTCAATAGCTTTGTGAGCACTGAATGAGTGGGTTTTGGAGCCCAGTGTGTATTTTTACTTGCCCGCTGGGTGCAAGCTAGGATTAAAGCTAATGGCCTACCAGTTCTTGGCTCCATTGTTTCATTACCGTCTGTCTGAATCTAATGCGAACCTGCATGGGCCAGGCTGCTGTGATGGTGGCCATGGCTACTGTCTTTACAGATATACAGTGGAACTTGAGATACAAATTTAATTCATTCTGTAACCAAGCTCATAAATCAGTCAATTCGTATATCAGACTGCCGATACTGGACCCATACACCAACGTGCCAACTAGCGGCAGCTTCCCGAATCACAACCCATATCTCGGAATTTCGCTCGGATCTCAAACAAAAATATGGACTGAGTTGCAGCTCATATCTTAAAAAATTTGTATGTTCTGTTCATATCTCAATGTATCACTGTATGGTAAATTGATTTATTCTCAATTCAGTAATTTAGAGAAACTGTCCACCTGCCTCTGTAATGCACCAGAAAAATCAAAAAAGCCAAACTCAAAGACTGAGTCTTGATAATGGATTTCTTTATCTTAGGTAATAAATATTTATAAATATGTCAAATATATGCTAGAACAAAGCTTTAAAAATATGTAAGAAATTGTGTTTATTTAAGTTACTAGGACTGTAATTGAATTTGAGGATAATAATTTTGGGTAGATAGCATGATATTTGAATATTATGTATTGTTAGTAATTGCATAAACAGGCTACTGATGAGTAAACATAAATAATTGTTTCTGAATTTGTATGAGTCATAAAACCAAGTCTGTACATTATATAAGTAACTTAGTCTTCTAAAAACTTTATGGCTCCACATAAAGCCCTAATTTGTTGCACGTTATTTTAGTACAAAATCATATTTGTTACTATAATTCCATAATTTATCCTATCCTGGAAAGAGCTACCTTGCTTATGATAATATATGAACTGATCTGTCTAATTACTTAATTATAACTCTACTTTATTATATATATGTTTTTTTCTTCTCCAGGAGAATTCTGTTAAATTATAACAGATGCATGCTCTGTGGAACATTTTCTTTTTAGTGAGTTATTAATGGAGATTACTTAAATACTGTATCTCTCTGTTTTAATTCTTTAACTATTTGCCAGTTTGAAGAGAAAGGAATAATATTTGTTATTTTATACATTTCACATTTTGCAGTAACTCATGCAATTATGTGCACAATCTTTGATGTTTTGGCAATTAACAAATTATGAATTGTTTAAAGTTAATATATTGCATTAATGCTTTCCTTTTCCTTTTCTTAGTAATTATAATAATGTCTAGCACTTGTATTTTGCCGTCGGTTACTGGCACTAGCACACTACCTACATTAACATATTTAATCCTCATAACAATTATTTGAACTAAGCACAGCCTGTAAGCATATCAGCAGCCTTTGCTGCAGGCATAGGGCATCTACATGGCAAGGAAATGAGGCTAACTCATTTCAGAAAAGAACCGATGCCTTCACTTTAACAAACTCTGAGGCAGTGAGTTGCACCAGTCATGACATGAATGAGTTTGAAGGTAGCTTTTTTCAAAGTAGAAGCTTTCAGTGAGACTGTAGCCCTTGCCAGGAACTGACAGATCCTAAAGCAAAATACCCAGCTAAACTGTGTCCCGACTCATGACCAACAGAAACTATAGGATAGAAATATGTTGTTTTAGACCACACAATTTTAAATTAATATTTTATGTAGCAATAGGTAGATAATGCATAAATAAACCCCCAAATTATGGGGAAGGTAATTGCACAAAGATGTGAATAATGGAATAGGGTAACACTGAAGGCTAGCTGTCATAGTCCACACTCTGTTCCCTCCCCCTCTAATTATTAATATCATTTGCATAAGCAGTATAAACTCACATTCTCCCAGGCTTCTCCTAGGATTCCCTTGCATCAGTGCAAAATAAGTGCAAAATCCAGAACCTTGTCACCTCAGTTAGATCAAGGTATATATGAGGCTTCTTGAATGGAGTCCCATAATTTAGCTAACCAAATATTCTCACCTACTTAGAAAAAACAATTGAAACAAATTATCTAACCTCTGTACTCCCAGCATACAATGAAGGAACAAACATATGGTAATAGATTTTTGTTTACAAAATTGGAGAAATGTGATGCATAAAGAAGTCAGTAGTCATCACACTTTTGAAATTTAGTGCAGTAAATATTGGAATGTGTTTGATTAAGTGTTAAGCCCTGTGAATAATTCTCTATGATTCTAGACTCTGCCTTCCTTGGGCTCTTGGTTTCATTCTCTGAATTTTATCCTTTATTTTCCATAATTGGTAGCATTTATTTGCAGGTGAGTAATTTTCTCAGCATCTTCCTGACAATAGAGTTTTGGGAGTCCAAATCCCATTTTATATTGTACTGTTTCTCTTCATCTCAATTTAAGCTGATGGTATTTCTGCTACTATTTGTACATATATATTGAAGTATGTTGGTCTTCTATGAGTCTTATCACAATTTACTCCTTTAGACAGTGTTTTCCACTTCAGCACTACTGATGTGGTAGTTTTGAGTTGGGTGAATACTAATTGTGGTGGGACAGGACAAGTATGTTTATTACAAGGTATTTAGCAGTATCCTTAGTCTCTACCAACTACATACTAGAAATACTTCCTCAATGGAGATTTGAGCTGGGTTACTGAGTAGGCAAGTCCTTCTTCCTCCTTCAGTCTTGCATCATTCTTAAGAAAGAGGCCCTGGCCGGTTGGCTCAGCGGTAGAGCGTCGCCTGGGGTGCGGGGGACCCGGGTTTGATTCTCGGCCAGGGCACATAGGAGAGGTGCCCATTTGCTTCTCCACCCCCCCTCCTTCCTCTCTGTCTCTCTCTTCCCCTCCTGCAGCCAAGGCTCCATTGGAGCAAAGATGGCCTGGGCACTGGGGATGGCTCCTTGGCCTCTGCCCCAGGCGCTAGAGTGGCTCTGGTTGTGGCAGAGCGACGCCCCAGAGGGGCAGAGCATCGCCCCTGGTGGGCGTGCCGGGTGGATCCCGGTCGGGCGCATGCGGGAGTCTGTCTTTAGAAAAATACAAAAAAAAAAAAAAAAAAAAAAAGAAAGATGGTGGCTGAGTAGCCATTTTATCTATCGTTTCTATCTTGTTCTGGTATTAAAAGATAAGGGGCATTGTTCTTTGAAGACTGCTTTAAGGTGAGAAGGGGCCTCATGGACACTTAATAAAGAAAGCCTATACTTGCTGGGGTATTAATTGTTATCTGTGTGAGGCCTGGAGGAGGACTAATTGGCTGACAGTTTTATAGGTGAGAGTCTGAGTGCAATTCTGTATGAAGCACATGAAAATCCTGAAAAGACAGAGGCCAAAGGGAAGGATTAATAGGAGGGTTGAAAGCAGGCCTGTCCAAAGAGGTGAGGACTATCCCAGAACCCCTTTGGTAGGACTGTCCAAGTAAGCTGCTTGGGTAGATGTGTGTCAGGATCAGTCCAAGTAAAGGCAAAGAGGTCTTTTGAATTAGGGTTAAGGAAATAGTAAAAAAAGCATCTTTTAGGTCTAGTACCATAAAGTAGAAGTTCCGGCCGGAATTTGGGAGAAGATAGTATATGGGTTGGAAACAACTGAAAGTAAGGGTTGTACTGCCTGACTGACAAGACGAAAGTCCTGGACCAGAAGATAGGACCCGTCAGGTTTCTTTACAGGGAGGATTGGGGTATTGAAAGGGGAATTAGTGGGGTGGAGGAGTCCATTACAGAGCAGGCTAGTGATAATGAGTTTGAGCCCTCGTTGTGCAGGGGCTGGGGTGGGATGTTGTTTCTGAGATGGGAACTGACTGGGGTCCTTAACCCTAATTTGAACTGGGGCATGGTGATGGTCTATTAAAGGAGTTTTGATATCCCACTGTTGGTCAAATAAGTTTGTAAACATGATATATATGTTTTCTCGCTTGTGACTTATAATGGGTGTGGGGGACAGGCTATAAGCAGGCCAGGCTGTTGTAGCCTGAGGTTTGGTTTTGGGACTAAGCTTTTCCCCACACCCTTGACTGATTGTATGATCTGGGTGGTGCACTCTCATGAGAAATCCAATTATGCCTTGGATAAGTGACTTTGTATTGGAGACTTCCTTGTTTGTATATTGGATTAAGGGATTTTGGTTTTCTACACTATAAAGTGGGACAGAGCAGGAGCTCAGACACACAGTTCCTGCTATCACAATTGCAGGGGCTCCCCTGATCCCTTGCCCTTCATGGGAAGAGCTGGTTTTCTGCTTTTCCCTTGTCTTCTTTTGTGGTTTGCCTGTCTTGGTGAGACACCAATAAATAGGAAGGCCCCCCATCCTCTGACTCCGCCATTTCTTTATCGCCTGCCCGAATCCAATGGGAACCTGCATGTGAATGGTCACGATGACGGCTCCTGGTCTTACAACTGGCGTAGTTTCCGGCAGGATTCAGAGATTGGTATGGAGCCACCACCCTTGATGGGTGGGATAGAGTACTGGTTGCTGCTCTGGCTCCCCATGGCTGTCCTTTTAGGGGCCATGGGCTACATGTTTTTTACTCAAGAGGAAACTGCCCGAGGTCAAAAGCTTCAGCATGAATTGCAAACAGAATGGCAGAAAAGGCTGGAACTGGAGCGAGCACTGGAGAAGGAATTACGGGTTCGAGAGTTGCAGTTTACCCTGGAAGCTGAACGTCTTCACCGGGAGTTGTTGGAGAAACAACTCTGGATTCAAGAGCTCGGAGTCTCAGCTTCTGGCCAAAAGCCAGCAGCCACAGGAGCCTAAACGGTCACCAAAGGAGCAGCAGTACTGCCTGCCAGGTGGTTATGAAGAAGTCACAGGGACAATCCTTGAACTAGAAAAGGTGGGGATCATCCGGCCAGCACACAGTCCTTACAACTCCCCAGTATGGCCTTTGCGCAAAGCGGATGGAACCTGGAGAATGACAGTAGATTACAGGGAACTTAATAAAGTTGTTCCCCCTATGCACGCTGCTGTTCCCTCGATAGCTAACATGATGGATCGGCTAAGCCATGAGTTGGGGACATACCACTTTGTGGCAGACTTGGCCAATGCTTTTTTCTCTATTGATATAGCCGCAGAGAGTCAAGACCAATTTGCCTTCAGTTGGGAAGGGAGACAATGGACCTTTACAGTGTTACCCCAGGGCTATTTGCATAGCCCCACCTTGTGCCATGGGCTGGTGGCTGCTGACCTGGCTAAATGGAAACAGCCAGAGGTAGTCCGCATGTACCATTATATTGATGATATTATGCTAACTAGTGATTCTCTTTCAGAATTGGAGCAAGCAGTCCCTACCCTGCTATCCCATTTGAAAGCATGTGGCTGGGCAGTTAACGAGAACAAATTACAAGGACCTGGGTTATCTGTTAAATTCTTGGGAGTTGTCTGGTCGGGTAAGACAAAAGTTATCCCTGACGCAGTTATAGATAAGATTCAAGCATACCCCGTGCCCACTATGGTAAAACAGTTACAGGAATTCTTAGGTTTGTTGGGGTATCGGCGAGCATTTATACCGCATTTGGCTCAGTTACTACGCCCCTTGTACAACCTTATTCGAAAGGGGGTTCGCTGGGATTGGACTGAGCAGGCGCAAGGTTCATTTGCAGCTGCCAAGAGAGCTGTCAAGGTGGCACAGGCCTTGAATGTGTTTGATCCTGCCAGGCCCTGTGAGCTGGATGTTCATGTAACCTTGGAGGGGTTTGGATGGGGCTTGTGGCAGCGGACAGAGCGCCTACGGCAACCTATTGGATTTTGGTCCCAATTGTGGAAAGGTGCTGAAGTTCGTTACTCATTAGTAGAGAAGCAGCTGGCAGCTGTGTATGCTGCCCTCCTGGCAACTGAGAGTATTACAACCACAACACCAGTTACAGTCAAAACAACATACCCTATAGCTGGATGGGTGAGAGATTGGGCAACTAAACCACGTAGTGGTATGGCCCAAATGTCTACCCTGGCCAAGTGGGGTGCCTCTCTGCAACAACGCTGTGCTCTTAGCACCAGCCCATTGAGGGCAGAACTGCAGGAGGTCTTGGGTCCAGTCACCTATGCGACCTTAGAGTCAGGTGCAACTGGGGCTCAGGAGGCAGAACCTGAGGTCAGTCCTTACCAGGAGGGGTCGGTGCCCATCCCCAAAGATGCCTGGTATACTGATGGTTCCAGCAGGGGCCAACCTGCCAAATGGACGGCTATCGCCTTCCATCCGGCCACTGAGACTATTTGGATGGACATGGGTACAGGCCAAAGCAGCCAATGGGCAGAATTAAGAACTGTTTGGCTAGTTGCCCATAATGAACCTTCACCTCTGGTGATCTGTACTGACAGTTGGGCTGTCTATCGTGGACTTACCCTTTGGATTGCTACTTGGCACATTAACCAGTGGATGGTAATGCACCGTCCATTATGGGGTCAGGCCATGTGGCAGGACTTATGGGAAATAGGACACCAGAAGCAGGTGACAGTATATCATGTCACAGGGCATGCCCCTCTAGCCCATCCTGGGAATGATGAGGCAGATACGTTGGCAAGGGTGCGATGGTTGGAGTCTGCACCTGCAGGTGATGTGGCACAGTGGCTCCACCGGTGCCTGCTCCATGCAGGACAGAAAACTATGTGGGCTACAGTTAAGGCTTGGAACTTGCCTGTGTCCTATGCAGAGGTACTTGCAGCCTGTGAGCAATTTGCAGTATGTTCCAAGGAACACCCTCGGAGACCACTGGTGTCACCTGGACAGATCCAGAGGGGTCATGTCCCACTGACATGATGGCAGATAGACATCATTGGACCCTTACCAAAGTCAGATGGGTACCAGTATGCAGTCACTTGTGTAGATACTGCCACCGGGCTGCTTGCTGCTTACCCCGCTCGTAACCCTGACCAGAGGGCAGTCATACAGGCTCTGGACCGCCTGAGTGCTGCATACGGGTGACCGCTGGTCCTTGAAAGTGACAATGGTACCCACTTCACTGGTTCAACGGTGAGGCAATGGGCTCAAAAGCTGGGGGTGGACTGGAAGTACCATGTTCCCTACCACCCCCAGGCTGCTGGCATCATTGAGCGTTATAATGGACTCTTAAAGCAGAGACTGCGACAGGAGGGGGGCACCGGCTCTCTTACTGGATGGACACGCCGCTTATGGACAGTACTTCGGATCTTGAATGAGCGACCTCGACGGGGAAGCCCAGCTCCAGTAGAGGCCCTCCTGCATCGGACAGCTGCCCCTATTCAGTTGCAGATACGCACTAAGGACATTTTACTCAAGCCAGGTTTCGGACAGCAGGGCAACGTGCTCTTGCCTGCTCCAGCAGCCCTTCTTAAAGGACAACGGCTTCAATGGACTTGGCCCTGGACTGTACAGGCCCCCCATCTGAGATGGGTGGCCTTGTTGGCACCATGGGGAAAGGGGTTAGAGGTGGACCTCCAGTTAACTCCTTGGGCAACCAGCACCTGGCCACCTAAGGTAGAAGTGTATTATCCCTTGAGTGCCCAAGGGGACAGCATTTTGAAGGGCACCTTTGTAATTTCTTTATGGCCAATAATGAGTTCCCCTATTTTACTACACATAGAACCAG
This sequence comes from Saccopteryx bilineata, assembly GCF_036850765.1. Taxonomy (NCBI): domain Eukaryota; kingdom Metazoa; phylum Chordata; class Mammalia; order Chiroptera; family Emballonuridae; genus Saccopteryx; species Saccopteryx bilineata. The sequence continues at coordinate 90,307,050 of NC_089495.1, read as the reverse complement.
CAGATGCTGGTGTATTGGCCAATAAGGTTTGGTACGCCCGCTCAGGGCGGCCTCTGGTGCCAGCTACAGTGCTGTCTGCAGATAAAACTCTGGCCTGTATTCTGCCAGAGGGAAAAGATTTGCCTCTCTTGGTGCCACTGACAGCTCTCTCATTTCGCCCATAGTTTTTGATCTGTTAATCCTATTGCTGTAGTTGGTACTATTTCTGTTTATGCAATGTATCCTACTCTTTGCACAGTGACCATCATAGAAGATGCCTGTGGTTTAGATTGTAAAGCGAGCAAAAGGGGTGGAATGTTGGTCAAATAAGTTTGTAAACATGATATATATGTTTTCTCGCTTGTGACTTATAATGGGTGTGGGGGACAGGCTATAAGCAGGCCAGGCTGTTGTAGCCTGAGGTTTGGTTTTGGGACTAAGCTTTTCCCCACACCCTTGACTGATTGTATGATCTGGGTGGTGCACTCTCATGAGAAATCCAATTATGCCTTGGATAAGTGACTTTGTATTGGAGACTTCCTTGTTTGTATATTGGATTAAGGGATTTTGGTTTTCTACACTATAAAGTGGGACAGAGCAGGAGCTCAGACACACAGTTCCTGCTATCACAATTGCAGGGGCTCCCCTGATCCCTTGCCCTTCATGGGAAGAGCTGGTTTTCTGCTTTTCCCTTGTCTTCTTTTGTGGTTTGCCTGTCTTGGTGAGACACCAATAAATAGGAAGGCCCCCCATCCTCTGACTCCGCCATTTCTTTATCGCCTGCCCGAATCCAATGGGAACCTGCATGTGAATGGTCACGTTGACGGCTCCTGGTCTTACACCCACCCTGAAGAGGTGACCAGGGAGCTGGAAAAAGGCAGGGAAATTTTAGTTTAGTGATTCCCAGCTGTTTGGTAAGAGGAGTAGAAGGTTAGCTGACCCTGAAAGGTCTGGCATGTCCTCAGGGGTAATACGGAAAGCAAGGGTAGCATGTAGCTTAGACAGGATTTCTCATCCTAGGAGCAGTGTGGGACATAAGGGCAAAATTGAAAAGGCATGGGTAAAGATTTGAGCCCCCAAAGAGCAGGACAGAGGAGCAGTAGAATGGGGCTGGGAGACCTGGCCATCAATTCCCACACTGAGATACCTGAGTCCCTTAAGGGACCTCTATATTCAGCAAGCAAAGTAGGTTGTCCCAGTGTCAATGAGAAAAGAAATGTACCTACCTGCTACCATCAAGGTTACCTGAGTCTCAGAGGATGTGATGACCATTGGGACATCCATCCTCAGGCACCTTCAGTCTTCAGCAGCCAGGCCTATCAGCTCCAAAAGTAGGGACCAGGCAGCCTATGAAGGGGTCAGGTCTTACGTAGAGAAGTCTGTTCACATTTCAATGTCCAATGGGGCCCACTGCAAAGGGGGCAAGGCTTTGGGGGCTGGCCTGGATCAGGGCACTTGCTGGCCCAGTGACCTTCATTGCTGCACTTGAGGCAGGCACCAAGCAGGGCATTATTGTTATTTTGACCATTGGCCTGAGATTCATTTTGACCATTTAGGGACTGCTGGCCCTGCTGATCCTCCGGGCCCTTGATGGCAGTAGCAAACATCTGGTATTCAGCTACCTTCTCTTTCTTTGCCTCATCTCGGTTATTATTGACCTTAAAAGTCAGTTTTAACAGATCTATTGAGGGGTTTGAGGACCATCCTTTAACTTCTGTAATTTGTGCCAGATGTCAGGCACATACTGGGAAATGAAATTTCTGTGAAGGACTTGTTGACCTTCTGTGCTAGAAGGGCCCTAGGGTGGTATATCTCTGAAGGGCCTTCATGAAGCACGAGAGGAAGAGAGCAGGATTTTCAGTGGGGTGTTGGGTGATCTCTTCTAACCTCTCAATTTATTTTATGGGCTGCCTGCTTAAGGCCCTCTATGGGGCAGAGGATCATGTGATCCCAGTTTCATCTACCTGCCCCCTCTGCCTGGTAGTCCCTGTGAGGATCGGGGTTGGGGACAGCCTCATCACCTACTGGTTAATTGAGGACTTGCTGATAAATAGAGTTAGCATGGCCCTGAGCATAGGTCCAAATACGTTTCTTCTCCTTAGGTGTTAAAGTTGTAGAGAGGGTATACATGAAGATCATGTCAATTTTATTCATAGGACTGGGTGAGATACTCAAATTCCTTTCTGTAGTTGATAGGGTCAGAGGAAAAAGAACTAAGATGTTTAGATACTTGTGATAGGTCATTTAAGGAAAAAGGGACATGTACTTGGACAATGCCCTTGACCCAACTACCTCCCATAAAGGGCATTTAAGAGGAGGGCTGAGATAGGGGAGGGAGAAGGGCAAAAGACCTTTCCAGAGGCAGTATGCACTGGTGAAGAAAGGGTCTGCGATGCGGGAAAATCTGAGGGGAGTTGGGGGAGAGTGGTGGTACTGAATAGGGAGGGAGTTCTAGTTGCAACTGGGGTGTATCCTGGGAATCAGGAGTTTGAGGGGCAGAGGGAGCAGAAGGAGGAGGCAGGGTGGGGGTCTGTGGTTGACAGGATCAAAGGAAGAAACACAAGAAGGGTCCACCAGAGTAGGGGGATCCTTTGATTTTAAGTGAAGAAATATTTGAGAGAAGTTCACTTTTCTCTACATTTACTCCAATATTTGTCTTTTCGTGTCTTTTCAATGATGGCCACTCTAACAGACTTGAGGTGATATCTCATTGTGGTTTTAACTTACATTTCTCTGATGACTAGTGATGCTGACCATTTTTCATGTACGTGTTGACTTTCTCTTTTTTGGAAAAATATCTATTCAGTTTCTTTGCCTATTTTTTAAAATTTATTAATTTTTATTAGAAAGAGAGTGGAGAGAAAGACAGAGAAGAAAGAGATAGAGATAACAGGGGGAGGAGCAGGAAGCATCAACTCTCATATGTGCCTTGACCAGGCAAGCCTGGGATATCAAAACGGTGACCTCAGCATTCCAGGTCAATGCTTTATCCACTGTGCCACCACAGGTCAGGCTCTTTGCCTATTTTTTAACTGGGTTATTCATTTTTGTTGTTATTGGGTTGTATGAATTTTTTTTATATATTTGTGATATTAACCTGTTTTAAGATATACAGCTTTCAAATTATTTTTTCCTTTCTCTAGGTCATTTTTTTCCTTTGTTGATGGTTATTTTGCTGTACAGAAACTTTTTTTTTAGTTTGATGTAGCCTCATTTGTTTGTTTTTGATGTGTTGCTTGTGCTTTAGGTGTCATGCCCCAAATAGTTATTCACAAGTTCTATGTGAGGAAGCTTTATTCCTGTTTTCCTCTAAGAGTTTTATAGTTTTAGGACTTATATATAAGTTTTTACTTCACTTTGAGTTAACATGGCAAGTTATGTAAGATAGAGTCTAGTTTTATTTTTTTACATGTGAGTATTCAATTATACCAGCAGCAATTATTGGAGAGATTTTTTCCATTGAATACTTTTGGTTCTCTTGTCAAATCTTTGTACGCTTGGGTTATTTCTGGGCTCACAATTGTTCCATTGGTCTATTTGTTTATACGCCAGTTACTTTATGTTTTGATTACTGTAGCTTTATAGTATAGCTTGAAATGTGAGAGTGTGATGTTTCTTGCATTATTCTTTTCTCTCAGAACTTATTTGGCTCTTACTGTCTTTTGTGGTGCTATATAAATTTTAAAACTGTTTATTTCTACTTCTGTAAAAATGCTATTGGAATTTTGATAGGGATTGAATTGAATACATAGATGGTTTTTGGTAATGCTGGCATTATGACAATATTCATTATTGTAATACATAAAACCAACAAGATATCTTTCCTTTTTTTTTGTTTTATTTGATTTCTTATATCAATGTTTGGTTTTCAGAGTAACTTTTTTAATTCCTGTATTCATGAATTTTTATATGTTATGGTTCTTTTTATAAACGGTATCCATTTTTAAAAATTTTAATTCAGAAAATTCTTTGTTAGTGGCTAGAAATGCTACTGATTTTTGCATATTAAATCTTTATTCCACAACTTTATTGAATTCATTGATTAGATTTAAGAGTGTTTTAGTTGTCTCTTTTATTTTTTTTAATTTAGTGAGAGGAGGAGAGGCAGAGACAGACTGCATGCACCCGGACTGAGATTTACCTGGCAAGCCCACTAGGGGGCAATGCTCTTCCCATCTGGGACCTTAGCTTTGCTGCAACCGGAGCCCCATTTTAGTGACTGAGGTGGAGACCATGGAGCCATCCTCAACACCCAGTGCCAAGTAATTGCAATTGAGACATGGCTGCGGGAGGGGAAGAGAGAAAGTGGAAGGGATGAAGTAGATGAGCACTTCTCCTGTGTACCCTGACCAGGAATTGAACTCAGGACATCCACACCCTAGGCCAATGAGGTACCACTGAGCCAAAAGGCCAGGGTTTGATTGAATTTTTAGGATTTTCTGTATATAAAATCATGTTATCTGCAAGTTGAGAGAATTTTACTTTTTCCTTTCCAATTCTGATACATTTTGTTTTATTTTCTTGCCTGATTGCTCTTGCTAAGACTTTCTATGTTGAATGGGAATTGTGAGAGTAGACCCCTTTGTCTTGTTCCTGATCTTAGAGTAAAAACTTGTAGCCTTTCACTTGAGTATTATGGGCAAAAGAAAAGAATATTCTATAATAAATCTGACCAAAAATAACGTTGCAAGTTGAGCTGATCACAAATTCCTAACTGAGCAGATTGTGGGTAATCACACCCCCGGCCTATGAAAGTTTTATCTTTGCCTGAAACAAGACTTTTCCATTGTTCTTGTGCATCTATGTTAACATACCTTTGAAATGCCAGTGCAATCCTCTTTTTTTAGTTCCCTTAGGAACATAACCACTCTCAAGAGAGCACAGAATTTTGTTAACTACCCTATAATCCATCTATAGATGTTTTTGGACCTTGCTTTTTTATCATCTTTCTTACCTTTCAAATGTATGTAGGTGGAGCAGAGTGCATTCCTAGCACCTGTGGCTGATGCAATGCTGTGAGAATACTCCAGCTCCCAGAAGCCTCCTGGGCATACCCAGGAAGGAAGCTCACCCGCTATAAGGAAGTGACTTAGCATCAACCACGCAGCTCCTTGGTCTTTTCAGCCATTGGCTATGAAGGACACATTGTAACACCCTATAGGCTGAACCCATGTGTATATAAGCTAGCTTACTTCCTGAATAAAGTGGATCTGTGTCACTGAACCTGGTCCCCTGAGTCCGGTCTTTGCATCTCCATCGTCCTCACCCCTGGCAGGCCTTGTCCACAAATGTATAAAGAAACTGCAACACTGTCATTCTAAGACTCATTTTCTCAGTCTTTTGAGATCTTTCCTTCATCTGTGTCTTCTCATTTAAATAAACTGAGATAAAAATTAGTTTTACAGGATTGGATGTTCTCACATGGACAGTATGATGTCAGTTGTGGGTTTGTCATATATGGCCTTTATTATGTTGAGATATGTTCCTTTCATGCATAATTTGTGAATTTTTGTCATGAAAGACTTAAATTTTGGTAAATGCCTTTTTTTTTCACCGAGTAAGATGATCTTATGATTCTTTTCTTTTTCTATTATTGTGATGTATCATATTTATTAATTCATCTATGTTGAAACATCCTTGTATTTCCTAGCTAAATCCTACTTGGTTATAATGAATGATCTTTATAATGGCTGCTGACTTCAGTTTGCTAGGATTTTATTGAGAATTTTTGCTTCTATATTCATAAGGGATATTGACCTATAGTTTTCTTTTATAATTGTGTTCTTTTTCTGTTTTGCATTATGATCATGTTGGCCTCATAAAATAAGCTTGTGAGAGTTGCCTCCTCTTGATTTTTTTGGAAGAGTTTGTGAAGAATTGGTGTTAAGTCTTTGGTAAAATTCACCAGGGAAGCCATCTAGCTCTGGGCTTTTTTTCCTTAGAATATATATATGTATATTTTAATTCACTGATCCAAACTACTTATTAGAAATTGGTACAGTCCATATTCTTATATTGTTCTCATTCAGTCTTGGTAAATTTTACGTTTCTAAAAATTTTTTCATTTAATCTAGATTATCCAGTTTGTTGGCACATAGTTGGTTTTCATAGCCTCTACTAATTATTTGAACTTTGTGGTCTCTGTTAGAATATCTCTTTTATATGTTATAATTTTGTTGCTTTGGGTCCTCCTTTTTCCCCTTGGTTAGTTTAGCTAAAGGTTGGTCAATTTTGTTTATCTTTTAAAAATACCAACTTTTAGGCTAACAGTTTGTTTTTCTCTCCTCTATTTATTTCTGCTCTAATCTTAATTGTTTTATTTTTCTTACAACTTTGGGCTTGCTTTCTTTGTTTTTTTTTTTTTTTAATTTTTTAATATTTTTAGTTCCTTAAAGTGTATGGTTGTTTTTTGATACTTCTTAATGAAGATGTTATTGCTATGAACTTCCCTCTTAGAATTGCTTTTGCTGCATCACATAATTTGTGGTATATTAACATAATTTTTGTTTGTTTTAAAAAACTTTTTTTTTTTTTGTATTTTTCTGAAGTTGGAAATGGGCAGGCAGTCAGACAGACTCCCGCATCCGCACGACCGGGATCCACCCAGCATGCCCACCAGGGGTCGATGCTCCGCCCATCTGGGGCACCACTCTGTTGCAACCAGAGCCATTCCAGCTCCTGAGGCAGAAGCCATGGAGCCATCCTTAGCGCCCGGGCCAACTTTTTGCTCCAATGGAGCCTTGACTGCGGGAGGGGAAGAGAGAGACAGGGGAAGGAGAGAGGAGGGGTGGAGAAGCAGATGGCACTTCTCCTGTGTGCCCTGGCTGGGAATCAAACCCAGGACTCCTGCACGCCAGGCAAACACTCTACCACTGAGGCAACCGGCCAGGGCCTTGTTTTAAGAAACTTTTTATTTCCCCTTAAATTTTATCTTTGATTCATTGATTGTTTGAGAGAATGTTTTGTAATTTCCATGTGTTCATGAATTTTCCAGATCTCTTGTTGTTGTTTTTTTTTAACAGAGACAGAGAAAAAATCAGAGAGAGGGACAGATAGGAGATAGGGACAGATAGACAGGAATGGAGAGAGATGAGAAGCATCAATTCTTTCTGTAGCACTTTAGTTGTTTAATGATTGCTTTTTCATATGTGCCATGACCAGAGGGCTATAGCAGAGTGAGTAACCTCTTGCTCAAGCCAGGAACCTTGGGCTTCAAATCAGTGACCTTTGGGCTCAAACCAGCAACTTTTGGGCTCATGCCAGTGACCATGGGGTCATGTCTGTGATCCCACACGCAAGACAGTGACCCTGTGTTCAAACTGGTGAGCATGTGCTCAGGCTAGAGGAGCCTGCACTCAAGCCAGTGACCTTGGGGTTTCAAACTGGGTCTTCCACATCCCAGTCTGACACTCTATCCATTGCATCACCATCTAATCAGGCCCAGATATTCTTTTGTTATTGACTTTTAGTTTTATGTTTTTGTGGTCAGAGAAAATACTTTGTATATTTTTAACATTCTTGAATTCACTGGGGAACAATTTTTTTTTCATTTTCTGTTGCATGAGGTTTTAGAACTGTTTCTATATATTTCTCCATCACTGATTCAAAATCTGAAATCTGTTTTTGGTGCATGCTCTAGTCTTTATGCAATTTTAATTTCTTTTTGTTACAGTTAATGGCATGCATTGGTTTTTAAATTGGAGTTAAAGGGCAACGACTCTTGGATTGAACATAACCACAAGGAAATTAATGTTTTACAAACATCACTTTTACATATTTGTAGTTGTTTTTAAATGTAAAACATTTCTATTTGATAAAACACCCTCTTATTTTGTTTTAAGATTGAATCATGGCTTCTTTGAGTAGGTATAAATGTAAGAATAGTCCTGACACCATATATATATATAATATATATATAATATATATATATTATATATATATATATGGCTGTTACACACTTCAACGTCAAAGGCTCAATATTTTATCATTTGTGACACATTCATATATTGCCTATTTTCAAGTTCCCCTTGGCGATCAAGACAAGAATTGGGCTCCTCATATTGTGTGTCATAATTGTGAGGAAATGCTTCATGACTGCACAAAAGGAAAATGCAAAGAAAACTTTTTGGTATTCCCATGGTTTGGTGTGAACCTAAGGACCACAGCGGTGACTGTTATTTCTGTGTGATCCATACAAAGGGCATTGGAAAGAAAAAATGGCACATGATCACATATCCTAATATTCCTTCAGCAATACGACCTATCCCCACACTCTGAGAAACTCCGGGGTTCTAGTTTTCAATGGTTTTATTTCTTCTAAGGATGAAGAAAGTGAACATGGTGATCAAGTGTATTTTGATAAGATGCATGAGGAAATGGTTGTAGAATCTGAAGGATCTTCTTCTGATGCCAAGCAGTCATTAATGCCTCAGGAGTTTAGCCAACCTGAACTGAATGCCTTAGTAAGAGATTTGGGCCTATCAAAGAAAGCAGCTGAGTTATTAGCCTCTAGGCTTCAAGAAAAGAATGTACTTCACTGGTCAGCTAAAGTATCCCATTTCAGGGAGCGTGAACAAATTTTTGCGGACTTTTTTTTCTGAAAACAAACACTTTGTTTACTGTCATGATATCAGTAGTCTTCTCAGCCTGCTAAGTGTTACCACTTACAGTCCAACAGAATGGAGGCTATTTCTTGACAGTTCTAAACAGAGTCTGAAATGTGTTCTCCTACACAATGGTAATGTTTATGCAGTGGTTCCAATTGGTTATTTAACTCATCTACAAGAAGATTATAATGACATTAAAATTGTCTTTGACTTTCTGAAGTATAAGGAGCATAACTGGATCATTTGTGTGGATCTTAAAATGATAAATATCCTGCTAGGACAATAGAGAGGTTTCACAAAGTATCCTTGCTTTCTGTATTTGTGGGACAGCTGAGCTCAGGAGAAACACTGGACACAAAAGAAGTGACCAAAACGTGAAGCTCTGGAAGTAGGGATGCAAAATATTGTAAATGAACCTGTAGTTAATTGAGACAGGATCATTTTCCCCCCACTTTACATCAAACTTGGCTTAATGAAGCAGTTTTTTTAGGCTTTGAATAGAGAAAGTAAATTCTTTCAACATATTATTTCTGCTTTTCCTGCCCTGTCATTCGAGAAGATAAAAGCAGGTGTATTCGATGGACCTCAAATTCGAACCCTCGTACATGACGAAGATTTTGCCAGGAAGATGAATAAGGAGGAGAAAACAGCATGGCAGTCTTTTGTGGCAGTTACAAAGAACTTCTTTGGCAACAAAAAAGCAGAAAACTATGAACTTCTGGTTCAAAGGATGCTGTTGGCTTTCTGTAACATTGGATGTAACATGAGTGTTAAGATTCACTTCCTGAATAGTCACCTTGATAAGTGTCCCAAAAATCTTGGAGCTGTTAGTGATGAGCAGACTACTGCTGGAGCATCAAACGAGATTGTTCTCAACAAGTACACAAACGCAAGACCTACAAATGGAAATTTTTGCCTGAATAGAATTTAAATAAGTTTTGCACAAATTTTATGATTAAAATAAGTATTTTAATATGTTCTATTTCAAAATTGTAGACAAATTCTGATGCAATCATATCTTTTAGTATATTTACTGCATTATATAAATTATTATATTTTCACAAGGTGCCGTAGAAGACATTCTACTTCATTATGTTAAACTAAATGTTGAAAATAAGATGAAAACCTAAAATGTTGAATTGCAAAAAAACTGTAGCTTACAGAGAAAACCTAATGTCAGATTTGAGATAAGCACACTCGAATTAGGTAAGAACAAGTGTTTTTGTGGATGCTACAAAAATTTTGTTCGCCAGTGTTATCTAAGAATTGTTTTGTAGCCTAACACATTGTCTAGCTTAAAAAATGTTCCATATTCCAAGTATTATATATTCTGCTGTTATAGGTTAAATTGATGTATTATGTTGTTCAAGTCTGCTGTTTTCTTATAATTCTCTGCCTGGATGGTCTATCCATTGTTGAGAGTAGGATATTAAAGTTCCCCATTATTATTGTATAATTGTTTCTTTTTCTTATTAGCTCTGTTAGTTTTTGCTTTACATATTCAAGTACTCTTATGTTGTGTATATACATATTTACAATTATATATATATATATATACACACACACACACACACACACACACACACACACATTTTATCCAGTTAGAGGAGATTAGGCAGAGAGACAGACTCCCACATGTGCCCCAACCAGGATCTGCCTGGCAAGCCCACTGAGGTGCGATGCTCTGCTCATCTGGGCCATTGCTCTGTTGCTCAGCAACTGATTTCTTTTTAGCACCTGAGGCAGAGACCATGGAGCCATCCTTAGCGCCCGGGGCTAACTCACTGCAGTTGAGTGATGGCTACAGGAGGGGAGAGAGAGTATGTGAGAGAGAGACAAGTGAGAGGGAGGTGGGGGGAGAAGCAGATGGGTGCTTCTCCTGTGTATTCTGGGGACATCCACATACCAGGCCAATGTCCTACCACTGAGCCAACTACTCAGGGCTGTATATATTCTTGATGAATTGACCCCTTTATCATTATGACATCATGTCACTGAACTTACTTTGTTTCTTTTTACCATTTTTAGTTTAAAGTCTATTTGTCTGATTTAACTATAACTACCCCTGTATTTTTTTGTTACCATTTGCTTGAAATGACTTTTTCCATATCTTTATTCTCAGTCTTTCTGTGTCTTTAAGGCTAAAGTCTCTTTTCGGTAGCAAATCTTTGGAGCTTGTTTTTTTTTTAATTTTTAATCTATCCAGCTATTCTCTGTCTTTTGATTGGAGAATTTAATACATTTTTATTTAAAGTAATTATTGATAAGGAGATACTATTGTCATTGTGTTAATTGTTTTCTGATTGTTTTGTAGATTCATTATTGTTTCTTATATTGCTTTTTTAAAAATGTTTTTATGTCTTTTCAAATCACTATGCTTTGTTTTAATTTTGATTATTTTTCTTTGTGTAATTGCTACAAGTTTTTCTCTTGTGTTTATCATGAGGTGGAGACATTTGTTAACTATAGTATTTTGCTGCAAGGAGAGGCAGAGAATTTTCAAAACTCTAAAGTCATAGCTTCATTTTCTTTATTAGCCCTACTATTAATTTATCTCTGTCCTCTCATATTTTGTTAAAAGCAGCAGAAAGAAACCAGGTGGCATGTTTAATACTATGATTGAAATCTTACTATATAGTTAGATTATCTGATTCATTAGATATATTTTCTACTTTATTCCTGACTTTGTTGAACAATATTGCTAAACTTAATTTTGTTGCATATCAAAGCTCTTTCATCCTCCAATGTTAGTATTACCTTCCTCTACTTGAAGCCCTCACCCATAGCCATATCAAAGACCATGAGTCTGCACATAACAGCTTTTTATAGGCACTCTAATTTTTCACTAACTCAACAAAACCCTTTTCTCAATCCCAAAGCAGTCCCATATATAATTTTTGTTTTTGTTACAGCAACATGCCACTTCTAAGTATCCAACTACTAATTATTAATTGCTACATAAAAATATTACCTCAAACTTAGCAAAGCAAAATAACAAACACATTACTTTTTAACATTTCTGTGGGTTTTTAACTGTCTAAAAAGTGCTAAGCTTGTTAATTCTGGCTCAGTCTTGCATGAAGCTGCAACCAGAGCAGCAGCTGTTGCTTTGGGCTTCAGCACAAGGCTTGAATGGTCTGGAGGATCTACTGACAAGCTCACATCCATGGCTAGTAGAAAGATGCTTAAGTTCTTTGCCACAGGGGCCTGTGCATATGACTGTTGACATTGTGTCTTCCACTGGGGCAACTAATACAAGAGAGAGAATGGGTTCAAGACAGAAGCCACAGAATTTTACAACTTATCTATCGAAGTAACATTCCCTAACTTCTACACTATCTTGTTCGTCATACAGTACAGTGCTGGAAAATGTGGTGGGGATAACACAGGGGAATGAATAACAGGAGGCAAGAATCATTGGGGACATGTTGGAGGTTGGCTGTTTTATTAGTGGAGGGAAAAACAGAATAGGAGAAAAATTCAACTCCTACAATCTAGAATGTAGTAGAATTCAAATATTACAGGACTTAATCACTGATGACAAAAGTCACTGGAAATTTTAGTTTGTTTTAATTTTTCTTAACACTTTGAGATGAAATGCTTTTAAAAGACATTTTCTAGGTTCTTTCCCTGGATGATGACTTTATTTTACAAAATTTAATTATTTTGTATATCTTTGCCTTTTCCAAAATTCTTTCTGCCACATATTTGAATATATTCCCAAGTTGTCAGACTCCTATTTCTTCTCTCTGTGTTTTACTAAATTTATTTCCTGTGGCCTAGATGTTAGCAATTATAAATTATCTGATACATTTGCATTTATATGTATTTACTTTATCTCTTCAAATATTTCCAATTTCTTGAAGGCATGGTGACTATTTTTTTTATGATTTTTATTCATGCTTATGTATCCAAGTGAATTTAAGTCAGGATCCTTAAAAGATATCTGCATTTTATGTTCACTGCAGGGATTATGATTCACAATAGGGATTATAAGGAAACAATCTAAAGGTCCTTTGCAGATGAATGGATAAAGAAAAAGTAGTTTTTACATGTAATGGAATATTTATTCAGTTTTAGAAAAAGGAAATCCTTCCATATATGACAACATAAAAGAACCTGGAGAATATCATGCTAAGTGAAATAAGTCAATCACAGAAGGACAAATTCTGCATGACTCTTCTCATATGAAGAATCTAAAATAGTAAACTCATACAAGCAGAAAGTGGAATGGTGGTTTACAGGGCCTGGTGGGTAGGGGTGGGACATAGGAGAAATGAAAAATTGCTGTTCAATGGGTATATAATCAGTTATGTGAGATAAATAAATTCTAGAGTTCATGTGCCTATAATTAACAGTACAAATTGTAAGTTAAAAATTTCAAGAGGTTAGATCTCATGTTATAGGTTCTTATTAGACACACACACTAAAGAATGGGTATGGACACAGAATACTGTGTATGAGCAAGTTCTTGGTTCCTAGAATCTAGAGATTCAAAATGTGTTTTTTTTTTCATGCAACATAAATATTTGCCTGAATATTTGAGAAGCTGACTCTGTAAAGGGTTACTATAAAGTGAAGATATTAAAGATAATTTCACAAAGAACCCTAAGATCTTTATTCAGATATATCTATGTAAAATCAAAG